>NW_006238930.1:2227939-2291093 GCF_000226075.1 Solanum tuberosum
TTGTGACAATGAGGAATAATTCTTAAGAATTGTGTATCGTTTTTGTTTTTGATGTGATAACATAAATGTATGGTCCTAAGGAATACAACTATTATGCTTCAAAACAACTAATGTGTAATATTATAGTGTCATAGTAGAAGGCTAATGAGCTGGAGGTATTGTTAAAGAGTATTTTGAAAGTATGGCATGTATATCGTGAGAATATAACTATCCGTAGAGGTTTTGTGGCCTCACAACTGAGATCTAGCAATGCATTTTACGCATAGATCATTGGCGTTGGAGGTATGTTAGGTTGTGTAGAGCAAAATCTACTCCCTTTTTTTTTCATTGCAGGAAATTGAGACATTGGCTTTGAAGAGCTAAGCTCTCTCTTTTGTTAGGTCTTCTATATATATATATATATATTTGAATACACTTTTCAGAAAAAAAAAGATTATATCATTTATAGTAAGAAATCTACAGATAAGAGCAGTTTAAAAATAAATAAATAGATTTTGATAATTGAATGCATTTTTCTTTTAAAAATAATAATTTAAATTGGCATTTAGAAGTTAATGAGATTGTCTTTTAAAACAATAACCTTAGAACATTTTGAGACACTTCAAATCGAACAAAAAAAATATATGAAGAAATCAAGCAGTTTATCCAAGGGGGGTTACAAAATTTTGAAGTTTCTATGCTTATCACCAAGTGTCCGATCATCCGGTATCACTCTTAACTTTTTTTTTAATCTAGTTAGCATCTTTTTATTTTATATATTAAATCTTCTTTTAAAGTTAGAAATTCCTTTCATATGTGATTTGAAAATGGTTAAAATGTATCATCAATTATTTTGCTGCGTAGTTCTATTATTTAGTCATATCATGATACTAAAAGCATGTCCAAGTCTTTCTAGCATGTACCACCCCCTCATTAAACATCTACATACACAAATCGGAAAAAAAAAAGGAACAAAAAAAAGAGGTTTGATTAGTAAAAAAATCTTAGTAGCACAATTGATTGACAACCTAAACTTTCACCTTATTGGTGAAGATTTAATTTCCCACCTTATAATTCCTTTTCCCTCCCTCAAATTTTAAAAAGAAAATTTCAGAAAAAGGTACAAATCACTAGCATCGAGTCTTCAAATAAAGGAATACGGTTTTACTAGTTAGCATCAGCTATAAAAGACACTTGTAACATCCACAACTATTGACTAAGATTTTTTAATTAATTAAAGTAAGGCCCAATCATACATTGTTAAATAAATATTTCCGGAGCAATTTTGAACTTTTAGATAATTCTTGTTTTTTCCTTTCTAAATTTGCGAAATTTCGAGTCTTAATCTTTGTAGGAGTATTTATTTTTTCGTCAAAACTAGTTTTTGTATTTCAAGTAAATTTATTGTTGCGTACTTACTTTTTTTTATCTTTAACAATTGATAAGTCAGACTCTTCATTAATGACCCAAGAAGTATTAACATTAGTCAATTTTTTTATTTACAATTTAATTATTTTATATTTTACAATATCATAGGTTGATTTAATTAACTTTTTCTGGATTTACTCCTACAAACATTAGATTTTTTTTCCCTCTCACTTTACATGTTTTTCTTTTTAAAAGAACTATTCAAAAAAAATTGATATACCTAAGTTGCAAAAAGACAAGTAAATAAAATATTTTTGAATGAAATAATATTTTACTAAAATTATGGAATCTGCCTAAACAATTGAAAGCAAATATATGGAAAATCTACTATCCTAGCTATGATTAAGAACTTTACTTTAATTTACTAAATCTCAACCATTCATGTTTAACTATGACACATGTTTTCCGTAAGGACTTTGAGAAAATGGAGAGAAGCTCCATCCCATTAAGATTAATGTGCATATGTTTGTGAGAGATATTTTTTTTAATCTATTTGAGCCTAAAATAAACTTGAACAGATGATAATTCAAATCAATTTCTATTTCAATTAATTTTAATATTTTTAGTTTCAACTTAACCGGTCCATTTGACACTGCATAAAACTGTCCTTGGGAGTTTGACCCGTTACTTATAGTTTGTGAATGTTGAACAGAAGAAACTAAACCATCAAAGGAGACCACTGAAGCCCCTTCTGCTGAAACTAGTGATGTTCAAACTGCTCCAACCACCCCTCATAGAGGCATGGTACAGGAAATAGCTTCTCAGCCTCGAAAGTTTTGTTTCAATGAGCTGCGTTTGGCGACAAGAAACTTCAGACGTGAAGATCTTCTTGGAATGGGCGGCTTTGGTCCAGTTTACAAGGGGTGGATCAATGAGAGTGGAACGCCGCCTGTAAAACCTGGCACTGGACTAGCTGTTGCAGTGAAGATTTTGAATAGATATGGAGTTCAGGGTCATAGAGAGTGGCTGGTATGCTAGCTACCTACTTTCTGAGTAGCTAGTTTTTATCTTCATTTTTTTTTTGTTTCTGAAAGTTTAATTTACAGGCTGAAGTACACTTTCTTCGAAATCTCCACCATCAAAATTTAGTGAAGCTAGTAGGCTATTGCATGGAAGGACATCAGAGGCTAATCGTCTACGAGTTTATGGCTCGTGGAAGTTTGGAGAACCATCTCTTCAGTATGTTAAATATGGTTCGAGTTTCACATTTATGTCACTTAATTGGTTTTTTATTATTCCTATATATATCCTCTTTCTTTGTTGTGCAGGGTCCATGGTTCTTCCGTGGTGCACGAGGATAAGAATAGCATTAGGGGCAGCACAAGGCCTAGCCTATCTCCATGAAGAAGCTCAAAAACCAGTTATCTATCGTGATTTTAAGGCATCCAACATCTTATTAGATGCGGTAATTATTTCTCTTCCTAGTAATTATACTCAAATGGAGTACTATCTTTCTATAATTGTTATTGTCAATATTCCAGGACTACAACGCGAAGCTATCAGACTTTGGACTCGCCAGAGATGGGCCTGAGGGAGATCAGACACATGTGTCGACACGTGTTATGGGAACCTATGGCTATGCTGCTCCAGAATATGTGATGACTGGTAAGTTAATTATAATATCAGCTTTAACTGTTCCAAAAAATGAAAGTTGATATAACTATAGGATTGCTATCATTGTACATTGTATATATGACCTGATAATTATATATATACTCTTACAGGGCATCTGACGATGAAAAGCGACGTCTATAGCTTTGGGGTGGTTTTACTTGAAATACTGAGTGGCCGAAAAGCCATGGACAAGAGTCAACGGATGGGTGAGCATAACTTAGTATCATGGGCAAAACCTTATCTTGGAGATAAGCATCATTTTTGGCGGATTATAGATACTCGTCTTAGAGGCAAATTCTCAAAGAAAGGAGCACTAAAGTGCACTGAGATTGCTTCTCTCTGCCTTAGAAAGAACCCAAAACTCAGACCTCAGATGAGCGAAATAGTGGAAATGCTAATGCGTCTGCCTTCAACCAGTGAATTTAGAGATGCTGATGACAACTCAAAGGATAAACATGTAGCTGGGAACCTCTATTCACCAACTGGTCCAAATGCCTCACCGTCTAGCTATACCCTTAGTAACAAGCAGAAGGGGAAACGTCCAGTTCGTTCTTAAAAGAGAAACTTCATTAATTTGCCTTATTATTTTTGGAATATACTTGTGCTTCCTTATCTGAAAACTTAGACTTGTTATATTTATGAAGATTAGACTTTTGTTTTGACATGCTTTTGGTCATCCATTTTTCTAATTCTATTGCCTATGATGTTGAAAACTCCATCCAAAGTACACTTGAAACTAAACAAAACTATAGGTGTCACAGGGAAGATACAACCTTCATACACATATCAACTTAAGTAGATGATATTAAGAGGGATACATGCAAGCCAGCATTCTAGTATTTTTTGATGGAGAAGGTATACATCACGTTGTGGACGTAGGTGTTTCCTGGAGCCACAATTGACGATGGAAAGTTTGGGTGATTCACAGCATCAGGGAACCCTTGAGTCTCCAAAGACAATGCTGAATGAGGCTGATACACAAATCCACCTTTCCCTTTTACATTAATGACAAAGTTTGCAGTGTAAAGTATCACAGCAGGTGCAGTTGCTTGCACATTCATCACTCTTCCTGATTTCTTATCATAAACTATTGCCACAGGCTTCATTTTTTCAGTGCGGTCTAGTGCATAGTTCATGTCATATCCGTTTTGGAGTTTGTTAATCCTGCTCCCCACCTTACGGGGTTTAAGGAAGTCGTACGGTGTGTTCTTGACAGGGGAAATTACGCCTGTGGGAATGTGTTGTTTATCGTCTGGGGTGATGTGTGATGCAAATAGTTGAATAACTTGGGACAAGACGTCGCCACTGTTGTGACCACCAATATTCCAGTAAGGGTGGTGAGACAGGTTAATTGGAGTGGTCTTGTTCACTGATTTTGCCTTAAATTCAACGCTAAGTTTGTATGGATCTTTTAATGCATAGGTAACAGAGACAAGAACATCACCAGGAAATCCTACATAAGAAAATATGGAGTTTAGTCTATACATAGTATGAGTAATTGTCTTGTGGAATACCAAAATTCACCTTCTTCACCATCAGGACTACGGTAAGTTAGAGTTATGTAAGGACAGGGTCCGTCTTGCACGTGCTTGCTCACTTTCCAGACAACTTTGCTAAATCCTTTAGGACCACCTATTTTTTGAAGTTTTAGTTACATGAGAGACAAAAAGAAAAGGAAACTTGGGTGAAAGTGGAAGAGAAAGCTAAGGAAATGTAACGCGAGTCTATACCATGAATCGTGTTATTGCCTTCATTAGGGACAAGCTTGTAAACGGTTCCATTCAAAGTAAACTGAGCACCACCAATCCGGTTTGCAACCCTTCCAAGTAGAGCTCCAAATTATTCCTTATCATTCTGCACTAAATTATGTTCATAAGTGAACAAACGGGGTTAAATTTCCTTCGTATGTACTTCACATCAATCCAATTGATAGGAGATTTAGTTGAGATGTTATAGGCCGGGGACGCGGTGTTTATTTGGAAAGAACTACAATTAGACAGCGTCAAATGATGGTATTTGACATGTCACAGTATACATGGAACTGGTGCTGTTGATTTTATGAGACTCAGAACCAGTGTGACGTAATAAAATAAAAGGCAATCAAAGAAAGATACATTATTCAAACTGAAGTGCACTAACCAGGTATTCCTCGATCGTGTCATATCCAAGAACAACATCACCTATTTTTCCTGGAAGGATCAAGACAAGATGAGACTGATTTATTCAAGGAACAGCAGAAAACAGATTTAAAATAGGAACATATGGGATTTTTTGGTTAATCATCTCGTTTCTCGTACCTTATTGGCCTGACTAATTCAGATTCACGATCCATTAAAGGAGAAAACACTCCCAAGTTTTTTTTTATCCATTCCTAGGGTTTGAACCTGAGAGTTCTTGTTAAGAGTGAGACATGTCAACCATTCCACCACACTCCCTCGTGGTAAAAAAATGAGACTAGTTAAGGTAATAAAAATACATACCATGCTTATCAGGAAGAAGAGCGGAGATGATTGAGGCACCATAATTAGTGACCTTAACAGAGAAATCTCCTTTCTTGATCTCATAGATACCTATCTTGCTCCCTGAAACACTAGAGGCAGCCAACAGATGAAAAATGAACAAACAGATCAATACATTATTTTTTGAAGACATAGTTAACTCTAGTGATTTTGAGACTTTAAGACAACTTCTTCAGTCTTGAATTTATACACTCCTCCATTTCATTTGTTCATCATTATGGGATTAGATTATAATCTGAACAGTAACAAAAGATGAGTGACCGCTCTTGAAATTGACATTAAAGTTAGCCGTCCCCTTAATTTGTGACTACTTAAATGCAGAAGTAGTTAATTGTGTTGAATTGCAAATACAAAAATGGCAACAAAGCCGGCTTGATTGTTATCCTGGAAAATATTATTAACAACTTGGCGCATTATTTGACATAAAAGATATTTTAAACTCAATCACACGGAAATTACCAAAACCTTAGTGTAGAAAGTTTAGAAGCTTTGTACATTAGTTGGAGCTTTCCTAAAAAGACCATTCGCGTTTCTCCGAAGGAAAACTCTCCCCATTTCGGCTAAGGTTTTAAATCAGAAGAATGGTTTTGTTACAAGATTTCAAGATTAACGTTTAAGTTAGAACAAAATAAAATTATATTGTACCTGAATGTCAGATGTTTTATTTGTCACAGAGAACATAATATCCTTGATACACATATATCAATTTAAGTAGAGGATACAAATTAAGAAGAGTACAAAAGAGCACAACGCGTCGTGCAAAGAAATAACTATAAGCATTCTAGTATTTCTTGATGGTGAACGTATACAACACGGAGTGGACGTAGGACTTTCCAGGAGTAACAATTGTTGATGGGAAATTTGGGTGATTCACAGCATCCGGGAACCCCTGAGTCTCTAAACACAAGGCTGAATGAGGTTGATACACATATCCACCTTTACCCTTCGTATTAATGACCCAGTTTGCAGTGTAGAATTGCACACCAGGTGCAGTCGCTTTTATATCCATCTCTCGTCCTGATTTCTTATCATAAACTATTGCCACATGCTTCATTTTTTCAGTGCTGTCAAGTGCATAGTTGATGTCATATCCATTTTGGATTTTATCAATCCTGCTCCCCACCTTACGGGGTTTCAGGAAGTCGTAGGGTGTGTTCTTGACAGGAGAAATGATGCCTGTGGGAATATGCTGTGTATCTAACGGTGTGATGTGTGATGCAAATATTTGAACAACCTGGGACAAGACGTCACCACTGTTGTGACCACCAATGTTCCAGTAAGGGTGGTGAGACAGGTTAATTGGAGTAGCCTTGTTCAAAGCTTTTGCCTTAAACACCACGCTAAGGTTGTAATGATCTTTCAATGCATAGGTAACAGAGACAACAACATCACCAGGAAAGCCTACATAAGAAAACAATTGAGTATATTCAATTGATAGTATGTCCTTCAAAAATAAATTAATTGTCTTGTTGTAGAATATGCCACATATATCGAGATTCACCTTCTTCGCCATCAGCACTGTGGTAGGTTAGAGTTATATAAGGACTGGGACCATCTTGGACATACTTTCTTACTTTCCAGACAACCTTGCTAAATCCTTTAAGACCACCTATATTTTTGAAGTTTCAATTACATCAGAGAACAGACGAAAGGAATTTGGGTAAAAGTGGAAGAGAAAACAAAGGAAAAAGGAAATGTAGTGAGAGTACCATGTAGCATGTTTACGCCTTCATTGGCAACAAGCTTATAATGGGTTCCATTCAAAGTAAATTGAGCACCACCAATGCGGTTAGCAACCCTTCCTAGGGCGGCTCCAAAATAACTTGTATCATTCTGCAACAAATTACTTTCATAAGTGACTACAAATCACGCTAAATTCTTCAATGTACTTCCATATTAATGCAAAAGATGGGAGATATAGCTGAGATATTATAGGCTAAGGACACAGTCTTTATTAGGAATTAGACAGTGGATTTTGGACATGGCATAATTTAAGGCAGTGGTGATAAAAGGACTTGGTAACCTAAAGCTAAATCTCTATAAGAGGCTTTAAACTTGTTTAATAAGATTTAGCCATCAATGAGAATACTTTATAAGATGCATATTACTCAACTGGGACAAAGAAAAATAGCTAATGTAGCAAAATCGAGAAGAAATGAAAAAGGGTAGTAGTCAAATTCTGGAAAGCTTAAGTAGAAAACTTTTAGGAAAGAGCAGATTGCAAATAGACGCATTCAATTACAATGAACAAATTAAAGTGAACTAACCCTGTATTCCTTGATGGTATCATATCCAAGAACAACATCACCTATTTTTCCTGAAAGAATCAAGACAAGATTAAACTGATTACTTCAGTGAGTATCAGAAAACAGATCTAAAACAGGAATATGTTTTACAAAAGATGGATTTTTGGTGTCAACCATCCAGTATCCCATTAAAGAGGACAACACTCCCTACCAAAAGTTTCTCCATTCCTATAGGGGGGTCGAACCTCAGACCTTTAATTAAGGATGGATGGATCAAATAGACTTACCATTCTTATCAGGAAGAAGAACGGAGATGATTGTGGCACCATAATTAGTGACCTTAACAGAGAAATCTCCTTTCTTTATCTCATAAATTTCTATCTTATGCCCTGTTACACTATCGGCAGCCAACAGGTGAAGAATGAAGAACAAACAGATCAACAAACTAATCTTTGAAGACATAGTCAACTCCTGTGGTTTAAGAGTATCTTAATGACAGCTTCTTCAGCCTCGAATATATATACTCCCCCCTCAATTCATCTGGCATTATTATGGTATTAGATTATTACCTGCATGTGAACAAAAGAAAACTTGTCTGCCAAATTGATCTGCCTGGAAATCGGAAAACTCCGTAGAAGATGGACAATAACTATCAAGTTAGCCGTCTCACATTAGTTTTAAGTATAGTTAATTGCACAAGTAGCTGTTTGTGTTGACTTGTGAATACAAAATTGGCTCCCATGTTGGCGTGTCTTTTTTCTGGTAATAATCAAAACTTGTCCCATTGTTTGGAAAAAAATATATATTAAACTTGATGACTTGATCCGCCAACGTCTTGACTTCTTTTAAGTCACTACCAAGCTGAATCTGGTTCTGGAAGTAAATTTTGACTCTGTCATGGATAAACTCGAAGATTAGCCAGTCATCCTTGTACCTTTATCAACCTAATTCAGTTTGGAAAGTAAGTAATAGCTTTGTGATTGCCGTATTTCATTTTTCATTAATATGGCTTGGATAGATTTTAGTAACTGGATTCATTAATTGAACTGTTAAAGAGTTATTAACGAGATTAGAAACTTCATCGCTGACTATTAGCTTGATGCAGAGTATCTTGAAAAACAAATGCAAAACAAAACTATCCTTTATTGAGTCAAATGCCGGGTGTTTAATTAGTCATACAGAACACTACAACCTTGACAAAAATGTCAATTAATGCAGGATGATGAAACAAATAAAAATGAAAGCATTCTCATTATTTTTTGATGGAGAACGTATACAACACTGAATGGACGTATCTATCTCCCGGATTCACAATTGACGATGGAAAATTAGGGTGATTCACAGCGTCTGGAAATACTAGAGTTTCCAAAGCCAATGCTGCATGAGGCGGATACATAAATCCACCTTTCCCTTTTTTACTTTTATCCCAATTTGAAGTGTAGAATTGAACACCAGGTGCAGATGCTTTTACATTCATCATTCTTCCGGACTTCTTATCATAAACTACCCCCACGGGTTTCATTTTTGCAGTGCTGTCGAGTGCATAGTTGATGTCATATCCATTTTGGAGTTTGTTGATCCTGCTCCCTACTGTATGCGGTTTCAGGAAATCATAGGGTGTGTTCTTGACGGGGGCAATTTCCCCTGTCGGAATGAGTTCTTTATCAACTAGTGTGATGTGTGATCCAAAGATTTGAATAACGTTGGACAAGATATCGCCACTGGTGTGTCCACCAATGTTCCAGTAAGGGTGGTGAGACAGGTTAATTGGAGTAGCCTTGTTCAGAGCTTTCGCCTTAAATACAACACTAAGTTTGTAAGGATCTTTCAATGCAAAGGTAACAGAGGCAAGAACAGCACCAGGAAATCCTACATAAGAAAGCGATGGAGTTAAGTCAATTCATTAGTGTTCTTCAAAAAAGAAACTAAAATGACATGATGCTACTTTCTCATTAGTTCGTCCAATAAAATGACATTTCTATTTTTGGAGACTTGAAATTTCCTATTTATTCTTTAACGGCATGCTTTTATAGCCATGAAAATCCCTTGACATGTTTAAATCCTACGAGTTCCAAATGTTTTTCTATCTTGAATTTCGTGGTTAATCAAACTACGACAAGTAGATTGAAACTAAAGGAGTAATGTCTGATATGGAAGGCCAAGACTTACCTTCTTCGCCATCAGCACTGAAGTAGGTTAGAGTTATGTAAGGACTGGGACCATCTTGCACGTACTTGCTCACCTTCCAGACAACTTTGCTAAATCCTTTAGGGCCACCTATATTATCGAAATTTTAATTACATCAGAAACAGAAGAAATTTGGGTAATGGAGATAAAAGAGGAAGAAAAAGCAAAGGTAAAAGGAAATGTAGTGAGAGTACCATGTATCATGTTTTTGCCTTCATTGGGAACAAGCTTATAATGGGTTCCATTCAAAGTAAATTGAGCACCACCAATCCGGTTAGCTACTCTTCCAAGGGTGGCTCCAAAATAACTTGTATCATTCTGCACCAAGTTACTTTCATAGGTGAAAACAAACGGGGCTAAATTTTCTTCAATGTACTTCACATCAATCCAAAAGATGGGGAGTTTTTTTTAGCTGATATTATAGACTAGTGACGCGGTGTTTGTTAGGAAAGAACTACAATTAGCAGTGTCAAATGACTGTGGATTTTGACATGGTACAATTCAAGCAGGGGCGGCTAAAGGATTTGGTGACTTGAAACTAAATCCCTATAAACTTTATTTTATAAAATTCAGACATCTATGAGACAAAGTATCTACTTTCTAAACAACATATCACTCAAATGAGAGCAGGAGAAGAAATGAATGTACGCAAACGAGGACAAACAAAACTCAAAATGGTGGTAAATGTTATCCCATAATTTAGCCGCTCATCTGAATAGCCTCAACTAAATCCCAAAAGTTAAAAATCAATCAAAGGTTTCTATTAATGTTAGCCTATTAATCTCCCGTGCCTGAAGTGAAAGGTTTATAAACTGCATTAAGGGGAATCTTAGTAACTCAATTGGTCAGCTAACTGAACTTTCACCTAGTGGATGGGTTCAATTCCCCCACCTTGTAATCTCCTCCCCATTTTCCGATACTATTGAAGGGGGGAAATTGGAATACACACATTCAAATTTCAAATACAACAAACAAAATATATTGAACTAACCAGATATTCTTTGATGGTGTCATATCCAAGAACAACATCGTCTATTTTACCTGGAAGAGATCAAAGACAAGATAAAACTAGTTTCTTCAAGGAATAGCAGAAAACAGTACAAATTTACACATCACGACAGAGAGTACATACCATTCTTATCAGGAAGAAGAACAGAGATGATTGTGGCACCATAATCAGTGATCTTAATTGAGAAATCTCCTTTCTTCAACTCATAGATTCCTATCTTAACACTAGCAGCAAACAACAGATGAAAAATGAACAAACAGATGAACAAATTAATCTTTGAAGACAAACTCATCTTGGATCTCTGTTTTTTAGAGTGTTTGAATGACTGCTTTTTTCAGCCCTTCAATTTATATACTTGTTCATTCATCTGGTATTGTTGTTTTTGTGGTATTAGAATATTAGCAAGCATGTGAACAAAGAGCTGTTCTGTAGAAAATCCACAATAATGAGTGTTAAGGACTGAAATTGATTGAGTTATTTCAGTCAAATTATTCGTCTCCTGCCCAAAATAGTAGTTCAATTTCCTTTTTTATGGTGAATTTAATTAATTCTCAAGATTATAGTAGATTAGATCAATTTAATATTTTATAATTATAAATTTTGAATATTAAGAAACTATACCCAAAGTATTTTTATTTTGTCTTTTTTACTAGAATTATGTGACCATAATTTGGCCAGAATGGTAAAAAGACTAATTTAACCTTTTCCCTTTTAATGTAAAATCAAGTCTTTATTACTATTATTTCCTAAGCTTCTAAAAATACGTGTCAACAACAATTATTATGTTTAGTGAGTAAGAATTATTATTAATTGTATGAAGGAAATTATTTAATGTACTTTATAATGTGAGACCCATTACAATCTAACTTTATATTCTTTTAATTCTTCCTAATTCACTCTTTCTTTGTTCCTTTTTCTTCATCTTTTTTGTCATCCTTTCTCTTTTCTTTTCCATTACATGTAATTAAATTATACAAATTCTAATTCCATAAGATATTTTTGGATACAGTTTATCAATGATTTTCTAATTTTGAACTTGTAAAATAACATTTATTTATTTGTATTATATACAAATCATTCAATTCTAAAAATCAAGCACACAAAAAATATTCGTTAATATCTATTTTCATAACACAAAATTTGTTGGGATAATATTACATTTGTTTCTTTATTTTAATTTCATTATAGTATATTTAATACACTATCATCAATATTAAAAAATAATATGATTTGATTTTTTTTTTCTTCACTAATATATTCATTTGAATATTATATTTCAAAAAATAAAATACTTATTTGAATATTATATTTCATAATCATCTTTTAAAAAATAAATAAAATATTTTTTATGATAAACTTTAAAGACTATTTTTTTCGGATAATAACAAATCTTTTTTTAATAAAGTGTGTACGTGATAAATGTAGAAAGATAATTTTCGTGTGATAAATTTAATAGTTAGATGAATTTTATGTATTAAAAAAATAAGAAAGTAATTTTTTGTGTTATAAATTCTTTTGATATTTTATAGTGAAAATATGACATAACACTATAAATAAGTTAATTACATACACGGTAATTTTAGAAAACTTCCTTTAATGTGATACTTCTCACAAAGTTCAGTAATATATTTGATACTTCTCACATGTGATTTCTTTTTTAAAACCTTTTTATTCTAATGATTAATTTCAGTCTTAAACATCGTATATGTGGATTTATTTTGGTTATCACTATCTGAATATTTTGTTCAGTTAATAATAATAAAAAATTGTGTATATGTTTTGTGTCTGTGTATAGTCATTTGATTTATTTTTAAAAATAAATATTGTTCAGTTAATAAAAAAAAATTGTACACTTTAGTTAAAAAAATATTTTTGAATTGTACCTTAAAAAAATGTTCATAAGGTACGAATGCATACCTTTAAAAATTATTTTTTCTCTTAAAAAGAATCTCTTTATTGAAGAAGACAATGAAATTTCTCATTAATAATAACTACAAATGACTATCTTATCTACTTAAGATTATACTTAATTATTTTGTAATACAAATTTAGTAAAATATAGTAATTAAGCGTAGATTCAAAAAAATTAGTTGAATTTTTCTTTAAATATAATCAACTAAATAGATTAGTCTATATATATAATGAATGTTTTTCAAGAGAAAAAAATAAAATTATTTTGAAAATTAGATATTTCTAAAAAATAATTGATGATAAGATATTTATAACTATGCCATGAATAACACATTAGATTTTTATATCAGAATCATTCCAAACAAGAATGAAGATATATAGACATTGGTGAAATTATTTTACTAATTTTAACCATGAATACAAAATACAGTTACTCCAATAATATTAATTAAGAGGATGTTTCAAAAAAAAATCACTCAATACTTACTTATCAATTATAATACTTTAAAATAGATGTATTTTATGTAGGATACTATATTAAATTAGAATATATTTAATATATGTAGATAAAGTATAACATAATTAGGATATACATTTTTTTAAAATTATTTTCATTTAATATAGAATTTTCATTTAACTTAAATATAGAATATATTTAAGTTAAAGAGCAAAAATGTTCAAAAATAAACTAGTTTATAGTGTGAATATGTCCTTTTACAATTCTGGTCAAATTGTTTATGCCCAAAAGGATTTTCCCATTAGGATATACATTTTTAAAAAATTATTTTTATTTAATATACAATTTTCTATCGAAGGAGACAATTAAAATTCATGTTAATAATATACATAAAAATATGTTTTTAAATATAATTTGAAAAATATTTCAATAACGATAATCAAAACTCAAAATACTTTAGAATTGATAAAAATCAGTATATTATAGAACAACGTAATTTAATTTTTTTTAAATATAATAATTAAATATGTAGTTTAATTTTTTAAATATTTAGTTTAATTTTTAAATATGTAGTTTTAAATACGTAATTTAATTTTTTAAAACATAATATTTAAATATATAGTTTAAGTTTTTAAAGCATAATAATTAACAAATATCAATACAACAACATTAATGTGTAACTATCTTGGGTTGTTGTAAAATAGGATCGACACTTATGAACCATATGAGTTTTAGTATTTCTTTATTATATCAATATCTACCGATTCTAAAGTATTTTGAATTTTGACTGTTATTATTGAACTATTTTACATTATATTTTAAAAATTATTTAAAATTGAATTTAAATAATTATTTAAATAGGTAATTTAATCATTTTTTTAATTTAAAAGTGAGGCATGTAAGCCTCTTTTATTAAAAACACAAGTAAATGTAGCAAAGTAAAACAAACAAAATTGTGAAAAACAGAAAAAAACAAAATTACAATAGGTAATTTAAATTTATTCATATAATAAATACAATAAAATTACTTAATTTTAAAAATTCTTAATCAGTTTCAAAAATATATTAATTTGAGAGCAAAAAAAAAAATACTGTGACTACAATTATGTATACTTAATATTTTAACATATCATTTAATAGCAAACATTTTTTTTAATATAAAACAACAAATAATACTAATAAAGAAAAATATGTGTGTGAAGAAACTTTATCTAGCTCATGTTTAACAAATTTGTGTTGTCATTATCATCAGAGAACTATGAAGATGTTTGTCTTTCAATTATTTTTTTATAAAAAAATATTTTCAAATCATAAAGAACTTTTTATATCATTTCCTAGTTATTATAATTTTCAATGAAGCACCATCAACATTTATGTTATAATATGATTCATTAATTTTAATGAGTCTTTATTTGTGTATGATGTGATTCGTATATGAGGATATGAAAGTAATCACATAATGGAGGAAACATGATGGTAATTTCAGTTTTCTTCATATTTCGCTCACATACAATTTAAGTATAATCGGATAAAATATATTTTTATCATTTAATTTTTTCTAGAAAATTCATGCATAACAACAACTCCTTTAAATAAATAAGAGTAATTGTTTTGTCAACTTGGTGAATTCATATTTTTAATTTGAGTATTATAGATATAAATTTTGAATATTGAAATTTTGAATTTGAATATAATTTATCTTTTCACGTTTAGAAATTATAAAGTAAAATAGATAGCCTACTACACTTTACTCCTCTTTTGTACTCTTTTAATTTATTTATTTTTATCATTAAGAAATAAGAAATGAAAAATAAATAAACAAAAAAGAATAAGTAGAAAGGAGGAAATTTAGAAATTGAAAAAGATATATATTCTTTTACTACTACTGTCATATTTTTAATTTTTTTTAGATCTTGAACATTTCAAGTAAGAAGAGTGGGTGAGACTTATGTTTTCTTTGGTGAATTTTGTGGTTTCTTTCTCATGTTTAATTATGAAATCATCAATAATTAATCTTATTAATCATTTTCAATGTCTTGGAAACATAATTGAAGAATATATTCAATATTTAAGTTAAAAGGCAAAAATATCTAAAAATAAACTAATTTATAGTGTGAACATGTCTTTTTATCATTTTGACCAAATTATGGGCAAAAGGATTTTTCCATTGTTTTTGTGGGATTAGAATATTAGCAGCATGTGAACAAAGAGCCTGTTCTGTAGAAAAATCCACAATAATGAGCGTTAAGTACTGAAATTGATTGAGTTATTTCAGTCAAATTATTCGTCTCCTGCCAAAATAGTAGTTCAATTTCTTTTTTTATGGTGAATTTAATTAATTTTTAAGATTATATTAGATTAGATTAATTTAATATTTTATAATTATAAATTTTGAATACTAAGAAACTATACCCAAAGTATTATAAATTGTTTTTTTTTATATCCATAAGATGAAAAAACATAACTTAAAATGTTGATCTAACTTCATATTTTGACTCTCAAAAATGAAATATTATTTTTTGTCCCCCTTATATTAACGAGTACATAATTTTTTAAAATTGCATAAATATTATTATTAAATAATTTTTTTTGAGTAAAGTTATATTTTAAAAGTGTAAATTCTTGAAAATGACGAAGGATCAAGAACTTATTTGGAAGTTCTTTCATTTTAAGAAAACAATTAGTAAATGATAATTTGCCCAAACTGAAATTTATTTTTAAGAAATAAAAATGTGGACCAACATTTCCCGTAGGAGGTCTGTACTTTAATGAGGGGGAAAACGTATATATCATCCTACTGGTCATTTTTTCACAATTTATCAAAATAATTGTACTTACATTGAGAATCCTACAATTATTTACATTTTATACCAAGCTAGTAAAAATAGAACATTTTTTTGTAAAGATGGTATATATACAATGTAATTTAAATTTAAAAAACAGAATTAAAAATTGAATATCATTAGTGGGTGAAATTTAAAAACATTGTTGTCAACATGTGTTAAGTGACTTTTCTATATGGTATACCAGATAGATTTCTCTTATAATAAAATACTATGGATATACATAATTAATCGCAGAAAGTAGCTGTTTGCGTGACTCTTAATACAAAAAAAATGGTACCCACGTTGGCGTGATTATAAAAACTTTTGCTTATTATTTAGTTTTAAATTTTGGCACATGAACCGCATTAGCAAACATCATGAGTATTTCCTTTGGTTGCGTTCAGTGTTTTCCGGGTATGACTGCCCATGATATCAATTTGATAAAATGTATAAAAATAATATCAATTAAGTTATAAAAAGGCACATTTCATTGATGTACCCACACTAATTGCTGAAAAGATAAATGAGTTATTTATAAATACATTTAATGGTGTGAGTCGTAGTATGAATTTAGCCCAAAGGGGATAATACCATTATTTAATTACCGATTTGTCCTTAGAAATCGAACTTATGTCTCCTTACTAATGTAGGAGTTTTAGTTGTCACAGAACATATAACCTTGATACAAAAATCAATTGAAGTAGACAAAATTATTAAGAGGATACAGGCCAAGTCTATTTTTTGATGGAGAAGGTATACAACACAGAGTGGGCATAAGTTTTTCCTGGATTCACAATTGTAGACGGGAAATTTGGGTGATTTACAGCGTCAGGGTACCCTTGAGTCTCCAAAGACAATGCTGAATGAGGCTGATACACAAATCCACCTTTCCCTTTTACATTAATGATCCAATTTGATGTGTAGAAATGCACACAAGGCGCACTCGCCTGTATATCCATCACTCTTCCTGATTTCTTATCATAAACTATTGCCACTGCTTTCATTTTTTCATTGCTGTCGAGTACATAGTTTCTGTCATATCCAATTTGGACTTTATCGATCCTGCTCCCTACCTTACGAGGTTTAAGGAAGTCGTAGGGCGTGTTCTTGACAGGGGAGATTTCCCCTGTAGGAATGAGCTGTTCATCAACTAAGGTGATGTGTGATGCATAGATTTGAACAACTTGAGACAAGACGTCACCACTCTTGTGACCACGGAGGTTCCAGTAAGGGTGGTGAGACAGGTTAATCGGAGTGGCCTTGTTCAGTGATTTTGCCTTAAATTCGACACTAAGTTTGTAAGGATCTTTCAATGCATAGGTAACAGAGACAACAACATCACCAGGAAATCCTATAACAAAACAATTAATTGACATAATTCATCAAATTCATGTATAGCTTTCTTCAAAAGGATACTAAGATTTATTTACCTTCTTCACCCTCAGCACTGTGGTAGGTTAGAGTTATGTGAGGACATGGACCATCTTGCACGTATTCGCTTACCTTCCAAACAACAAAGCTAAATCCTTTAGGGCCACCTGTATTTTAATTACATCAGAGAAAGGAAATGAGTAAAAATGGAGGTAACAATGTTAGAGAAACATAGGTAAAAGGAAATGTAATGAGAATTACCATGAATTGTGTTATTGCCTTCATTAGGGACAAGCTTATAAAGGGTTCCATTCAAAGTAAATTGAGCACCACCAATCCGGTTAACAACCCTTCCAAGTAGGGCTCCGAAATAACGTGTTTCATTCTGCAAAACAAAATCACTTTCATATTAGTTTATGCATATCGTGGGATGCTTTGTGCGCGTTATGAGTAGCCTAAGAACAACATCATCTATTAAATACAATGAAGAGAGTGAACTAACAATGTATTCCTTGACAGTGTCATATCCAAGAACAACATCATCTATTTTTCCTGGAAAGGAGCAAGACAAGATTATGACTGATTTCTTCAAGAACTCGCGAAAAACAAATACAGATCAAGAAAATTGAAACAAAAACATATGTAAGAATCCAAATAAACATACCATTCTTATCAGGAAGAAAAACAGAGATGATTCTGGCACCATAATTGGTTATCTTAACAGAGAAATCTCCTTTTTTAATCTCATAGACCCCTATCTTGCAACCTGCAACACTACCAGCAGCCAACAGATGAAAAATGAACAAACAGATCAACACACTAATAACCTTTGAAGACATAATCAGCTCCTCTGGTTTTGAGACTCCGTTGGTTTTTTATAAGATGGAGTGACAAAGAGGTTGAAAATATTGACTGTAATTGTCTATCAATAGTTTTATTAAGCAGAAATTTAAATAGCTAACTTAAAAAAGCAGAAAATCTGCATAGCAAAAATTCAAAAATAAAATAAAATAAAATATCAACAAATTAATAAAAATCTAAAATTAAAAAAAATAGATTCGTCTTAAAACTATTATGGTAAAAAGATTACTGCAGGAAAGCAAATTTCGAGTGCTTTTTAATGACAGCTTCTTCAGACTTAATTATGTGCTCCTCTAATTCATGTGGGGCTATAATTGGGATTAGATTATTATGTGCATGTGAGAAAGAAAAGAACTTGTCTGTCAAATAATGTGCGCAAAAATGGGATAATTTCAATTAAAAATTAATAATGGTGGGGCAGTATTAATTAAGATTGAGAGAGTCAAGTTAGCCATTCCATTATTTTATGTATTGTTACATGAACGAGTAGCTGTTTATGCTGACTAGTAAATTAAAAAAAAATAGTACCCATGATTTGCATGATTCTTATTCTGGAAATAATTAAAAACTTGGAGAAATTTTTGCCTTGAAAGATATATTATACTCAATCACATGATCCACCATTTCCTGAATTCAACTTTTTAAATTCCCCTAAATTTAGCTTCCAGTTTTGGCCCTTCAACTTCATTAAAAGGTGTTAATTTAACACAGTAGAGTTAAAATGGAAACAAAAATGGACTCGACCTCTCTTAGAAGATTCAGAGTTCATAGCTTTGTTCGTTAAATCACTCAAATCAAAGAGTAAGGAAGGAGGCCTTGAGTTGTGCTGAGTCCCATATCAGTTGGATGAGGAAATTTGAACTTTTTTATTTGCTCTTGACAATCCTCTCCTCGATGAACTAGTTCTTGGGTTGGGTTAAGCCCAAAATACATTTTCTAACGTGGTATCAGAGTCACACCCATGGTTTATCATATCAGAACACTCAACGGATATACAAAATTATCCACTCCAAAAACAGTGTCAGGTGTTTTATTTGTCATAGAGAATATATAACTTGACAAAAAAGTATCAATTTTATGCTTTAGATACTAAAGACACAAGGGATGGAGGAAAAAACTAATAAGAATTCCAGTATTTCGTGATTGAGAATGTATACAACATTTTGTGAACGTAGGCCTTCCCTGGAGTCACAATTGTTGGAGGGAAATTTGGGTGATTCACAGCGTCGGGGAACCCTTGAGTCTCAAAACACAATGCTGCATGAGGCTGATACACATATCCACCTTTCCCCTTCTGATTAAGGGAGTTTGCAGTGTAGAATTGGACACCAGGTGCAGACGCTTGTACATCCATCACTCGTCCTGACTTTTCATCATAAACTATTGCCACCGGCTTCATTTTCTCAGTGCTGTCGACTACATAGTTGATGTCATATCCACTTTGGAGCTCCTTGATCTGGCTCCCCACTTCACGGGGTTTAAGGAAATTATAGGGTGTGTTCTTGACAGGAGAAATTTCACCGGTAGGAATGAGGCTCTGGTCTACTGGAGTGATGTGTGATGCAAAGATTTGAACAACATTTGACAAGATATTGCCACTGTTGTGTCCACCGAGGTTCCAATAACTGTGTTGAGCCAAGTTAACTGGAGTCGCCTTGTTCAGAGCTTTTGCCTTCATTACCACACTAAGCTTGTAAGGATTTTTCAATGCATAGGTAACAGAGACAAGAAGATCACCAGGAAATCCTACAAAAGAAAACGATGGATTTTACTCTATTCATATTGTATCTTCAAAAGGAAATTAATCAATGTGATTGTCGTGTGGAATAACTAATTTACCTTCTTCACCATCAGCACTGTGGTAGGTTAAAGTAATGTGAGGATAGGGACCATCTTGCTGGTATTTGCTAACATTCCAAACAACACGGCTAAATCCTTTAATGCCACCTATATTTTTGAAGTTCTAAGAGGAAGGAAAGTTGGGTATATGGAAGTGAAAGTGGAAGAGAAAGCAAAGGTAAAAGGAAATTGTAATGAGGATACCGTGCAGTGTGTTTACGCCATCATTGGCGACAAGCTTATAAAGGGTTCCATTCATAGTAAATTGAGCACCACCAATCCGATTAGCAACCCTTCCAAGTAGTGCTCCGAAAGAAGTTGTATCATTCTGCACATAATTACTTCTATCTCTTATGTGTATGAAGATTTCAACGTATCAAATGACTCATCCCATAGAAGACTTGGAACTTAAAATGGGACATTATTAAATTCAAAACTCTTTCTCATTCCAAATGTTGATCTGGTAACAATGTGAAATAATCTAACTATCCAATCTAAAACTTAATGCAATATAGGCCGCAGCTGAAAACTTTCAGTTGAATTGAACAAACACACAAATAAGAACAATGAAGGCAAATGGTTGGTTTTTAGCTAAGGCGCATCCTATGAGCCATACAAGCAGCATTACCACACAGCATAGGAGCATTGATATCACTATGATGGTCCACCAGTTAGATGCTTCAGAACGTGAATTTTCATAGTGTCAACCAGCTCAGACAAGCATACATTTTAGTGTGCAGTATGCTAAAACGACGTAGAAACAGAATTATAGTTATGTACTATTACTATGATTGTTGAATGTGTTTTGTCGGAAATTTCAGTTAAAATTAGGCCCAAAATTTCATTTAAGAAAAGAACCAAGAGGAGTTTTTACGATTTCCTAAAATTTGATGTTCAAACTAAGGAGAGTTCATTGAATCCAGAGAGAATTAGAATGCATAACTCCAAAGGGGCAGAGGACTTTTTGCCAGTCTTAATTTCATTCAATGTACTTCACATCAAGCCCATAAGCTGGAAGGTTTAGAGTTAGATACTATAGGCTAGAGTCGCTGTTTTTGTTAGGAAGGAGCTACAACTAGACAGTGTCAAGTAAAAAACTGTTAATAATTGGATATGAATTTTGACATGGCACAATTGCTATAGAGTCACAGAGAACAACAGTGGCAATCAAAGAAAGGAGAAAATGAACTAAAAAGCTTTTAGAAAGGAGCAAATTCAGATTGATCATTAAAATAGAACAAAGCGATCTAACCTTGTATTCCTCAATGGTGTCGTATCCAAGAACAACATCACCTGTTTCTCCTGTAAAGGATCAGCAAGAGACTATAAGACTGATTTCTTCAAGGAACAGAAGATAACAGTTGACATATATACATCAAGAAAGTTCAAATGTAGAACAAGTTAGAGTGCTAAGAAATATAAAAATAGAACTCATTCAATTTAAATACTAAATCTGTCTCTGAATTGATAACGAGAAAGACAGACATACCATGCTTATCAGGAAGAAAAACAGAGATGATTCTGGCACCATAATTGGTGACCTTAACAGAGAAATCTCCTTTCTTGATCTCATAGACCCCTACATTTTGCCCTGTAACACTGTTGACAGCCCACAGATGAAGAATGAATACACAGATCAACAAATTAATCTTTGAAGGCATTGTCAACTCTAGTAATTTTGAGACTTTAGAATGTCTTGAGTGACAAACTCGTTCAGCCTTGAATGTGTACTCCACTAATATCCTTGGCCTTACTTTTTTCTTTTGAGTATGGTAAACATTTATCCTTCACTTTATTGTGAAAAAATTTATTAACTGCAGTTTGCATGTGCACAAATCAGAACTTGTCAGCTGCGCGGATATTAACTCACGTGAAGTTAGCCATTCCAATTATTTAAGGCCAAATACACAAGTGGTCCCTTGAAATTAATACCAATTTTCATTTTGACACTTAAACCAAACAGTGACCAGATTGGCTTTTCATCCCAATATTGACACCAGGGTTAAAAATTAACAGTGATGGATTGCACACATTTGTTTTTTTTTTCAGAGTTATCTATAAAAGGTGGAAATCACATTTTGATTCTAAATAAGTAAATATTATATGAAACTGTTAACTATTTATATGGAGTAATGTGATTAGAGAACTCAATGAAAACTATTAACCTGAAACAATAGAGGTACACACTTTGATTTGTTCTAAGAAAAGCTATGCTCGGACTCTTCAAAAACCCTGACGGATGTGTATCCGATACTGCAAAAGTAGAGCATTTTGAAGAATCCAACACGGGTACAACAACAATTTTGGAGAGTCTAGCAACATAGAAGAAAAGAAATAAATTTTTTCACTCCAAAAGCAATGAGTCCACATGCAAACACTCACCAAACATGTTTGAAAACAGTTCTTAGGAAACTCCAGCCAAGCACAACTGTATTGAATAAGAATGGCAGGTGTTTTATTTGTCACAACTCACAAAGGACATGTCACCTTGATAGAAAAAATAGCATTCTAATATTTCTTAATTGAGAACGTAAACAGCATTTTGTGAAAGTAGGGATTTTCCGGAGTCACAATTGTTGATGGGAAATTTGGGTGATTCACAGCATCAGGGAATCCTTGAGTCTCCAAACAGATGGCTGAATAAGGCTGATAAACAAATCCACCTTTCCCCTTCTTTACAAGGGTGTTTGCAGTGTATAATTGGACAGCAGGTGCGGTCGTTTGTAAGCTCATCACTCTTCCTGACTTTTTATCGCGAACTATTGCTGTGGGCTTCAGTTTTTCAGTGCTGTCTAGTGGATAGTTTATGTCATATCCATTTTGGAGTTTCTTGAACTGGCTCCCAACTTTACGGGGTTTAAGGAAATCATAGGGCGTGTTCTTGACAGGGGCAATTTTTCCAGTTGGAATGAAATGTTGATCTAACGGGGTGATGTGTGAAGCAAAGATTTGAATATCGTTGGACAAAATATCACCACTGTTGTGTCCACCAAGGTTCCAATAAGCATGTTGAGCCAAGTTAACTGGAGTGGCCTTGTTAAGAGCTTTTGCCTTCATTACCACACTAAGCTTGTAAGGGTCTTCCAATGCATAGGTAACAGAGGCAAGAAGAACACCAGGAAATCCTACAAGAGAAAACAATGGATTTTATTCAATTCAGAATGTTCTTCAAAAGGACTCCACCCATTTCAATTTGCTTGTCTAGTTTGACTTGGCACAAAGTTTAAAAAAATAAAGAAGACTTAAAATTGTCTTGTGGAATAACCATTAACCAAGCAGATGTATTCACCTTGTTCACCATCAGTACTGTGGTAGGTTAAAGTAATGCGAGGATGGGGACCATCTTTCTTGTACTTGCTCACCTTCCAAACAACATGGCCAAATCCTTTAGGGCCACCTACATTTTTCAAGTTTTTACATAAGAGGAAGGAAATTTGGGTATTATGGAAGTGAAATTGGAAGAGAAAGAAAATCTAGTGAGGATACCATGTATTGTGTTTTCGCCATCATTGGCGATAAGCTTATAAAGGGTTCCATTAAGAGTAAATCGAGCACCACCAATCCGGTTAGCAACTCTTCCAACAATAGCTCCAAAAGAACTCGTATCATTCTGCACAAAAGTTTTTCACATTTGTTTATTCCTATATAGATTTGTAAAGTATCAAGAGGCTGATTCCATATTCTCATCCATTGATTTTTGGAAAGAATTTTGAAATTTGACATTCTTTATGCCCCCTCTACTAACTTAGAATATGACATTATTGAGGCACATGTGAAACCTGTTAAATGAGCTTGCCAATGTTGGTTTTTATGTCATATGAGATAATGTATCAAATGTAAAACTTAAATGCATTAGGTGGAGTATCCAAAAATCAAAAATCCCTTTGGATGCCTTTATGTATTCAAAATATGGTGTACTGCTAAGTTAAACAATACAAACACACAAATAAGGCATCTTACTTTTAGCTAGCTCAAATGATGAAAGAGGCCTAATATGTCCAATGATGGTCCACCCCATTGTGAATGTTCATAGTGCCAGCCAGCTCGGCTAAGCATACTTTTTAGTCTAAAGTGCACTAAAATGGCATAGGGACAGTAAAATCATAGTTCTCTACAATGAATTTGTTTTACTGAAAACTTCTTGTATATTAGGCACAAGATTTTGTTTCAGAAAAGAAACACGAGGAATTTTTACAATTCACCTAAATCTGATGTTCAAACGATAGAGAATCATCTATCTCTACTTTTCTCCAGTCTAAATTTCTTCACATTAGTCCCAAAAAAAACATGGGAATTTAGGTTACATACTATAGGCTAAAACACGGTCTTTTTGGTAAAGAGCTACAATTAGACACTGTATCAAAGAAACAGTTGTTAATCCGACAAATGATATGTGTCAAACAAACAACTGTTAATCCCACAAATGTTTCTCACTGCTCTTTCTCTGTTTGTCTTTTTCCCTAATGAGAAAATGATGAACACTAAGAAGTTTTTAGAAAAAGAACAAAGTGAAACTAACCACGTATTCCCCAATGGTGTCATATCCAAGAACAACATCACCTATTTTTCCTGGAAAAGAACAAAACAAGATAACACATCAAGAAAGTTGAAACAAGAATCAGATAGTGCAGTTAAGAACCAAGAATCATGAAATTATAACTCATCAAACTAAAATCTTGAATCCGCCTCCGAATTGATTATGTAAACATACCATTCTTATCAGGAAGAAGAACAGAGATGATTCTGGCACCATAATTAGTGACCTTAACAGAGAAATCTCCTTTCTTGATCTCATAAATTCCTATCTTGTGTCCTGCAGCAGCCCATAGATGAAGAATGAAAAAACAGATCAACAGATTAATCTTGAAAGACATTGTTAAGCAACTCTCAGAGTGTGTGTGAGAAGAAGATATGGTATCCTCTAGTCTTAATATACAAGTACATGTGCACAAAAGAAGACTTTGTCAGCAGATAATGATGTGTGTGTAGTCTTGGATTTACAAGTTGTTTTATGTATTGTTTAATCCCAAAGTAGCCGTTTGTGTTGACTTGTAAACAACAAAAATGGCATTCAAGTTGCCATGAGTCTTAGCATAAAATAAAACATATTAAAATCAATGAATTTTAAAGTATATGATCAATCAATCAAGTAATCTTTAAATTTAAGACAGCAGCATATTAAATTCAAATTAACGCTTTTCAGCAAGTCATAATCTTCAACTTTACAATGTACAGAACAGTATCAGTGAGAAATCTTTTTTTGGTGTATGGAAATAAATTTAGATATTTAATTGAATAAAGTACACCACGTTTATCTTTTTTTTTACTAAAAATAAGAAAGCAACAAAAACCTCATCTAAAAAGAAATACTTTGACCAAAAGATGAGATTCAAATTAATATGGATCACCCCACCACCACGACCGTCCACCAAGACTCCGACCCGACCCGACCCGCATAGGGCAAAATCAAACTGAACACAGGAAATAACCTGAAGCCTAAGACGACTGTCTGATGATGACAAACACATGAAATTTGAAGAAAATGTGAGATTTGCCTGCTAATTTAAGGAGATCCCAAAACCCTAATCTAGTTATTAATGATGAGGTTATACTCCTAGCCCTTCCTCTTAAAAGACCAATGTCTTTCATTAAAAAGATATTGAAAATTATATACTTCTCTTTAATTTATCGTGAGTGTATTTAAAGAAAAAACCTTCCCTCTTTCAGACATAATTAAGGGGCTGTTTGGTAGTGTGTATTAGAAGAAAAAAAATACATGCATTAGCCTTGTGTATTACAATTATACACTCTATTGTATATTATTAATACCATGAATTTCTAGTTATTAGCAATGTAATGATTTTAATGCATGCATGCATTAACTCAATTAAAGATTCAATTGCCCCTCAAATCCCTTTTTACACTGTTTCCATCATAATAGTGGAAGGTATCTTTATAAATAATTTTTTTTTATGCAATGCATGTTATTTTAATGCATCAAACCAAATAATGTATAAAACTAATCTATATATAATTAATGTAACCATAACTAATACCTCATTTTATACTTAGCAATAATTATTTTTAAAAACTATAAATAAACAAGAAAAGAAATATTTAATATCATAAGACATCAATGAGCATAAAATAATCAAAAATTTCTCCTAATTTATATTTTCTTAAAAAAAGCCGGGACATATAAATTTGAGACTGAGGGAGTGATCAAAATTCAAAAAGATTATGTCCCACCTGTCACATTGGAAAAAAATTATCCTGATAGAGGCACAACCAATAAAAGGTGTGTGAGGCTTCATTTACTTTTTGACACATGGATAAGTTGGGTCATTTATGTACTTTTCTACTTTAAAGCAAGAACTTTCTACAACTAACAAGAGAAAAAATATATTTACACATAAATTGAGTTGAACAAATATAAAAAATGCAAGAAAAATTATGTGTGTTTGCTACTTTTTTTTTAATCATTATTAGTATTATATTAATTTATGTGATTATACCAGATATATTATTGTTGTTATAGTTGTATATTAGTTTGACAAATTTATTTTGATATGATATATTTTTTGTGTATTCATGTTGTGTTTTTTTTATAAAAAAATATTCATAATTATTGTGAATTTAAAATATAGTCATTTTATTTTAATTGTTGCGATCTGAAATGTTGATTGTTACCTTATTTTTAAATTAGACCTTTTGAAGGAAAGTAAAAAAAAAAAAAATTATAATATTATTGTGGAGATGATTGTTTAAAACAAAGTATCACTACTCAAAGAAATAATTTTTAAAAAGTATCCTTATCCTAATAACAAAATTTCAGTTGATGTAGAATGTACGATTTAATATAGTTTATATTTTATTTTTATCATCATTACAATTTGATTGTTAATTTTTTTAATAAAATTTTAAACTATTCTCACGAGTACATTTTGTTTATTTTAATTTTTAAAAAATATTGTATGATTATTATTAAATTTGTGAAATAATAAGTTATGTTAATTAAAGATGGCTAGATATAAAAAGAGAATCAAGATCTGAAAAACTATTTTTTTTTATTTCTTTTCAACATCAACGAGGATGTCAACTTTTTTTAAACATCAACGAAAACGTTAACTTTTTATTAAAAAAAATACGCATTCAGTTTGAACATCAAAATATGTAATTTTGATTTTTAATAAAATTAATAAGACCATGATTTGATTTAATAAACAGCATTACAAAGAATTGATTAAATAAGCATTCAACAAGTATAAAATGTGGACCCTATAGTCATTTTTTATTATATTTTTATAATTATTCAATGAATTGTATTATAGTATCTGATAAGATATAAGGATAAGGGTGTGAAAAATATCTTAACTTTGGTCGAAATTGTTGTTATGATACCAAACTTTAATGAGGACCTATTACCCCAGACTATTTAATATCATATTTTAAACATATATATTTGTCCACGTGTACATAAAAAATAATGCAAAATTATAAATAATAATGTGTCCACGTGGGCACATATATATACCTTTAAAATACACTATTAAAAAGTTCAGGGGGTAAAAAATACACTATTAAATAGTTCAGGGGGTAATAGATCCTCCATAAAGTTTGGTATCGTAACAATAATTTCGATCAAAATTGAGGTATTTTTCAAACCCTTATCCCTAAGATATATATTAATTATAAATACAGTATTATTTTACTTTTTGTTATTTTAGTTTAGGTTTAAAGTACATAAATGGCCCACTTATCCATGTGTCAAAAAGTAAATGAAGTCTCGCACATCTTTTGTTGGTTGTGCCTCTACTAAAAAATTTCGTCACATTGAACCTTGAATTTCAAGTATCTGTCCACGTCTCTCTTTTCTGTTTTCTTCCCCAAAGGCGATACTTGTTTCTCCTATTTACTTACTATACAACTAATGAAGGGATATTCCATTCTTCTGGGGGCCAGTTCTTCCCATTGCCTCTGTGATTGAAATAGACCTATGCAGATATGTACGCTACAATATTGTGGTCAAATGAGACTGGAGCCACCAGCTACGGTCATTAGTACGAGTAACTCATACATTTGAAGGGGACGGCTTCCACCTTCTTGTCCACCTTTTTTTAAGTCAGTACCACACAATGAAGTGAAATTGTGAATAGAAATGTGTTTATTCTCTGCTACTCAGTAGGTTATGCATAGGGGATATACGCATAAGAATAAAATCTCACTGAGACCAAAAGAGCCGAATGTTCTTCACTCAAGATACAAGGCATATGGGGCTAATAGAAAAAGGAAAGGAAGATAAAGAATATCAAGGAAATCCTGTTAAACCAAGTACAGAGTCTCAACTATACAATAACTGCAAACACCCCAACAACACTAATAGAAACATGATAAAGATGCTTACGATATCAAACAACGGTTATTTGGAATTTGCAAATTTAACCTAATACACAAAATATTGATGTCAACAACACATGCGGTACTAAAGTTCCTTGAGTAAGCCGAATGTTGAACTCATCTCCTCCAACCAGGAAGCACCTTTTCTGGAGGGAGCCAAAAGATAATCATCGAGTCAGTGAAGTGTTCCAAATTGATGAAAGTAAATCAGCTTATAACACATCAATTCTGAAATGATCTAAGAGAACCATTTACCAAAAGATAAAGGCATAAGACTATCACAATGAAGAATAAAGAATAAATGTCAGACCATTTTACATATGGAGTCTTCAACATTTGAAACAGTGCATGCAATTTACTTTACTTTACTTTTGAGAATTCGGTTTTCTTCTTGTTGTCTTAACTTTATGAATGGTCAGAAAGAAAGAATGACGCACCTCATCCAGACCCAAACATTAATAATTACCATACATCATTTTTATTTTTATTTTAAAAGCAAGTTATTCTACAAGTCACTTGAGAAAACAAGCAAGCACATACTTTTCTTGGGTTTGATCAAGATCAAATTTGAAAATTCCCAACTATATTACTCATTCAGCTTAAATGAAAAAAGAAAAGAAAAAACATTTCAAAGTAACACAAAATAACAAAGGCCCAAACAGAGAACTCACATCAACCTACGACAATTTCATTATGTACTCAGCTATTGGAAACAATCAGATAGCTAGAAACATGTAGAGCTACCAACTTGTAACTAAAAGGTCCCTAATCATTTTTTCTTACCGTCTTTCGAGGAGGGCATCGGTCTGGTCTTGTTTCCACCTTTTCCATTTGCTTGCCCTGGTTTTTGAATCCGAGGTGACAATGAGTTGAATTTGCCATTGGCAGAGGATGGTAGAGAATGACGCCGAACAAACCCATTTTCAGCTCCATCATCACTTACCTTGGGAGATCCTTGAGCTTTAAGCTTTGCCTTAGCAGATTGAGTAGCAGCCATATAACTAGGCACACTTGGTGTATTCTGTGAAATATTCTCAGAATTGTCCTGCTTAGTGGGGAGAGACTTCCTCCTCCTAATTCTTTCTTTGGTAGTCTGATCTTCCATCGAGCTAAGTTCCTCATTGACAACTGGGCTGTTTGCGGTGTTGTTAACATCCTCCGACTGCTGCTGCTCAGTGGTAGGATGATCGTGCAGTACATCACTTGGCTCATCCACTGGTACAGGTAAAGGAGCTTCACTTTCAGCCAATTTCTCGATTTCAGGAACTGAATCACTCGTTTTCTCATAAGAATTAACCATCATTTGTTCAACAACATCTGGAGCTGAGGATTTTGATGCTATGGCCTGTGCCTGAGCCTGAGCCAGATTAGGAGTCTGTTGCGCCTTCTCAATTTCTGTTTCAGACCTCTCTGAAGATGTTGCCAAAGCTGCAGAAACTTTTCTTAAATTGCGCTTGACTTTTTCAAGTTCATTTTGAGGCTGATCCTGCACTGGCTCTATGTGATGATTCGAGAATTTCCTTGGGTTGCGTTTAGCCTTTTCTGGTTCAGAGGAACTAACGGCATAAGCATCTCCATTTGATGCTGTAAGAACCTTCTTGACACTTCGTTTTGGTCGTACAGCTTCTGTTTCAACACTCGGCTTGTTACCCTGCTTCTTCAGCGACTTTGCTCCAACTACTTTCTTTGGTTGTGGAAGTGGTTCCCAAAAGCGAGATAGTGACCATCTTTCAAGCCACTGCCAAGCTGAATTAGGTTCGCACTCATCATACTGAAGGCTCAAAGGCATGGCTGTTGGCACTGCCACAAGAAGCTAAAACAAGCAAGAGATTACCATCAAATACAGAATTGTGTCTACATCAGAAAACTAAAGAAATACTTCACGGTCCCAAATAGTTGGCATTATTACTATGAGTCTTAACTGTTTTACAATGATCATTTCAAAAAAGGTGGTTTAAATTGATCATATTTTTAGTACTTTGCGTGCAATTTTGAGAAATGCTAATTTTATTCCAAGGAATTACAAAATGTTAGAATTCATACTGATCATTAGATGAGTTAACTCTCGTACAGTCGTACTTTACCCTCCCCCCACCCCCCAAATTGTTTAGACTTCCTGACTCTTCAAATCCACTTTAGGTAGTATATGGATTCATTTTTATCAGCAGTATATGGATATCCATTGGACCTTTGTGATGCACATACTATGGGTCAGGCTTCGATATTCAAAGCAACATTCTCTCTCTTCATAATAAGTAACTTCAGCTCAACTTCCAACTCTTCCTTTGCAAAGCCCCAGATCTAGGATGGTCATTCTATTAAGGCATCAAAGATGGATTTACGACTTGTTCAACTTTCTCAGAAAATAATGGCAGGCAAAAACCTTCTTTAGATTAGCACAAATAGCGTTAGTAAAAGACATGCAAAATGTTGCAGATCACATAAGAATCCAAAGAGGCACCCTTCAGTCTGCAGCCACACTGCAGTAAATGAAAGCAATGATGCAGACAAATCAGTAACACCTTTGCACTCTGGATATACAGAATGTTGAACCTGTATCAGAAACCAGATTTTCTAACCTTTTAAGATGTGTTACTCCAGTTTTATTTAATCTTTACTCACCCCCTCCTTTTATTACATTGGGGACTATTTTCAAGGTTCCTCAACCTTATATAAGCAGCGCGGATAACTTCCCATACCCATCACCTTATACTTTGTTCTCTGTTTATTGGCACCTCCCTGACCCATCGTCTACCATAAAAGTATAAAAACCCAAAAGTAAAAGGATGAAGCAACATCATGATTTTCTAACCCCAATCTCCTAGTTAAATACAATATCAGCCACACACAGGTCTTCAACACCATCCTAACCTAGGGCCAAAAGGAGAAAAAGAAAAGAAACAACACCTTATAGGAAAAACCTGTGATGCAACGATAACTTGTCAGTTAAAAAAAGGACAGATAGTTCAGCAATACCTTGCGTGGAAATGCATAAGCTGTCAGTTTTGCAGGCCTCTGCTCAGGATCCTGGTTAAAGAAAGAATACATGGAACTCAGAGTCAATATCTGTACCAACATGAATAAATTTGAAATAGCTACTACAATCTGTCAAAGTTGAAACAAGGGGGAAAGAAAAGCAGTAGCAGATTCCTACTCATTCTATGTTACAACAAAGTAAAAAAAAATGAAGAAATGATGAAAAGAAATCCAAATTTTAGTTTTAGTACTTTGCACTCTTTTTTGGATCGTCCAATTTTATGTGCAGTTCCTTTTGAATTATTCAAATGTTATGTGCACTTCCGCTTTTGGTTTGTTCCAATTGTTTGACACACTACTACAAACATGAAAATCAGTTACTCCACTCTTAACAATTATTAGTTTGAATTGGCTGCCAATTTACATCTAAAATATGGACATGATGTTTTAAAATAAAACTAAATCTAAGTTACTTCTTCTATCACTAATAGCGTTACAGGTAAGTCAAGTTCCCTACAAGACTAATATTTAAGCCAAACCAACTCTGTATATGTCCCAGTAAATATCAACTCCATCTTGTTTTAATGCCTATGCTTTTACAATAACAAAAGGAATGAGAATACAAGCAAGTCAGGGAAAAAGAGAATTTAGTAAGACCCGTATTGCAAGAGTTACCTTAAGTTCCTCAAAATTATACTTTCCGAGCAGCTGATGCCCAGGATCTAAGAGTCTAATCCTTCGGCCACGAGCTAATGCCTGAATCCTGACAATCGCCTGCATGCAGCGTAAAGTAGAAACTGCCTGTCTCCTTACCAAGTGCCCACGAATAAGGGCTTGTAGCCTTATGATGCCTTTGAGAGCTCGAAAAGCCCGACGAGCCTGAGGAAAGTTATAAGTGGATAAGGACACGGTCCTTTCAGAGAAAAGAACAATTGAAAGGCAGATCCTGCTTTGAAATTAGAGGAGGAAAAGACATCGAAGCTTCTTCAATTTTAAGTCCAACTAATTTGTTCTACATAAAGGCTAAAGCTATGGGCTTTCAAGAAAAAGTATGCTGGCATGGTAAAAGTGTTGATTGATTATTTGAGTTAACAGAAAAGGTTTCTTATCTAATGCAGAACTAATTTACACAAGCAGATAATTTAGAACCCAAGTGCCCCACAAGCAATGACAATGTAGAGGATCACATAAATTCTACTGTCTCACTTACACAGAAGAAAAAGTTCTAAACTCTTACAGATTTTATGCATTGCACGCATAAACATTCAAATATTCTACAATCTAACAGAGAAGCTATTCATTAGAGTGAATAACTGAAAACAGAATTAAAATCATAATAATCGTACACGTTTTTTTAGAGATTAAAGTTGTAAATTCTGTAATTAAACAGTACCAAGTAGCCCCTAAAGGCTGCCTGTGCTATGGTGGCAGCATGCTCTTGTCTTTTCAGCTCAGCATCATCTGTGGAGATTGTCCCATTTACATGCGGTTCTATATCATGTGTTGCAGAGGATAATGAGGCGGTTTCACATGCAAAGTCAGTGCTTGTACCCTTTTCCAATCCAGCCTGGTCACCACCATTATCAAAATTCTGAACTGGTAGATCCAAACTTGGTGAATCAAGAGAGAGATCCCCCACCGGCGCTTTTGCAGAAGATATTTTCTCACCCGAAGCATCCTTCATACAACACATAGAAGTAACTTAACAATATAGGATAAAAAATTAAAATAACATGCATTATGTTGAAATCTCTAAAGATCTTGGTTTACCAAGTCGTTTCTCTACCCACTCTAATTCTAGATTTTTTCATGCCAGAGTTCCTAAATGTTATCAAACAATATAGAACGTTCTTACTACTTTATAAATGGAGAGAGACAGCAAGAGAAAGAGAGGGGAAGGTATGGTCTCATTTACCAGTGACAATTAATTAAGAAGCCAAATTGCTGAAAACCAGGTCGAACCAAACGAGTAGTAGAATTTTCATGACAATGTGAGAAACTTATTATCATGGAGAACACAATCAGACATAGTTAGGAAACCACCATTAACTATTAAAGGAGGAACAAGAGAGAAATGTCTTTTAGAACCCAGACAATGTTGAATTATGACACAATTAGAAATATCCTCTTACCTTTGATAAATGAGATTTGGATGATTTCTTCCCAAAAAGCACGGCCTTGATCCACTTGGCAGGAGATTTTTTCCCCATTGCAGACAGCAAGCTGCTGAATTAAAGAGGATTTCAACTGAATCCTGCATTATTCAATATAAATTAAGTTCTCCTTAAAACAAGTAAACATGAGGTAATATGCACTAATTCAACTTCAAAACAATCTCTGAAGGATAACCAAACTCTTCCCAAATAGAATCAACAGACACACCAGCTAATCAGCTACAGCTGTAAATGGTGAAGATCTATAAACTAAAGTTAGGGAGCTGCATATCATAAGTAGGGACACTAGAGCATTTCTCATACTGAAATGAATGCCTCAATACCACCAGTCACTCTGAGTCAGCATTACAACAACAGCGCCTACTACTACTACTACTACACCACCAATCAAACTAACAGAAATGAAGAAACATAATGTAAATTTGTAAGCAGTGTCCTCTTCCTGTCAATACACTTAATAGCAAATCCGAAGAAGAAACACAACAATTTCCAGAAAAAACATATGAAATAGGCAAAACAGAGTCTGGTAACTCGGAATCAGAATGCTAAAACGAGTATGACATTAAATCAAGACAAGATCTGTAGTAAAAGCACAAAAAATCCAAAATTAAGGCAAAACAAAAGGTGTAGTAGGGTTTTCGGAGCAAATGTAGCTCAGATCTGAGAAGTACCTGAAGAACAGAAACGAAAGCTCCTGTTTTAAGATCCGAAACTTGGCATAGATGAGCTGAAAGAAGAAATTGAAGAAGAAGAGAGGTACAAATTGTTCAGTAGAATCAGGTAGACTGAGATGAAAGCTAAGAGGAAATAAAAATTGGAGTTGCTAAGAATGGCCCATATGGCCATAGCCATCCATACCTTGAGGAAAAATGGACCCCTCCACCGCTTCTCTCTCTCTCTCTCTCTCTCTCTGGGATTTGTGTAGCAGTAGTAGTAGATGTGAACAGTGATGGAGTCTGTACATATACGATAGAGTACAAATGTATACTGGAGTTGTTATACTATCACTTTTAGTAAAGTTGGTGATTTCCTGCTAATCCACTTTTTTAAACTTTTCATTAACGCGCACTGCCTCGTTTTTTCTCTGTCCACTTTTATTTGTATGATATATTAAAAATAAATTTAAAATTAATAAGACAAAAATGAATGAATACAGATAAAAGGATGGAGTATTATTACTTACAGAAAAAAATTAAAAATATTCCTTAAATATATAAAATTATGTTAATCTCACCCACGTCGTAAACAAACGCTTAAACTCGCGAAAGAAAACAAGTCCTTCATTAGTTAAGGTGTCACTTTTTTAAAACAGTAATAGCAATATGATCATTTTAATTTCAATACATTTTGTTCTTTTTTTTGTCTATGTGGTCTGCTCTACTCATTTGTTTTTGTTTTGTTCCTTTTTCAACATGAAACAAAACAATTTCCTCAGATGACAAAACATTATAACATATCGATCATTCAAATTTCAGTACTTTTTTGTTCATGCCGTCTATTTGGTATTTTCTAGTGTTAACCATGTGATTGTGAAAGGAAAAAACTCTCATTATATAAAATAATATGAAACTTGGAAAAGTACAAAAAAAGCAAAAGTAATGTTAATGTGATACTATTTATAGAGGGATCTAACATTCAAATGTAAATCAATAAAAGTCATTACAAATTACTTATGTAAAAAGAAAATCCCACAAAAGAAAAGGAGATATAATTACCACATCAGTGATAATACGTGTTCAATTAACAAATTTTTAAGTACCCAAAAGGTAATAATTCGAAAGCTCTCTCAAAGTGGTCCCTTTGATTTCAAGAAGCAATAGAGCAAGGGAATTATTATTATTGGTGCTAAATATTAAGTACCATACTAAAGTATAATACAATATCTGACTTTTTTTCTTAGCAAGATAGTTTTTATCAGAAATTCTATTCGATAGGAAGTTTTATCTATCTTGAAATTTCTGCAATTATTTTTTGTTAGGATATAAAAAATAATGATTGATCTCGTAAATACAAATATATAAAAGATGAGGTACTATTGATATTTCATATATATCTATATGTAGACACATTAAAAGGACAAATGAATATTATAAAAAAGAATATTTTAGTGGGCAAGTGTTGGACTAGAGAAGAAGCGTCGTTTAATTGGAGATACGATGAGAGGGATGTAGAGAAGAAGCCTCCAATTTTTGATAAAATGGAAAGACAAGAGCATCCCAGTCCATTAATAATCACTTTGTAATGATTTAAAGCTGCGGTCCCCTTTGGTTCCTTCATTAGGTAGACCAAACAAAAAATGAGTCCATCTCATTATTCCTCAACTTACCTATAGGGATGGAGGGCCCTTCAACACACACCCATGTGCTCATCATCAATAAACATAAACATTAGATGATCACTTCAAACTCTTTTAACTTAAATCATATACTACTAGTAAATGATTCTTCCAGCTTTAATTAATTAAACGAACAATACATCATAACCTATTAATTATTTCTCACCAACACAAGTATCAAATAGTATAATAACTAAATTTAACGGATGAGAAAAAATCACCTGATATTTTATTGTCAGTAGAATTTAAACGTAAGATCACATAATTATCTATTGATTACTGTGTTGCACGAACCCCGGGACTGGGAGATACTATGTTGAGTCACTCGTTAAGTTATGGGTGAGATGGAGAGGAATGGAGCAGCGTGTTAGATGCAAGGAGTAGGTGCCACCGACGGTTTGTTAATTTCCAAACTTAAGCAAACAAGTGGAGTGACGGCACTTATCTTCTAACGGGAAAAAAGCTTACTTCACCGACTTTATTCTTTACGAGATAAAAGAAACTCTCTAGTAATATAGGATTTTCAGTCACATGAAACTGACAGCCAAGCTAACAGACAACGATTATTATTAATAATAATGGAGTAACATCCAACAAGGAGGAACATCATCCACTCGTCCTAAACTTAAAAAAAAAAAAAAAAAAAAAAAGAAACACACACATATGACAATTGCTAGCTAACATGACGATTTCTTTTTAATGTGTAAAATAACATCATCGAATAGGAATTGCAAAAAGAAGATAATAGAGGCTTGAGAGAATAAAATATCTCACTGGGATAGCATAGATTACTTCAGGCTAAAGGCAATACCTCAAACTCTGGCTCATCATTAGCAAGCAATATAGTCGAAACAGATTAGTCAACCACACAATGGAGGTTTCAACAAGCAGTGAGGCACGCCTGTAAAACTCTATAGGAAAAGATCATGATTAGGAATCAAGTAATATAAGAGCAATAGAAATTCAGAAGCTCGAAAAGGCATACACTGGTAGTGGTATGTCTCTTCATGAGGTTTCATAATACTTTTTTGACATATTGTGAGTGTCACTGCAGATCCAATATTAAGTGATTGCTAGTCCTGCAATTCTCCACTACCTTTTTTTTCAACACATCTCATTGCCTGAATTGAAACTCAGACAGGCACAAGAATTTTGACTCCTCTATCTCCTCAAAGTTGGTGCTTAAAGCCCACTTCTACTAAGAATTTATTTTGTTGAGTCGAATGAATGATATTGCACAATTTACATTGGTAAATAAAAATATCAGATATTTATCCATTTTCCATTTTGGAGGTCTCATGATGACCAACAGAAAAAGAGTTTCGTACAATTAAAATACAAAGTGATCAATATGTACACTGTATCAGAGTAACAGAACATGAAGATAAAGACAATCAGAGTTTCTAAACAGCACATAAAACGACAATTTCATGCTACATTTATTATTAATGTAGCAACAGCATGGAGAACACTGCAGCTTGACCTGGCAACCCTACCAGAAAAATCTCTTGTAACAGATTCAGCCAGAAAGATGTCAGTCAGCCGTCCAGCTCTGCTCAACAATCTCACGCACCTTCCTGTTGTACTCACGCTTGTTCTCACTAAACATGCGAGCTGCTTCTGAATTAGCTGGCGAGTTTGGGTTTGGATCACAGAGCAAAGACTGCATTTCAAGAAAGTCAAACATTAGGGGATGCAAAAGTTAATGCGTTCTCAGTTCAGTTTCATTTATGAATTGACTCGACTCCACTCTCACACCAGACAGGACCAGAATTCAATTACTTGATTAAAAAAATGATATGATTCAGATGCTGTAGAAAACTCTACCGACCAAAAAATTGAACTGGACTTCTATGGAAACACAATACAAAGATGGCGGTGACAGAAGATGTTTTAAACTCCCAAGTTAGCGCCTAGATGAAACATAATGTGAAATAGACAGAACGATATCACAGTAAAAGTAAGAACTGCTTGAACCAAATAAATTTAACAAAACAGAAAAAACTTGCCTCTCCAGCAAGTAGAGACATATTCAATGTTTAAGAACCAAGGACCTGAACTGTTTGCTTTAGAGCAAGTTCTTTGTTTAGTTACTTTATTCGTTTGTTAAATTAATTAATTTACCACTCGTAAAAAATGATATCAAACACAGTATGTGCATCTATGAAAATATTTTGTCATCTCGCTGAATCAAAATTACAGATTTCCTGTTCTCATCAGTGTACACTATCCATGTTCAAACAGAGAAATGCAAAGGGGAGCATAACTCAATGAGTGTCCACTAACAGCAACAGGAGTACAGGACAATGAGCTACTTGACCACACAGCTATCATGTCTTACTAGTGGTAAACTATTAGTGCATTATATGAAATACAGGACACAAAGCTACAAAGCTAGACAAGGCAATAAAAAAGGAAAGGGGCTTATAATAAAATAAAACAAACACCAAGAAATAAACTGTACATGTTACATTTCTTTAAAATTCTGCACAGCACGAGGCACAATGATGCATTTAATAACAATATCAACATACCTGGATTGAAGTGAGTATAGCAGCAACATCGTATATAGGACTCCACTGATTTTGCAGTATGTCTAAGCAAATACTTCCATCGGCATAAACTGACCAATAGATAGATAAACAGTGATATGAGAAATCAGCAAAACTAAAAACTACTCAAATTTATACTTTGCATGACAAGGGCCACAAAGTAGAATTCAAGCCTTTTTTATGTGTAAAGTTGAATTGAGGCTAATATAGAAGGCAAGAAGTATCCATTTTGAATGAGTGGGAGATCTTGAATTAACTTCTGAACGAAGGCACAAATGAAAAATAAACAGAGCATAAATCTAATTGATACACACACATTAGATCAATTCTCTCAATAAGCCAATAATTAAACATAAAATAATACAATGCTCCGATTGCGTAGGTGCTGAGCTCCAATTGCTTGAACTGCCAGGTGTAAATAAAAGACAAGAAAAATAGGTGCGGCAAAACTAGGATGTTTGAGGGAAAAGAGTATCGTGGGTGTGGCACAAGTACATCTGCTAAAATTTCAGCTAAAAGTTCCCATGTACTTCTACTGTTCTTTATCCGAATTTATTTCATTTTGTTACAAGGCATTTTGCTCCCTATATTGATATCTCCACTATTTTATTTTATTTTTGATAAGTTTCTCCACTAAATTGATGCTTTGAAAAATGTATAAGCTTAGAGGTTACTGCTTATCAAAAAAAGTATGTGCTTAGATGTATTTAAAAAGAGATAGAATATGTAGTCATAGGGTGAGAGTACAAGAAGTGCAATGGGCCATTGCTTCTTATATTTCGCATACTTTGGACTGCATTATGCATGTAAAATGGCAAGATCAAATCTTGAGACCAATTTATTCAGTGCAAAAAAAATAAAACTAAAAATCAATAAAGTACCTGGCCTAATCTAGTTTAAGATGGAAGAAATACTAAGCTGTAGGTCTTAACACATACACAACTTTACATTCACATGAATCACAGCATATTCAATAACACACAACCCAAGCAGCTACCAGAATATGGCTAATTCTCTCTTATTCAACAACTCCCAAGAAACAAATACTCAAACAAATAACTTCAAGAAACATAGGATTCTGTATGCAATGACAATTACAAACATTCTTGTAACATTTCCATCACCAAAATATCATAATCATTGAAGAAAGTGTCACACCAAAATACTCATTAGAACTGAAACGATGAAATTACCAATTACAGATATATGGGATTACCAATCAGGGTAAATTCAAGGATAAGGATTTGGGACGACCTCTGTAAAGGTTGAGTGGATGTAAGAGTTGATATGTCTTTAAAGGGAAAGGGGAATAAACTACTAAACTCATTATCTGATATAACCACATAACATATGTCCACTGTTCGGTATTGTTGGAGAATGCTCTGTGAAGACTGGTGAGAATTCCCAGGAGGAGAATGCTCTGTGAAGACAATGATAGGAGTTCAATAGAAACTGGTGGGAATAAGCGTCGATATGTTTAAGAGATAAATGAAGGGGAAAGGCACTTTGTTTACATTCTTTATTATTATATAGGCATGAGAATTAGGTCTCAGATAGACTGGCTCTGTGGTGTAACTCTGAGCAAAATAGTTCCACAAGAGTTGGCATGGTGACAGACTACATGGCACAGAATTTAGACTAGCAATAAAGGACTAGGAATAATAGAAGATTGAGGAATTTCTTCACAGATATACAAATGGCCTATTGGTGGTGAAGGGCAGGATAGGATGATACAGAGGGAGAGAGTGCACTACAATGAATTTCAAAATGGGGATTGACAGGTGATGCGGAATGTGTGGCCTATGTGGGATATTAAAAAAACTAGGAAGCTGGCTTCCTTCTCAGTTCACGCGGTGTGAGACGCAATACTAACACTATAACTAATTTAAGAAGGTCCCCGAGTTGATATAACTCCTTGTCGATACTATTAGTCTTGGCACCACAAGATAAACTGAATAAGCAACCTAAGCTTAAAGTTGAAAGTTCTACTTGTTCTATGGACTAGAACTATGTGAAGAGTGGGAGAGAAAGATAATGCAACGTTACTTAGGCTACTTACTATTCGGATGGAACATCCTGGATACAAATCGAACCGTTGGAGGCTTGTTGGGGTAATCCTCCGAAAATTGAAGTGTCAGCTTAAACGTACCTGCATACAAATCAGAAATTTACTAGTCAAAATTGGGGTGGAAGGGCATGCTATAAATCTGAGGGTTCTTGCCCATACAAACAAGACATGCCTGTATCCTCCATTTTAGTGAAAGAGGAAAATCATGGATGAAAAAGAGAGAGCAAATCTTAATTATGGTGGGAAAATGGTCATGCAACACAAACACAGATTCCTAGAAACCTTCTTCACTGGAAAAGCACAAAGCATATGCATTACTCAGGTGGCAGTGATTGTATCAACACAAGATATTCATCCGCATAGACAAGTGTCTCAAAGTGCAATTTATGCATTTAAAAGGAACACAGAAATCACAAAGTAAAGTACAAGGAGGTGTGTAACTATGCATTCAGGTTTTATATGATGGACTTAAGAGTCAAAAATATGCTTCAATTCGTATCTTAGATTGTAAAAAGATACAGGTATAAAAAGATTGTAAATGAAGAAGAATTTCCTCACCTCCATCCCAAGGTGTGTCATCAGGACTGCATTCCAAGAAAAGAACAAGAAACGGAAGTGCATAAGTCAAAAAGAAAGAAGTACAAGAGCAATCATCATAAAGTAGCCGAATTCAATGATTTAATCCATAGGCATGCATACCCGAATATAACAGCATTCCAAAGCATTATATTGTTGTCATAAGGAGCACCACTGATGCCAGCAGGCGGATCCTGCTGTAACCGCTTAAAATCCCTCATCAATCTTTTCCTCGCCGGCGTCGACATCCTCACCGCCTAAATCCACGAATTACAATTCAAGAACAATAAATCAAGAAAACCCTAGATCCCTAAAATTTAGACACAAGAATCTAAAGTTTTCATTTAGAGAATCAGATGCTGTGAAATCGAACGAATAAATCAAGAAAACCCTAGATCCCCAAAGAAATCGAAAATAATTTCATAAATTAGTACTCCAAAGACATAACCATTGATTGAACATTCATATGTGAAGGATGAAGACGAATTACCTGAGTGTTAAAAGCGGCAAGAATTTCAATGAATGTAATTGGTTCAGAGTTGAGGTTCTTGTTTGCCTGCTTATGATAAATGTAGACTTTTGCGTGATATGTAAGCTGCTCAGACACATCAGGTATCCCGATCTAACACCCAATATATATATATATCATATCATCATCATATATTATTAAAAGTGGAAAGCATCAAATACAATGTTGGATTACCATTTTAGCTCTATATTAAATAAAAATGTTATAAAATATTTAATTAACAAAATATTAAATAGTAATCATATCACATATTATATTGTACTTAAAATATATATTTTTACATAAAATAAATACATTAAAAAGACAATTATTCATTATTAATCTTCTAAAGAAATTGTTGTCTCTTTACATTCTCCACTATGATCCTTGTCTTTTCATTTCACATATGTATATCTTCTTGTTCGTTACATTTTGTTTTATGAGTTTGATAGAGAGCATAGGAACATTGCTCTTTCCGATGCTCCATTCATGTGTATGTTCTTTTAAGTTATTTTTTATTTTGTTTCTTACTTCTTACTTGTCATATAATTTATATTGTTTGATTGATGTTTAAGATTTTGATCTCTGGTATAAAATAAAAATTTTAATTTTGTGTCAATAGCTTAAGAGATGATTTTTTTTATTGCAGGGAAAATCAATTGATGAGATGCTTCTGTGTCAATCGCATAGAACTGTACTTTGAGTTGTGCCAATACAAATGGGGTAAGTGACATTTCCTTCTAACGTAATTTTTTTGTTAGCACAATATTCTTTGTTTGGTTTTTCTTTTCTTTTTATTTTATTTTGTCAATAGTAGGTCAAATTTATTGAATTTTCATATGCAGATTCATGTGATTTATTTGTGTGTAAAGCTAATTAAGTATTGAATTTTGATATTAAATGTCATAACCCAATAAAAGTAAAAAATGTATTTATGAGCTATGGCATGTTGAGTGATTTGATATTCATTGCCTATTTGGCATCACTTTCTTTGTCTGAATTTAATTTTTTTAATGGAGCTTTCATCCAAAAAGAAAGAAGGGAGGATAACAACCCATGTTAAGAAAGAAAGGAATGAATACAATATCATATTTTGGTTATTTTTCTCACAAAATTATATTAACTTTCTTTGCTTTAATTTAAAGGATTATTTTAGTTATTTGAGCCATAGTTTATCCCTCCCTTTCTCATTCAGAATTTATATTACTTATCACTCACATGTCGTAATATTATTTTTTGTCATGTCTTTTTTTTTTTTGACAACATAAAACAATACATGTCTTTTGTTTCTCAAGTACAGTTTTAACAATACAGTCGACAAAATATAAATGAAATGCTAAATTCCTTTTCTAACTACAAAAACTATTATAATTGCGTTGAGTCCGATCAAATGAAATTCGTTTAGAAATGTAATATTGATTTTGGAGGTAGGACAACTGTTAATTGATGATATGAGCATATTAAGCCTGTAATCTATGGATTTAATTAACTTAATTATTTTTTGATCAAAACATAATCATCATATCATCATATATTATTAAAAGTGGAAAGCATCAAAGTACAATGTTGGATTACCATTTTATCCCTATATTAAATAAAAATGTTATAAAATATTTAATTAACAAAATATTAAATAGTAATCATATCACATATTATATTGTACTTAAAATATGTATATTTACATAAAAAATAGATACATTAAAAAGACAATTATTCATTAATAATCTTCCAAGGAAACTGTTGTCTCTTTACATTCTCCACTATGATCCTTGTCTTTTCATTTCACATATGTATATCTTCTTGTTCGTTACATTTTGTTTTATGAATTTGATAGAGAGCATAGGAACATTGTCCGTTAGATATTGGATGTCATTGATTTTTGAATATATTTATCATATTGATGTAATTTTGAAAAATACTCATGCTCACTAGTAAGGGATATACGCGCAATGCGTGTGTTGCGCGTGACCAAATACTAGTATATATATACACCCTACTCCTTCGCCCTTCGGTTTCATTTTACTTTTCGCACCTACGAATATTTATTTTTAAACCATATATTTTTTTTAAAACATAATGTTCAATTAAATATAAACGTATAATTAAGGTCGAAGGAGTAACATATTATTTTTTGATAGATAATTTAGTAGGAGTTGAATATGAATAAGTTGATATTCTAAAAAGAATGGTATATGAAAGTTGCGAGCCTTTTTTTCATACTCAATTTTTTTATCACTTCTCTAAATCGAAGGTTATCTTAGCATAAGAGATTTTCTTTTCAACCGATTGAGTCGAACTACAAGCAATCTGATTCTCATGTTTAGGGATATGTAGGCGAGTTCGATGTTGAAAACTCGACTGTAGTCCAACTTCTCCTCATTCTATTCCCATGTTTTTCGATCTCTCCATAATTCGATGTCGAGATAGCTTTTGAATTCTTTAAAAAATCATGCGTCAAATCAAGCATCATGTTGAAAATGGCTTGAATTCACATATATACATGAGATATGTAGAGAACCTGATACCGGGATCTGGCCATAACCTCTCAAAGTCTGTACCAAAATCTCTTTTCTAAAAGATGAAGATGCGGTCGAACAAAATTGAATTTGTCAATTTTCTTTGACCAGGATCTCTTTCATCGACCCTACCCAAAGAAAGAGACAACTGTTGACACTCAATTTTGGTCCTTCACAATATAGATAAATCATTGAGCTTGTTTAATTTCAAACGAATTGAAATAACTAGTTTTATAAAATTCAAAATATTTTTTCAATTATTTTTTAATGTAATTTTGACATTTTAAAAATAAAATATATGTTTTTATATAATTATGTATATAAATATATAATTAGTAATGAATTATCAAAAACAGTCTCAAAAAGATTTTATTTTTACTTAATTATTTGACGTTTATATTCTTTTGAGTTGATTAAGTTAATTATTTATTGTTTACATCAACAAACCAATACTGAAGCCAGACCCAATTCTCCCAACAATACAATACGCGTACACCAACGACCCTTCTACTTCGTCGTCTCCTTCACAGAACCAAACGACCCGAACCCAGCAACGCGAAGAACCCAGAACCCGACAAACCTTCGCCAAATCACGTATCCTTCCGTATGAAGACCGTTGGTGTCTCAATCTCAGTGCCGCGTCGTCTCCACCTCAAGAACCAGACGGCTCTCGTTGGTAAATTGTACGATTTTAACTCATTGGAGCCTTCTCCATTTCAAAATTTGATTTAATTTGACTCTGCCTCGTCGTTTGGGACCCGAAATCCTCCCCACAATTAAAAATTTCTCTTTTTTCAACTGGATACTAGCAATTAGCAAAGCCTTTTCGCCCAAATAGTTTCAGGAGGTGCTTCAATGGCAAAATCATTCGATGCCCAGATGTATCTGAAGAGAGTCGGATTAGGGAAAGAAGATTATCACTTCTGGAAGCAAGTGGGAAAGGCTTTGCTCTGTACTTACACTCTGTTTGGTGTGGCGTGGGTGTGGAATGAAACTTCGCCGCTTGGTTGGTGGACCTTAAAGCCACGGCCAAAGGAAGAAAAAGAATTAGCACATCTTTACGAACGCCGGAAATTTCCATATCCAGGTGACGACAAGGCCATGGAAGAATTCGTTGCCAAAGGTGGGATGATTGGGACTACCATTGGTCCCAAGGGAATCATTGAATCTGATAAAGACTCATACAATTATCAGAAAGCATTGCAGGATAAGAAAGTTGACCAAGAAGCCTTCAAGCTGTGGACGAGGATGAGGAATGAGGTCATTTCTGAGCTTCAAGAGAAAGGGTTTGATGTAGAGTGAGTGAATATAGTTAATTACTGTTAATCGGATTTGCTTCTCTCATGCTTATACCTTAATTGCGCACTTTGTGCCTTGCAAATTTACTATGTATTTATGTATTTTGTAGTTGGATGTTTAATGTGAATTCATCAGTTTTGTCGTTCAAATGTGTGCTGACTGATGACTATCTTTAAGTTTCTTGACCTGGATCACCTCCTAGTTGTTCTCTTTGATAATATAGGAACTCTTTTATGGGGTTATCTCAGCAAACTTCTTGTTTGTTTCATTTAGGTCAGTTGGAAGTATCTGTTGGTTTTCATATTTGAAAGTATGTACTAACCTATGGCTTTGTAGGTTCACATACATTGCAGAAATTTTTCTGTGTGCGCGTATACACACCTTTTGTAGGCTGAGAATTTGATATTACTGATGTTTACCATGCTCAAATGCCAGTTATCTAATCTTGTTTAGTTAAAAAGTTAATTCTAGTTTTCTTCATGCCTATGCCTATCTCAATAGACAGAAAATAGTCCACGTCCTAGTTGAGGTGTTCAAATTCGGGAGAATAGAGATGACTTGAGCCTAAAATTAAATTGGAACCTAATTAACAATCATGTGCACAAGTTTAATTTGGAGGCACAAAAACTTAATGACGTAAGATATCAAAAACAGATCTATCCCAATTCATTGGTGAGGCACAAAAAACTCAAATCTTATATGATATCAGTAGCAAATATTTTTCAATTTCTTTGTTCACCAACCTTATTATATTATCTGAACATGCATGAGAGTACCATGAGAGTGTTAAGAAGTCCCACATGGACAATTGATATCATTGACATCCTTGTATGAGCTTGATAATCCTTACCCTATAAGCTAATTTAATTTTTGGGATTGAATTCAATCTATAATCCATTTCTTTACAATGTCAACCATAATTATCGTAACGCCCCTCAATCCACTTGAATTACAAGCCCACTTCTTATTGTCATATTCAGATTCCAGGGCAAATGTTCCTAAAGTATATGTAGGACAACCTGAGCTACTACTAGTCAATAGCAAATTGTACCATAAAAAGAGGTACTTAGACAAATGCTAAAACATGACGCTAAGTCAGAAATATGTAACTGTTGGGGGAAAAAAAACACTACTGCATCAAATTTTCGCCATGACCTTCGTTTGTTTCCTCCGGTCTGAATATGTACACTAGCAAACCGCAAGAAGGGAAAACAAAGAAAAATTAGGGAGGAAAACAAGGGTAAGAAAGATGAGAAAAGGAAAAAAAAAGTTTTTTTTCTTTTTTGGTTCTGCTTCACTGCCAACTTTCGTCATCATCCACAGAAATTCTCTTGGTGGGGATAATTCAATTCACTTAACCATTTTTGGTCCCTTGTACAATGCTCCAACTACAGTCAAGTCATCAGGTTTTTCCCTCTCTTTCAGCCATGCATAGTCACCCTTCTGTTCCTCGGGAACTGAAATCGACAAAAAAGAGTTTGCATAAACTTGCTAGTCCGTATATATAATGCCCTTTCAGGTACACAATCAAAATCAATTTACCATATTTATTAAAACACCCTGTCAATAAAAAAGATAACAAAGATTCTTGTTGTCTGATCATGTGATCCCAGAAATAGATTGAAAATCAAGTTGCCAATTTTATAAACACTCTCTTAACTGTTCTGGGAACTGTCTCCCCACCCGCCAACAATTTGGAAAATCAAATCTCAATGTTGTTAGATTCAACCTTTTTCACCAAGGACTTTGACAATTTACACTAGCGCTTCGTTAAAAGCAAGGACGAAAAAAAATACAAGAAGTATACCGGAGATATTGGAAAACGGGAAGTCATAGTAGTATTGACAGTGGCGACCTTCAGGATCACAATATGGTGGGCCAAGCACATCCAGCACGGCGCAAGCTGTTTTTGCTGTGAAACAATGCATATTACCACCATCAGCCGGATATAAGATGGAGGTCTTGCAAGGAGCTCTAAACGCTGAATTCATCTTCACTTTTGCTAGACGAATTCCAGTAGTAGAATCCCCAAGTCCATCTGATAAGGAAATAATCACCAATAAGTTAGGCCCCCTTTGATCCTATATTTTTAAAATACATCAGTTATACAAATGGTATGCAAGAAAATAGAAAGCAATTGGATTTGGTTCAGCAGGGAGATTTTCAAATACAACATCATCTTATGTGACAAGTTTAAGACCACAAGATATAAAAAGATTATAGATACCCTCAACAAAGCAATCTCCAACTAAAAAAACTTACTATCTAAAGGCTTAGCAAGTGGAGTTGGTTCAGCAGGGAGGTTGTCCACCCAGTCATACGATTTTATGTGCATTTCTCCAAAAAGAAGCTTACTAAAAACCGTCATTCCAGGGTGATCATGAAGTGGAATGACAGCTGATGGGGGCAAGCAGAAGATACCAATCTGTCAAAGAAGCAAAAACGCATTTATAAGCCTCAAAAAGAAGACACTGAAGAGAAGAACATACACAGCCTGATTCATTATAGTGAAACAATGCACTTTGGCCACTTACTGAGAATTTATCACACTCATGGAGGTGCAGGTACGTTATTGTAGGTGGTCTGTCATATCTTATTGACTTAAAATATGGCATGTTCGGTCTCAAGCCAACGTCTGCTCCAGCCATGGTATCTGCCGATCATACGAGTTATTAAGTAATTACATTGTGTCTAAATCAAAACAAAAGGGAAATTTGCATTCACATCAAAACAAACTAGAAACTCATAAATTATCACGTCACCCCTACCTCTCCTCCTCATAAAACCTTGAACAATCACAAGCAAGATAAACTATTGAACTACAGGGAAAAAAGAAGGAAAAAAAGCGTAGCAGTTATTTTCCAATAAAACATTCTGAAAATAGTAGTACTCACCAAATTTAGAAAGAAATAACAGTTGTATTTATCCAAACATTTACACAGTCCTCATAAAACCCTCAAATAGCAAAGCAAGGCAACCAGATTCTGTCGTGCTAAAATTGGATACATCAATCAAAATTGTCCAACACGGTAATCACCACCATAATATTGATGGTTGAACGCATAACCAAATGTAGAAAGACATTCAACTCTTCTTCAAACATAAGGTCCTATATGTCCGCTACGAAACTAATGAATGAAAATCACATGTAACAGCTCAATTATTTTAATTTTTGGCACCCATTACGCATTCCTCTGTTGGGGAATTAATTAACTCACTCCCTTTTGTAATTTAAAGAAGACCAAAATTGGATTCCAAAAATGGTTATACTAATAGCAATGCCCGATTGCGAATCAAATATGGTCCACATACGCACTTTAGAATAAAATAAAAAACGAAACTGAAATTTATGACGCAACAGCAATTCAACATTAAACCTAGGCTAAAATAAATTACTCCTACTAAGGAAAAGAAATGTATACCCAAAACTTCCTTGAGACGTTCAATCTTTTCTGCAGATGGTACAACACCAGGACCACAATTAGCAAAGGTTTCTTTGCAAGTTTCATAAAGTCTTTGAACCGGGGAAATCATCCTCTGTCTTCTCCGGTTCTTCTTCGAATCGCTATACTCTCTGCCTCTTCGTTCACACACATTTTTGTCGATCCTCATCCTCAAAATTGAATCAATTTTTTTCTCTTTAGCTGGAAATAATTCAAGAAAACTATGATCTGGGTATCGAGTGTGCTTAGATATTTACTATGTGCATTTTTTATGGGTAAATTGTTTGATGATGTTGGAGTTGAGGGGGTTAGTTAAATTGTATTGTATGTTGTTGAGTATAAATGAAGAAACACAGCGGAAAAAACTAAAACCAGGGGCTATTTCCTATGGGCTCTGCCACTAGACTGTTTTTTTTATATTTATTCTTTCCCAAACCCCCTTTACTTACTTTTCAGATTGTCTTCCACCCCCTAATCTTTTTCTTAATTTAACCTTTTACCCATTTCTTTTCCTTTTTACCGCTAAAGAACGATCAATTGAGAAATTTTTATTAAAAAGTCCACCGTACATGGTATCAATTAAATTAATTAGATAAATAAAATTTAACCATCAAGTGATTTTTCCACTTTGATAGAAATAAACAAGTCAAATAATAACCAACGAGATAAAAATATGAATCTTGATCTATCATTTTTTTATTTTGATATGATGCGTATTAATTAATTTAAAATAAGTAAACCTACCCTACAAAAATACAAAGAATCATGCTTGACATGGTTTGAAATAATATGCAATTTGACGGCTTGCAATTATGCAAAAAAAAAGTACACTCCGTAGCATATACAATTCGTATAAAATGTTTAATTACGTACGAAGGTAGCATCGATCTCTTTTGAAGAAGAATTATTTAAATAGTACTAGTGATCTAGACAATGAGGGTATGAACCTAGTCATTCATTCTACCTACTTTTTAACTGTCACCAATTTCCTTTTCATTTTTTGTCTATATACATTGAATGTTATGCCACAGCCTTTTCTTTTCTTTCTCAGTTTCTGATACGATATCTAACCTAAAATCATTATTACTGTATTAAAATATGCACATAGCTTTAAATAATATGATTTTCTACTATCAATTATAATTTGAATCAATCCAATCTCCCCCCGACTTTAATTATATATATATATATTATTAGTTAATACATGTAAAACGTGTGAAACATTTTTCGAGTTTTCGTACTATAAAAGAGACAACAAAAAGATAGACCAAAAGGAATAAATTACGTACAATAATTGAATTAATCCCCTTAATTTTCTTTAGCTCTAGCATTGCGTGCCTAGGAAGAACATATTCTCTATGAGTATAACAACTAATGTGTGTGAAGAAGTAAAGGTAATTTGAAGTGGAATTTTGTTTGATTTTAATTTTAATTTTTCACCTCAACATGGCTACCATGCAATATAAAAAATGGCTTAAGTCATGTACGGCCCCTTAAAGTTGTCCGCATAATTCACTTAAACACCTCAACTAAGGCTAGTACCTATTAGACACTCTAATATTAACGAATTTGTACCTATTGAACACAAAATGATAATAAAGTTTTAAAATGTTGTGTGTGTAATTCACGCGCACTATCTTAAAAAATATAACAAATAAAACTGCAGCATGTGGCACATGGGCCAATCTAATGAATTTTCATTTTTTAAAAATAAAATAAGAACTCCAACCTTTAATATTCCAAAAAATTAATTAACAAAAAAGGAGAAAAAAGAAAAACCCCACCCCCACCCCCACACAAACCCACCCACCTTTCTTCTTCTTCCCTGTTACCGGCCATCCTAATTCCTCCGACAACAAATCTCGATTTTCTCCGGCGACAGCAAAACGAAGAAACAAGAAAATCTCCCCCACCCCGCTGTCCCAAATCCACCCACCTAATCATTTGTCTTATCCTCTTCTTCTTCTCCGTCATGTGTTACCCGTCATTTTCTATTCCTCTGAAATTTCTTATTTTTTTTCTTTTTATAATGAACTATGGGCTATTGAAATCAAGTAAGATGCAAATAGTGAAATAAATTATGAAGCATGATAGATTAATGAAATGATTGTTGAGATTTTTTGTGAAAAATAAATCGATGTTAATAAATTATTTCGAAATCAACGACAAAGAAAAATCAAGAGGATTCAATGAATTTTATCAAATTTCCTGATATCATTTTAAATATATGGTTGGTGATGTTTGTTGATCGAAGTGACCGGAAAAAAGATGGACAGAGGTTGCTTTTATAATTCCGATGTCCCATTTTTTTTTCTTGTTGCAAATTCTTGCAAATTTTATCAACATTCAATTTTTATTGTGTAAAGAGTGCAAATTAAAATCGAAGAACAAAAATAAACAGATTATAAAAAGCTTGAAATGGGGCGAAGAAGACGACCTTGGTATAGCCTACAGGGGTGAGGATGATGTTGCTTTCTTTTTAGGTATAAAACATTATCTTAAATAAAAAATTTAAATTGTTTTAATTAATAATACATGTCAAGTGTCTGGGGAGAAAAAACAATTCACGCGCTCGATTTGCGTGAATCACAAACGATTTGTCATGTAGGCAAAAAATGCTTAGACGGTTCAAATATGGGGTGGTAGAGGTGTTCAATAGGTACTAGGTGTAGTTGAGGTGTCTAAATGAATAATGAGGACAACTTTAAGGGGTCGCATATGACTTTGGCCATAAAAAATTGTAAGTATTTATTATTTCACTACACGAACACTTCGTAATCTCACAGCAGATCTGCCTATGGAGTAATGACGCAGCGTACGGCTTAAAAACCATTCAAAAATTATTACTACTCCTTTCGTTTCATTTTATATGAGTCAGTTTAATTTATGTGTTTTTCATTTGTAGGAATGGAAAAGGGGAAGTTGGCCATGCTCTATCCTGTCGATGACAGAAATGGGAATATTTTTTATTGAGAAGTGTGTAGACATATTATATACTGCTAACATCACCAGTATCCTGCATGCATTGAAGTGTTGTTTTTCTGCTACTACTATTATATATGTCGTCATCATCAAATCTTAACTGCTGCAACGTGGCATCCATCCCATCCCATTTCCTGACCATTTGGAAAAATCTCTTTGACGTGTCACATCGGTTATTTCTATGTGTATGTATATGTCAGAAAAACAGTGACACGCACTTCATATATCATATATGGCCTGCTGGTATTGCCTATACCCACCTTTGAGAAATAACGAACATAATAAGACTACTTTTATAATTATAGTATCAATGAAGGCTTCGGATAGTATATTTCTATTTATTTGTATGTTTCACTTGTGAATATACAAATAAAATAAGTATAGTATTTATATATTTAAGAATTTTTTAAAACTATGTTTGTATATTTCGTTTATCAATATATAAACATGATAGTTTATTATGATTTTTTTATAAATTGTGTACAAATAGATAGGGTAATATATATACAGTATAAAATTTTGATTTATACAATCAAGAACCGAATTATACAAAATTCTAAATTTATACAAATCAAACGAATAACAAGAATTAGGAAAATTGTAGCTGCAAATTACAATTTTCTGAAATTATAGCTATAGTACTTAATATATGCTAAAGATTTGCTATTCTGCATAATTTTGTTCAGTTACGAAAAAAAAAAGGTTTCATTTTATCTTAATTTGTGTGGTACGATTGAAATTATAAATTGATCATTTTACTTTGATCAAAGTTTCTTTATATGTTTTAAATTGTTAATTATTGTGATTTTAACTATTTTTTTAATAAATAAATCTCCTTTTAGAAAACATGAAGTTATTTCTAAATTTTTGAATCTGAAAATTTCACCCATACGTCATAAATTAAGATAGAGGAGGAAATACTTCATAGCTTCAAACAATGCAGATAAGGAGGATATGTAGTTTTAAAACTTCATATTATTGTTAGGCTCCTTTTCATAAAACTCATAAATTAGCTCAAGAACATTGTAAAGGAAGATCTGATCTGAAATAATTTGACGTTCGTTAAATCAAACATTTAGAGGGCGCAAACATAATTTAATTGTTTATCATAAAGATATGAAATGTGGATCTTACTCAATTTCAAATTTAACTTTTGAGGAGAAAATTGTCCTCAAGTCTATATACATAGACCATCAATCAATTCTGCAATCATTTTTTAAAATGTATCATTTAACATTGAGTAAGAAGAAGAAATAAAAAAGTAACCTCAATAACAAGATTTTAGAGTCAGGGGGGAAGAGCTAGGTTGAATCATTATCTGATTATTCTTCAGTATCTCTCTGTGATTTAGGAGCCCAAAACTTTGATTGGAGAATGCTTGAATCGGAATAGATAGGAACCGTGGAGTTGTTGAAGTCCCGGAAACACAAGTCACTATAGTCTCCGCCATTACAAGCTGTTAGTATTCGACTTCCATTGACAGCCATTGCAGAACACCGAAACCCTCGATGATAATCAGATAGAGGGCAGCAATTCAATGAACTTAATTGTCTACCGTTCCCCGTCTCCCAAACATGTACCTGGAAATCCTTCAGCCCACCACTAACAATCTTGTAGGGATCCATGTGCAAGAGATTTACATTGCCTCTATGTCCATCTAATTCAGCTACCGCTTCTCCCTTCTGTATGTCACACCCTCTTCTAACATCCCAAAGCATTGCTCTGACATCACCATTTGCATTAGCACACAAACGACCACGACAGTACACAAGCCTTATCAAACAAAGTCAACCATATGAGTTCAAAAGATCATACCTTTGAGCTAACCCTGTGCAGATCAATGATTTCTCTGGCAACATTTGAAATGAATGTACTTCTTCTTGATGGTTCACTTTGAAGACTTGACGCATTGTTCTTATATCAATTGCAACAACAGAGGAACCAGCCGCAATATAGATCAGTGATTCATGACACTTCATTGCCTTAGGTGCACCAGGCACAGTGCTCTTTCCCACACAGCATGAAGAACGATTGGCGGATGAAGTAGCAGTGTCCCAAACTATAACCTGCGTTGAGCAACTAAAGTTTAAGGTTGAAAGGAACTGTTGATTCACGCCAAAAAAAATAGTGCAAACTAGATTCTGTAAATGGGATCACAGAGATAATAGCTTTAGAGGATATTAATACTTACTAGGAAGGCCTGGAGTTTTCTGTACATATTTACTTCGAAGTATGTGGTTTAAGGAGGAGAACTTACAATCACATGGTTAATTATCACGCTTCACGAAAAGCAAAGATGCATCATAAGAACAGATAATGCTGCTCTATAATTAAGGAATTCAACTCACTTGGTTTTAGAAGGGAAAAATTGTGAAAAACACATCAAGTATCGCACTAGCAAGGTGTTACAGATTTCATGCATGTGGGGAAAGTTGAGTTCAAAGGCAACCTCGGATGGTTAGGAAACTATGTAAGATAACAGAATAAACGATCCCCTGAAGAGACACCACATGACCTAGCTCAACTGCCTCATGCTTCTACTTTTCTAGAGAGAAAAAGTGAAGCAGTAGGAGCTTGCTTTCAAGTTCCTTTTGTCACCCCCTTTTCCTTCCTAACAAAAACAGTATTACAAGATTTTAACTACCAACACTAAGAGGACTAATAAACAAGAGAAGGAACTTCCTTATGGATTTTCACCTGGTTTTAAATATGAGTTCAAATTTAAGAGCAGATTTTGCTAATACTCGAATCAAAAGTTTTTCATACTAAATAACAGCAGAATCAATCCAAACAAAAAAGATATAATAACTCAAAACAAGATTTGCAAATGTACGTCAACAGAATCAAATAAAATGTCATGGAAAATTTTAGAACCACACTCAAATTTGCCACTTTGGGTGTCGCTTGCTCATAACTCAAACTTAAATGTCCCAACACAAATTACTACACCTTGGAGTTCCTTGATATGCTCACTAGAAGAGATGTCTTGTGCCTGAAACCAGAGAGATTCCAACAATAAGACAGTTGAGAAGATTGATTAAAATTGATGATAAGAATTTAGCAAACCTCAACTAATACTATACCTCCTCAATATTCTAAATCTAAAATTTAGCAAGGAAGCTTTTTAACTTCGATTGACAACAAATAGACCTGAAGCTAATGTAAGCTCCTTCTAGATTGCTATATTGTCTTGGAGATGCTTGTTTCTTGAAATCTATACTCTAGAGATTCAGTATAGTTTGACTTAAACCAAATACTGCTTCGGTTGCAATGATGCATGGAGAAAAGAAACAAATCCTGATTGTTAACCTAAAACTGGCAGCTAGATAAGCAAAGCTAGATGCCGAATTCCCAAGCAAGAAGGTTTAGCAGCACAACAGGATAATAATATTGATAATTGCAACATATATGCAAAAACGATTAAATCATACCCGGCAACTGACATCAGCACTGCAGGTTTATCATGCCCGTAAAGAACAGCCTTTAAATCATGTTGGCTGCGCTTTCCACTACAATCAAGGGACCATAATCGAACAATTCCATCTGAACCACCGCTTGCAAGTATTTTACTCGGACAATCACCCAACAATTTGTCTGAAATTGCGGAAACTGAAACATTACAGATTCTGAAGCTTCTTTGACAACTCCCCTAGGAATGAAACCCACAGGCAATACTAAGAAAGTAATGGACAACATAGTTATTTAAGAGTATGGATACCCATACATGGAATCTAAAACGAACATAACCAGAAACTGATGCATGCTCATATCATATACATTGAACCTGACATTCATCTAACTAAAAAAAAAAGCCATATCCCTAGGTGGCAAACTGCAAAACATCAATAGTTCCACTGATGGAACCTGCATCATAAAGTAAACATAATTTTGCACAAAACGAAAAAGTGAAGAACATCAATAGTTCCACTTATGGGAATCAGCAACATAATATAAATACACTTCAATCCTTGTAGACTATAGACCAGCTATGATGCATCAGAAGAATATTTTGTTTCTTGCTTTTGCAATTGGAAAATGATATTCAGCAAAGAACAAAATGAGTAAAACAATAAGTACGACAAATCCATGATATAGTGAAAACAAAACTTAAAATAAGAAACAATAAGTGAAAAAGAAATTCAACTAAAGAATGTGCAGATTAGAATATCACAGACAGGGTAAAATTAGATCAGGAGTTCCATAAGCTCATTAACACAAGTATCTAGATAAAAGTTCAAAGAACTACAACTCATCTTTAGTTATTTAAACTACCTTCCACCATAGCCGAATTGAATGGTCCAAGCTTGAGGTTACAAAAAGATTATCACTTTTCTGCCTCTTGCTACTATACAAGCATGTCTCTTCAAATGGAATTGACCTGCAGTTAGTAGTATTATGGCTATTGATACACATTTTAAAAAGAAATGACAAACTAAGATGTAATGTATTTATAAGTGAAGTAAATGATCCTGAATTGGATAATCTAGAACTTCTGTTGACATATCCATCTGGTTTACCCCATGTGCTTACTCCTAAATAAAAAGAAAATATATAGCAACTCTAACCTCAGAGAAGTAATTTTGGCGGTGTGACCCCTGAGTGTGTCATATGAATCTTTTCCATGCCGAAAATCGTCAATGTTCAATACATAAACTGAAGATCCCTGTAAACAAGTTATCAACCAAAATCATGTCATATAAATAGTATGGTTTAATATTTTATCACCTTAACTGCAGAAGATAAGGATTACAAACGTCCACACTGCTATTGATGGAAAATATATAAGATACTGTAGTCGAGTAAGAGCTAATTGTAAAAGTAAATCCATAGCTTGCTGTCTAGTAGATCCAAATAAGCAAGCTGGCAAGCTGGCAAGCTAATATCATAACATATTCATCAGTATGACAGAGTACAATGAAAAATTTATTACTTCTACAGCGTCAAAATTTCAAGTTATTACAACAGCTTTCAGAATCATGTGATATTTTCTGATCATCGGAAGCAAGAATACTCCCCACCCCACAAAGATAATGCAGATGGAATTCTGGAAATAGCATTCTTTAAAAACAATTATGTGCCCCAATCACAAACAAGTTGGGGTTAGCTATATGAACCCTCACTGACTATGTCACTCCATTTAAGCTCATCTCAATCCAATATTATACAAAATAAAAAGTACTTGAACATAAAAAGTACTAAAAGGTAATCGGTGAAGCAGAGACACCTACAGTGGAGGGATGAAAAGAAAAGAACAAAAAGATGAAACCTAATTAAGTGGACAGTCCAGATGATGGTGATGTTAGCAGCTTCTACATGGAATGTTGCGCGGAAGTTGAAAATAGAAAAAGGCATATCTTGACCACAGAAAATTCCTTGGATACCTAAATTTTGTAAGGCAAGAATAATAACAGGGTCAAAAATGAGGCGAGACTAGTAAATGACTATAATCAACTAGGCATAAACATGGAGAAGGGTTTGGGGGGATTATCCACGAGTTTCGTACTGAGCGATAGTGTCCCTCAGGAATTTACCGGTAATCAAAGAAGAAAAAAGGTATGGTACGTCACAAAAGATAAAAAGAAGAAAAGGCACAAGCATGTAATGGAAAGAGGAAAACAATTTTTCCGAATCCTAAAGGGGCTACAGGGCTTTGATATCATTGATTCAAAAGAAAATGAAATTCCTATGGTCGGGTTCTAGTGGCAAGAGTACGATACGTGGATTATATGCACTGCCACAGAGAAAGTATAATATTTAAGTAGAGAGGGTAGAGGAGTAGGCTCATTACCGGATATCAAAACGTGCACCACTGACCCTCAAGAATTTCTTGGTTATCAAGAAAGAAAATATCAGATCTTAAGGGATGCTGCAGAAAATCGGAAGTAGCAATTGAACTCACAATCCAGAGAAGTAATGCTGCTCAACTATCAGCCTTTTAGCATGTTGCAAAAGTCGGAAGTGGCAATGAATTTCTTCCCATTCATGGAAACAAAAGGCAGGGGGAGTGCAGCACAAACTAAATCAAGGGGCAGTTACCTTCTAAGTAGCCTGTCAAATTCAAAATCACTTCACATATCTAGATGCAAACCATACCGAGGAAGATTTATTATGGGCAGCTGGTATCTTCTCTTCTCATACTCATGGAAGCAATAAATCGGTCAATAAAGATATAGGTTATAGAAGATCTAAACTAAAGTTAGTACAAATCATGATGGAGTCCAATGAGCCAGAAGAAAGGGAAAATTGGAAATGTCAAGTTCACAATCACAGCTTCTCGAAAGTCCCGCTATATCTCATTTTAAAACTGGTTGCCCAACGATCAACTTTCAAGGGGCAAGAAAGTAAAGAAAGTTATACACAATGTTAAGTCCCCTCCTTTGAGCTAAATAAATACTTTACACAACTAATAACCTGTGTGAGGTCATAGAAACATGTAATAACACCAAATCTCCTACAAAAAGGAAAAAATAATAAAGCTTAAGCTGCTAGACACCAACATTCCTTAGGGTACAAAATAATACTATAACACATCCTTCATTCTTATACTCATCCTTTTCATAAATTGCTGTAGCATTTGACAAGGAATGAAGAATCAGTTAAAACAATCACTTTGAGTTGTATGACAGGAATTTGAAGAAATGGTAGATATACTACCTCAGAAAATATGATATTGTCTTTGTCAAGACACAGATTTTCATGAGGTTTTGCCGTGATAGGAAAGTTTACAACGGCAGGGTCAATGAACTTGAATTGCAGCACATCAGTACGCCTGGAAAGGTATGCTTCCCTATCAGTTGATGTGTGAGGAAAGCCAGTAGGTACTAGTGGAGACCACTGCTGTCTGCAGAACATGAGATTAGTACTACTCTCCAAGAAACCCACAAGCAATGAAATACTGAAAACAAAGCAGAGAATATGTTGATAACAGACCAGCCAGTCACAGTTTCCCATACTTTTGTAGCATCTTTGAGATTCGTTCTTATAATTAGCTTAAAAGGAAAAAGTTACTTCTGAACATTCTTTAGCTTCCAATGCAACAAAGACTACTTTTATGTTAGTTATTCAGAAACCAAGGATCCCAATATCTAAGAAGATATTCTTTTTTATTCGTCCTCACTCCTCAAAAGATAAATTTTGCCAATATCTTAGAAGATATATGACTTAAGGATATCCTAAGCAGTTACAGGTTGCCTGTGATTTTTGATTGTGTGCTGGAATATGCACTACTTCAGTTTTGATTTTGGAATTTATTCATCTACAAGCTCAAGCTCTTAGAAGTTCAGGCAAAATCACTTGCCTTAAAAAAAATCTAACAAACGATCTCCACACATTTCCATCTTGCACAAAAGAAGTTAAAAAAGAACAGGAAAAAAAATTATAGTCACGCTGTAGTGTTGCCAAGACCACTCAATGTCCATGTATTTTTCTCTCATCCATAATGCCAAAGCACAAAAGTTGGGAGACGTTCAACAACCAATGTTTTTCCTACTTCCCTCCCCAAAACAAGAAAGTGACAGCTTCATAAAGCACATTCATGTTTGCAGGATAACACTAATTATTTTTTATTTTTTTGATGACAAGGGAAACCCGCAGCCGCTACCCTTTGGGTGCGCACAAGGTAAAACCCCCGCTCCTATGCAATAGCTCGCAAACCACATAGGAGAGGTAACCCGCACTAGGCAAGCCCGATGCGACGAGCTTGACCCAGAAGGCAAACCCCTTGCTTTCGCTGGCAAGGGGTTCTGATCTAAGAGAAAGAAGAATGCAGATATCAATCAAACAAAAAGAGGAAAAGAAAATGATTCTGCAAAGTTATCAAGAAAAAGGAAGTGGCTGTTTTCATGTACTCCGCATTTACACAGATAAAGTTCCTTCTGTTCAGCAAAATGTTGCAAATCAGAAAGTTTAGGAGGTGATTTTCCAGGAGTACAAGCAGATGCAATTCCAGAAAAAGTATGCATTCCCTGTTCTGCCTCTATACAGATAGACAATGGTTTTCCTTAATTATAACTGGCGATGTGAGTTTGCTAAGCATAACTACACGGGATAAATGAGGAGGGTTGCAGGGCAGCTTCAAGATAGTCAAATTACATGTCCTAATATAGATGATTTATATAGCTAACCTCCACTAGTTTCATATTGAGGCTTCATTGATAGATAGATCAATTTTCCTTAATGGCTTAATCATCCCTTTTTTTTTTTTATAATCGAGAAATATGTCTGTGACCCGCCCTTTGGACCAATCACAGCCTTCTAAACTCGGTGGATAATGGGCCCGCCCCTCTACATTTCTCCACTTAAATACCGGGCTTCGCTTTGCATGGTGTGGGGCTTGAACTTGCGACCTAAGCCACAAATCCTCCACCTTTTGCCACTTGAGCTAGGCCTTAGGGGCTGGCTTAATCATCCTTTATTTGAGCTAATGTGCTTTATAATTTATTTTTCCTTGTAAGGGAACCCGCAACTGCTCCCCTTTGGGTGCACACACGGTAAAACCCCACTCCTATACAATAGCTCACAAAACACACAGGAGAGGTAACCCGCACTGGGGACGAGCTTGACCCAAAAGGCAAACCCCTTGCTTTTGTTGGCAAGGGGTTTCGAACTTGAGACCTCCAACATGGAAGTCCCAAGCCCAAACCACTAGGCCAGCCCGAAGGTTCTTATAAGTACTCTTATTAGTACTCTCCTATATTTTGCTATTAACTGTTGTTTCCATTGCTTCAGTTATCCTATTAGTTGTTGTTGCTGCTGTTTTCCCTCCATTATTTTTCAAAAAGGCTTTTCACTACTATATTTCCTTTTCAAACATACAGATTCGTGGTTTGAGCTTGAAACTATGTGATTTGTAAGCTATTGCATAGGAGTGAGTTTTACCCTATGAGCACCAAAAGGGTACCGCTGCAGGTTTCCTTGTCAAAAAAAAAAAACATACAGGTTTATGCACATTTATTCAGACCCTCAAATCTTGATGTAAATAATTCTTCTTTTTTTCCAATTCGATAAAATAGTTGGAAAAAAGTATGTATAACCTGAAAAGGGATTGCCAGATTGGGTCAGAATACGCTGCTTTTTGAAGATATTTACTGGACATGGCCATGTTCGATACGTCTTGGAGATTCAAGTGACTTGCACAGTGAACCAATGCGTCCATGTCGAGGTCTGTTAGGCTGGTGGAGCTATTTCCAGTTGCCGGTGGCGGTGAAGTGTCATCCATCTTTCGATTCTCTCAAATTTCCCTCTTCCTCTAGTAAATTCTACAAGGAACAAGGAAGACATATACATATAACTTTTCTTTGATTTTCAACCTAAATAAAATCCCTCAACTATGATCTATGCCCGGCCTTTTTCTCTCACAAAGTATCCAATTTAAAATTTTAACATAAAAATTAAAAAAAAATATTATGACTCACAATAATTAATAATTTAAACTATTTATAAATTAATTAGCTCTTAAAATTTCATTATATCATTTAAATTGAGATAAAATAAGTAGTGGTAATATTTATTAGCCCGTACAAGCACAAGCTCCAATATTTAGCATATTACAAAGTATTATGGAAAGAAAATAATAAAATATGTTGACAATTTTATACACATGTACAACAATAATTTTTTTATTGTAAATTTGAAATTTTTACAATAAAAAATGAAACTTCTTAAATTTGAAATATTTCCCAAAAATATTTTTTTCTTAAAATAATTGTTTGACGGGAATGGCTTGGGTGGGGTGGGGGGTTAGGGGTAGAGATGGCGTAAAAATGAAAAAAAAATTAAATTTGAAATATTTTTTCCAAAAATAATATTTCTGTTTTAAAAAATTGATGGGGATGGCCTGGGTGGGGGTGGCAGCTTGGGGGTAGGGTAGGATGGGAGTGGGGTGGCGGCTGGGGTGGGATAAGGGTAGAGATGGCATAAAAAATGATTTTTAAAAATTTAAAATATTCTTTAAAAATAATTTTTTTTAAAAATTGCCGAGGTGGGGGGAAGGGGTGGGGATGGCGTAAAAAATGAAAAAAAAATTAAATTTAAAATATTCCCAAATTTTTATTTTTTTTAAAAAACAATTTGACGGGGAAGGGGGTGGCCTTGTTTTCTTTTTTTTTGAGGGGGGGAGGTGGTAGGGAGCAATGGCATAGGCACATGTATGCAATTGGACACCCTTCGTCGGAATAAATCGTCGGAATAAAATACCGCATATACAAGTAAAATGATACACGAAGTGATTAAATAACATATTTTGGACACCGTTGACATAATAGGTTGTTATAGCCTGGTGGTTTAAATATCTTGAATGTGTGTTTAGACATCTTTAATTTAATGAGCTAGTGCTCGTTTGTTCAAATCTCACTTGGAATAATTTTTTCCCCTTTTTAAAAAGAGTTTTTGTTGTTTAATTTTTGGACCCTCTTCGTGAATTTTTTCTCAAATCTCACTTGGAATAATTTTTTCCCCTTTTTAAAAAGAGTTTTTGTTGTTTAATTTTTGGACCCTCTTCGTGAAATTCCTGGCTCCGCCACCGGTAGGGAGTAGGGTTTGTAGGGATTGGGTGAGGTAAAAAAAATCTTAAGGTTGAAGTAGCGTTTTGGAAAATGTTTTCCTCAATTTAGAAAGAGAATCATTTTCCTTAAATTTGAGAAAAATGGATTGATTTGGAAAATATTTTCCAAACATTTAAGTCAATTAACATGGAAAATTAGAAAACAGTTACCACCATACCAAACACACTCCAAGCGTCTACACTAGACATTGTCTAAGTACTCTAGTAGACTATACATGGAGTGTCGGGGAAACACCATTTGACCCGTTTTTGGAGGTTTCTTCTGTTGGGTTTAGCAAGGTGTGAATGGGAAATAAAAAGAGAAAATGGAAAGTGGAAGAACCAATGAAAATGGGGGAACCAATTTTGGAGGGAAAATGAAAAGTCATTGCAAAAGTGCAAATGAATAGTCATTTTTACCATATTGGTAGAAGAGAGGAAATTGTTGTCCTTATATTAGGAAACACTTTCTTTAGTTCTTAAAGGGTTAAGAAGAAGATGCCCCCTCGCGCCGTCGTCGTCGCTCGCTCGGCCTCGGCTTC
>NW_006238930.1:2291915-2414680 GCF_000226075.1 Solanum tuberosum
CTTCGGCTTCGGCTTCGGCTTCGGCTTCGGCTTCGGCTTCGGCTTCGGCTTCGGCTTCGGCTTCGGCTTCGGCTTCGGCTTCGGCTTCGGCTTCGGCTTCGGCTTCGGCTTCGGCTTCGGCTTCGGCTTCGGCTTCGGCTTCGGCTTCGGCTTCGGCTTCGGCTTCGGCTTCGGCTTCGGCTTCGGCTTCGGCTTCGGCTTCGGCTTCGGCTTCGGCTTCGGCTTCGGCTTCGGCTTCGGCTTCGGCTTCGGCTTCGGCTTCGGCTTCGGCTTCGGCTTCGGCTTCGGCTTCGGCTTCGGCTTCGGCTTCGGCTTCGGCTTCGGCTTCGGCTTCGGCTTCGGCTTCGGCTTCGGCTTCGGCTTCGGCTTCGGCTTCGGCTTCGGCTTCGGCTTCGGCTTCGGCTTCGGCTTCGGCTTCGGCTTCGGCTTCGGCTTCGGCTTCGGCTTCGGCTTCGGCTTCGGCTTCGGCTTCGGCTTCGGCTTCGGCTTCGGCTTCGGCTTCGGCTTCGGCTTCGGCTTCGGCTTCGGCCTCGGCTTCGGCTTCGGCTTCGGATTCGGATTCGAATTCGGATTTGGCTTCGGATTTGGATTTGGATGTGGATTTGGATGTGATTGATTGATAATATTTTTGGACAAAAATTTATTTAATCAATCTTGTTAAATCATTTCCTTTCTCTTATAAATTAATTCAGAATGTTAGTTAACTAACATAATTAATTTGGCGCTACTGAATTTATTTGAAATTCAGGTGTAACGGTAATCCTTCCGAAAAGTCGTTACTTTCCGAAAAGTCGTTACTCTTCCAAACGGTTTTCCTTTCGAAAAATCGTTACTTTTCCCAAAGGACACAATGTTCTGGAAAAAACGGGTCTGAACAGATTTTTCTGAACAGACGCGTTCCTTGTTGCAAATGGCTATAAATAAGAGGTCTTTTTCGTTTTTTCGAACACTGAAATTTTTTTCCTCTCTGCATACATTTTCTCTCATAAATAAAATTATCGATCGACTGAGTCTGTGTGTGCTCTTGTTGTTGTTCTTGCATTCGCTGAAGTTATTGAAGTTTGAGGTACCGCTACTTCTTTAACAGGTTAATCCGTTTTATCTTGGGAGAAATTAATCTGCAACCTCGGGTACAGTGAGGGGATTAAATTTCTTAAGGAAACACAGTGGTTTTTATGGACTCGGATTAAAATTCATTCTGTCTATTTCATCTTTTATTCTGTTTCTGTATTTTTGACTAACCTGAATACAGGAGATAACATCTTCGTTGTCATTTGTACAGAAGGATGCTGCTAGTAGAAATGTATTGTTGACATCGCTGAACTTCATTATTTCTAGTGCTCTTGAAGTTCTTGAATCCATTTCTGCACATGGCGGGGAGAGAGTTTCTTAAGCATAATCATTACTGAGTTCACGAAAAGGTGGAACTAGTTCAAGTACAAGCTAGACAAAGCAGTTTCAACACTCTCACACTTTGACTTTGAAATGACTTTGTATTACCTGAGAGCATCAAATCATGACATATATGCCATTCATTCTCATGCTTCTCAAGAGCTGGAAGCATCACTAGTCTGTTTCAAGGACCTACCATTTCCCTGGGCGTCAGTTTCTATGTCTGCTGGAGTTTTTATTTTCCTTTTGTATGTTTGGGAAAAGAGAGACAAGTTCTTTCCCAACAAGTGAAAACAATTTTGATATTTTCTAAAGCGTTATTTTGTAAGATTTGAGTTGATACAACACCTGTATATATGAGTAGCATGTTGGCTGCAAGCTCTGAAATTAGAATTCATTTGTTAAGAAAAGGTACTGCAGTTTCAACTTTCAACTAGCACAGAACATCTTGATCAAGCCCTTTGGATCATATATGAGCATTTTGGTCTAACTTCTTTTGGATGTTCGCTGAGGACTTTAATAGATTATAACCACATCAACTAACTTATTTTCCAACTTCTTCCCATGTATAATTTGTTTTCCGAGAAGTTTGTGAATTAGCTCTTTGCACAATGTGTTGGGAACACAAAAAATCTCTAAATTGAATCAAAGAAAGAGAAGAATTTTATGCTGGATTTTAGTGATCAGTGCTTATTTTTTTGCAGAGAAGTAGAACATGTCTAAGTTTTACTTATTGCTCTATCAAAAATCTGTAATGATGATTATTTTTATCTTTATGGAAGTGACAATTTCCAGATTCTTGGTATACTCTTTCTATGATGACAAGAGAAATTAGTGGAAAACATGAAGAATATGAGCTATGTAAGATGTAATGGCAATTGACACTACTCTCTTGGTCCTGTTTTGATACTTCTATTTTGCTTCTTGGTGATCTCTTTTACCAGCTTTTGGAGCAAGGCTGTGAGCAAAATTATTCATCAGTTGGGAATAAAAACTAGAATTTGAAATTACTGAGCTCTATCTACTACAAATACAAGTGTCTAACATTGGCATTTGTAAACCTTAAGCTTTTATGATAGAAGTCATGGAAGCAGTTATAGAAGGAACAGATGAATTGAAGAAGAGAGGAAAAAGGATTTTTATTTCTGATTGATTACAATAAAGGAGAATGTGCTCCTTATATAGATCACACATTGTGCATTCTCTAACAAACTAATACAGCTGGCAGAGTTAGTTACATAACAGAAACTTAACTAACTAACAAACTAACTACTTATTCTCAATATTCCCCCTCAAGCTTTAGTCTGAGTATATGTTGAAGACTCCAAGCTTGGACAGTAGCAAGTGGTGAGAAGCTGCTCCTAGACCCTTTTTCAATATGTCTGCTGGCTGTTGTTTGGTATTGACATAAGTAGGTTGTATAAGTCCACTTTTGATCCTTTCCCTTACAAAATGGCAGTCTATTTCAATGTGTTTAGTTCTCTCATTAAAAATAGGATTAGCTGCAATTTGTAGTGCTGCTTTACTATCACAATACAGTCTTATAGGAGTTGTAACCTGCACATTCAATTCTTTCAACACCCCAACCAGCCAAGTAATTTCTGCTACTGCACCAGCCATACTCCTGTACTCAGCCTCTGTAGAACTTTTACTCACTGTGTGCTGCTTTTTTGACTTCCAGGAAATCAGTGAATCCCCTAGTTTAACCATATAACCTGTCACAGACCTTCTTGTGTTTGGACATGCTGCCCAGTCTGAGTCGCAAAATGCTTCAAGTTCCAAGCCTTTTCATATGTAGGCTAAGCCTGAAGCTGTTGATTTGAGGACTAAGTCTATCAGATATTATGATAAGCTAATGATGCTATATTGATGTGAAACAAGAAGATAAAAATAAAATAGAAATAAAAAAAAGCTAGATAAAAGAGATAGACACAATTAAATTCAAACAACTAAGAGATGTAATGGTGAAACTAACCAAAAACACCACTTAATTGGGAAATAAAAGCACCTAATCTATTAGAATCCTCAAGAAAGTAATAATCTTATTTGCAAATTCTAGGACAAAATGTTGAAGTTCAACAAAAGGCTTCCAAACTCTCACAAGAGGCATAACATGTCCAAAACTACTTATGAAACCCTAATATCTACTATTTATACTAAAACTAAAATAGTGAAGAAAGACTCAATTGCCCTTCATTAAAATTACAAGGTAATTAAAATGGTAAGGTACTTAATATATTAAATATCTTCAAGTCTTCCATGTTAGTGTCTTCCAAAGGTTCCATCTTCATCCATAAAGCTTGCAATGCTTGAAGATCCTTAGCTTGACTCCTTGTGAAAGGTCTCCTTGAAGTAGTGTCACTTTGATCTACATCACTGACTATCCTCAGAGCTGCTTCCCAATGTGAGAGTTTAGGTATTTGCATAAATTGTGATAAAACCTGGACTGTAAAACTAATGTCAGGCCTGGTAATGGTAAGATATAGTAATCTACCAACCATCCTTTGATAAACTGTGACATCCTTGTACACAAGATCATTAGTAGTCCCAGTTAACTCATTGTTGACACCCAATTTTGTCCTCCCACAATTTAAATTAATCATCAAGCTTCTTAAATTTCAAACGATTTAAAATAATTAATTTTTATAAAATTTAAAATAATTTGCGAGTTAGTTTGAACAAAATTTGTCATTTATTATAATTTTAAGATAATATATGTTGTATACATTTTATGAATAGTAGAAAATCATCTCAAAATGATTTCTTTTTCTTTTATATTTATTAAAATAGCTTATTTTAAAAGTGATGGATATAACGTTGAATTAATTAGTTTTATTAAATCCAAAATATTTTCAAGTTATTTCTTTTATGTAATTTTTATCAATTTTATAATTTTTTTTAAAAATAACAAATATGTCTTTATATTTATATAATTAGTATATTTTATAAATATTTGAAAGCCACAAAAGATTTCACGTTTTAAAATATGGTTCAAATTTTGAGTCATTTAAAGTTTTATTAATTTTATTATTTTACTTCGTTGAGATTAAGAAGCTCGTTAGTTAATTATATTAATTCGTCTTATTTTAATTTTGGCCGATTTCAACCAAGTGCCTCAATTTGATCGAAATTGCAATTTTACGCGGTTATTTTCTTAATTCAAATCAACCACATTCTTGGTTATCTTTTGGACCCAATTCTTTCAACCCAAATTCCTTTACTTCCAATTCTCAATTCTTAGCAGCAGACCAATTCAATTTCCCAAGCCCAACTCTAATAAAAACCCATCAGGAAGCAACAACAATACAATAGCAATTCCAAAACATTCCCAGCCCACCCAAGTTATTTCCAGCAAAACCATACATACATACAATCACACAGCAATTCCAAAACAAATCCAGAAACCAAAATCCCATCAGCAGACGCCCAAACCAGACGACCCCACCACTGTCCATCACGCTCTTCTTCTTCACGGGAAGATCGAAATTCAACGAGCAAATCGCGCTGCAAACCTGAAAATCTCATCCAAACCCATACCTTAGCATCCCCAATGTCAAACCCTCACGTCCCATTTTCCCCCTTTAGCGGAAGTCACTATTTTTTCCCATCCCCCTTCACTGTTGATCTCGAATGGAGCAAAGGAAAATTCAAATTTTCTTTTGAAATTTTCCAACGGATTCACCACCCCCCCCAAAGTTGCTCCATTTTTTCCTATATATAGTTCTCTCCCTCAGTGATTAAGAAAACGGAAGAAAAAGATCGGATTTTGAGGGCAATATTTCACATACGAAAATAGCTTACAAAAGGTCACTTGGTTTCAATTTTATTTGTTTCCTTTGGTCTGCTCGAGTCTGAACTAGTGTGGTAGGAGAATCGTGGAAATCGCTCCCCTGCTCGTTGTCTCGGTTCTCTGCTTCTTAAAAGGTAAATAACTCGTATCCCTTTTGTTCACTTTGAATTAAGTGTGGAGAAATGATGTAGTATTCCGAAGATACCCGTATTTGATTTGTTTGAGTCTTAGCTCTGAAATTAGTGATGCATATTTCGTTTTCGAGATGAGCTAATATCATTCGAGTTTGTGGGGTCTTCTCGGACTCGTGGTTGTGATGTTTGCTTCAAGGTTTAGTCTATTTACTTATTAAGCGCCATGTTACTGCCTTATTCTCATTGTTGAAATAATGTTTGTTGTCATGTTATATGTTTGGAGGGCGCCAAACGAATTATGTTGTTACATCTTTAACTTTTTGTGGATACATGGTTTCCATTCTTTAAAGCATGTTCAAAATCTGTCCATATCCAGTTTAAAAAATTTCCGCTCACGTATTTCACATCATGTATTGATCATATATATATCTTGCATTTGGCAGAATCCTAAAGGATAATTTGGAATAAAATTAGCCCATGGCCATCTCTAGTTCATACCTATATGCAGCACATTGTTTTATTTTATTTTCGAAGTGTTGGTGTTCATATGACTCTCGTTGGGCTCGTTTGAATGTGCCAAGCAATGATTGTTAATGCTTCGTTCCATATGTATCTTATATATGAGTTGCTACGATTTTCACACTTGGAACAAACATGCCATTTTTACTTTATTTTTCTATTCCTTGGTTAGAGTTGCTAGTGTTAATTCACTTCATTATCCATGCTTAAAGGTCATACATTTTTTAGCATAAAATGTTTATGGTTTCTGTTGAAATTCTATCTTTCCTTGCTTTGGTGTGATGCATTAGATTTGTGGTTAATATTTGGTATTATTTGTCATGGCTAGATCTTGGATAATAGTCATCTTATTCAAATATCTAAGTAGTGTTTAAGCCTTTCCAAAATCAAATACCCATTGGTTTTCTCTTCATTCAATTCATAGGTGTTTTATTTTTCTTAAATCCGTGTCTTGATGTTTACCACCTTCGCTTCGAACGGTGCTGTCCCCATTCACGTTTTTTTTACAGCATACTTAGTTCACTGCATTTTGTATCATTTTCTTCAATTTGGCTAAAAGGAACAAATTATTGTCTGGGTATGTGCATTAAATAGTGTGCTACCCATTTTATTAAAATGGTCAGTAGTTTTGTTAATCCCTCTTGTGTTTAATTTGGTTGAAAATTATGTTCAAATCCATATTCCTTTAGCCATATGTTGCTTGCTTTGCTTTTGTTTTCTTTTGTATGAACTCACCCCTTCCGAGTCCATGGTGGACCTCTCTCTTACATCGTTGAGATGAGCCGTAAAGGCTCAATTTTACCCTTTTCTCGAGTCAACCCTTCTATATATTTGGTAGCCATTACTCGTTGAATATACACTACTTTTGGATTTTCTTGGAGATGTAAAAATTGTAGTGGCCCAAATTAACTTCTCGGCATCGCATTACATATATTTATCCGGGGCTTGCACTAGTAATATTCTCATGTAGATGCTGTAAAGTTTCAGGCACATATGTTGCTCATGATTGCCTAGGAAGGTTTAACGAGTGTTTATCAAATTTATGTAGCCTTATGTATGATGTTTATTACACCATTGCTTGGTTTAGTAGGTTTATTACACATTTGTAGCCTTAGGAAAGTTTAATGAGTGTTTGTTGTCGAAGTTTTGGTAAGTGATATAGTGAAGGCGTCTTGACGAAATTGTTACCTTACCCGAGTTATTATCTTCTCGACTATAAAATTGCACCTGTAGATCCTTGGTAATCCTGACCATAATGTTGTTTTTTTTGAACGATTTTATTTGGCACCTCAATTAACTTTAATTATAGATTTTTTTTTAGGAAGAAAACATCTAGTTACAGTAATAGTTTACTATTGTGAATTTATAATTTGTGCTTTGTCTTCATGTGGTGACATTTTATTTCATCTTTTTGTATTGGTTCGTTATGATCCATTCCTCCTTACTAATCGTTTTCTTCTTATTCTCTTTGCATAAATTCCCTCGGATCAAGTTCTTCAGACTCCTCTTTGCCTTGTATTTTGAGTTGGGGTTGAAACCCAATGCTTTCCCTATTTTTTTGAGGCAACCTCTATGCATTCGGAAGCTGTTACAGGTCCTGGAGGCCCATCATGTTTGCTGAAAATTAATTCAAAGCCCAAGAAATGAGTTGTATACATATTGTATACAGCAGTATACACTCGTTATACAGCGAATTACAGGTCAAAAATGCAAAAATACAGAGATGAGGCGAAATACAGGTGTTCGGAAGCAAGAGATACATGAAAAGAGCTAATATATACGCTCATATACACTGATATACGCTCAGTGTATACGCAAAAACGGGAATTGAAATAGTTCAAAATTTGCAGCGAAATTGACCCAAAAAGGGGCCCAATTTCCTGATATCTTTTACTCTTTTAATTGATTTGCTTATGCTTGACTAATTTTATTTAACTCTAACTATAATTTATTTTAATTAACTTAATTAGATCCCTCAAAAGATGAGTTATTTTCTTAGTGTTGGTTTGTTTTAAATATTCTTTTTGTGTTGTGGTCATTTATTTTACTAATCAAATACCAATCAATTTTTATATCTTTAATTAAGTTAAATCGTTGTTCTTAAAAAGATTTGTTATTTAACACTTTTCACTCAAATCACTTTTTTTTACTCATTTTAAAATGTTTTATGTTTAAGTGTTTTTTTTTCTCAAATAAACTTGGAAAATGTAAGTCTTTTTTTTTGTAATCAAATAAAAAATAATAATAATAACAAAATAAAAATAAAAATAAAAATATACATACTCGATCATTTTCTCAAAAAGGTTAGTCGAAATTTTGTTTCTTCAATTAATAAAAAATGGTTTTCATGCTTAAATTTACCAATTGAGTTTAATCATTATTTTTTAAAAATGAGTCAAGTAAATTTTAATTAAACTAGTTTTATCAAAATTCTAACCACTTGTATTTCGAGTCAAATGTTCCATTTTTGGATCCCTTTCTCTAAAAAATAAAATAATATAATGTGTCATTTATTTAATTATTTTTTTCAAGTTAATCACATTTTATAAAGTATTATTTTTTATGTTAAATCATTTTTCTAAAAATAGTCAAAATATATCTTAGTCAAATCGCAGGTCAACCGCATGTTAGCGGGCACTTCGAATGCTTAAACCCTTCTCGAAGTGTAAATTGAACCCTGAACCCTCTTTGGTATTTTCAAATGATTTTTTCTGTTTAAATCTTTGGAACTTATAAGTTTTCTTAATTTCTTTTTTAAAAAAATTAAGTTGGCGACTCTTTTCTAAGTATTTTTCTCAAATTGTTTTATACTTAGAACATTTCAAAAAGTGATTTTTCTAAATTTTAGTTAAATTACTACACAACACTCATCATATTCTACTGTTGTAAGTTTGACATTTGCTTCCAATGGTGTGCTCACTGGCTTGGCACCACTCAGACCAGTGTCTGATATAAGTTCAAGGGCATACTTCCTCTGATTGAGAAGCATGCCTGTTGTAGACCTCGTGACTTCAATGCCCAGAAAATACTTAAGATTACCAAGGTCTTTTCCATTTTTGAACCTATTGTGAAGTGAGTCCTTTAAACTCATGTATCATCTTACTGCTGTTACCTGTGATGAGTAAATCATCGACATATATGAGAATCACTGCTATCTCTTGTCCATCCTTTTTTGTAAAAGGGAATGATCATATGGACTCTGTGAGTAACCAACATCTAGGAGGACCTCAGTGAGCTTTAGATTCCATTGTCTTGAGGCCTGTTTTAGTCCATATAAAGACTTCAGCAACTTACACACTTTGTACTCCCCTTGCCTCTGAAAACCTTGTGGCATGTCCATATAAACATCCTCAAGAAGATCACCCTGCAAGAAGGCATTATGGACATCCATTTGGTGAAGAGGCCAGTTGTGTGATGCTGCTACACTAATAACAGTCCAGACTGTGACCATCTTAGCTACAGGTGAAAAAGTTTCATGATAGTCTAGACCCTCCCGTTGGCTGAACCCCTTGGCAACTAGTCTGGCTTTGTACCTTTCAACCTGACCATTAGCCTAAAGCTTAACTTTGTACACCCATTTAAATCCAATAGCCTTTTTGCCAAGTGGGAGATCCACTACAGACCAGGTGTGATTTTGCTCTAATGCACTGATCTCCTCTTGCATTGCAACAACCCATTCCTTGCATTTGGAGGCCTCTTTGAAACTAACAAGTTCAGATACATTTGAAAGAGCAGTTAGAAAAGTTTTATAGGGAGAACTGATTTTTGAATATGCTGCATAATCAGCAATAGGATAAAGGCATGCAGTGTGAGCTTGTCTTGAAGGATTGGGCATAATATAATCCTTATGCCAAATAGGGGGTTTAAGGGATCTATTTGGCCTTGCATGTTCAGAGATTTCAACAGCAGGTTCTGCAACTGGTACAATATGGCAATTTTCTGGAGATGCCATTGTGACCTCTTCCCGATCATTTTCATCAATTGACACTGTATCCATAGACTCAGTATGACCAGGTATGTTATCTTCTACTTCAATATCTGGCAAGTCCACAACTGGTGCTGGAGGATGCTTATCAGTGACAGGATCCAGAGAAAACTCAGACTGTGGTGACTAAGATGAATAAAACAATTCAGGAAGCTGAGGGTTGAAATCAGACTGAAAAGGGAACTGATTCTCTACAAATCTCACATCCCTGCTAACATGAAAAGAATGAGGCTCTAAATTCAATATTCTATACCCCTTTTGTGTTTCTGCATATCCCATGAAGACTCCTTTCTTTGCCCTTGGAGCAAACTTATCGATTCTGGGCAAAACTGATGTAAAACAAAGGCAACCAAACTCTCTCAAATGATCTAGGTCAGGAATAGAGCCATAGAGTAGTTCATGTGGAGATTTACCTTGTAGCATTGCTGATGGAATTCTATTTATCAAATAAACTGCTGCCTTAATACAATGCCCCCAGTATGAAATAGGAATAGCAGCCTGAAACCTCAAGGCCCTAGCAGTGTTTAGTATGTGTCTATGCTTTCTTTCAACCACCCCATTCTGTTGGGGTGTGTAAGAACAAGACGTTTGATGCACAATTCCAAGAGAAGAGAATAATTCTTTACATTTGGAATTCAGAAATTTAGTACCATTGTCAGTTCTTAACACTTTCACTTTCAAACCAAACTGAGTGTTTATCATTATTAAGAAGTTCTTTAGTACAGATTGAACTTCAACCTTAGATTGAATAAGACAGGCCCAAGTGAACCTGCTGTAGTCATCTACTATAGTAACAAAGTATTGCTTTCTATCATAAGTGGGGGTTCTATAGGGACCCCATACATCTACATGCAGAAGCTGAAAAATAGTACTAAACTTATGTAAACTAGGAAGGAAAACAGGTCTACATTGCTTGGCTTGAGGACATACATGACAACATTGTTGGTTAAGTATAAGTCCTTTAAGAGAAAAGATATGTTGCATAGCAGAAAGAGAAGGATGGCCAAGTCTCATATGCCACAAAGAAGCTAGTCTATCATTTTTTACTGCAGCATTGGCTACTGCTTGCACTATATCTTTCAACAAGTAAAGACCACCACGTTCTCTACCAATCCCAATCACCTTCCCATTGGAGAGCTCCTGCATCACACAGAAGTTAGGGAAAAAACTAACACTGCATAACAGATCTTTGGTCAGTGTGGCAACTGATAACAGGTTAAACTTGAAGTTAGGCACATGCAACACATTTTTCACTATATATCTCCCAAGAATTATTGAGTTGCCTGTGTGAGTAATGGGTGTCTTTTTTCCTGTTGGTAATTGCACAGTATTTGACCTATGATCAGCTATACTACTCATCTCAGCTAACAAGTCTTTAGAGGATGTAATGTGGTGAGTTGCACCTGAATTAATTATCCAGCTATATTCAGAATAATCAGATGTCAAGGACACATTACCTACTAGGTTTGCCTTGCATTCACCATCATTCCCAGTGTTTGTGAGATTATTGTTGTGTCTGAGATTCAGTACATGATTATACTTCTCTTCGGTGAGATTGAATCCATGCACTTGTTCTTCAGTGAAGGAAAAATTTGCATAGGATTTGAAGCCAGTAGACTCTGCAGCAGACCCTGCAGGAGCAGGATTATGAGACCTGTAACCATTTTCAACTCCTGGAGCAACACCTTGTCCCAATTTCCTCTTACTCTAGAAATCTGCAGGATAGCCTATGATTCTATAGCAATTCTTAGTGAGATGATTCTTATACCCACAGTGCTCACAAACAGTGTCAAATAATGGTCTCTTCCCCTTGAAACCTTGCCTTTTATTAACTAGCATAGTAAGAGGTTCTTTGTTAATGTCTACAACACCAAGTAATCTCTGACTTTCCTCCTGAATGACTATGACATATGCCTGATTAACAGTAGGCACAGTAGATTTAAGCAATATATCACTCCTTACATGACTATATGACTCATTCAGGCCCATAAGAAACATCAACAGCCTTTATTGACTGAGATGATCAATGTAAGGCCTAGCCTTATCACAACTACACAAAGGAGAAGAAACTAGCACATCTAATTCATCCCATAAATCCCTCAATTTCGAATAATAGACTGTGACAGAGTCTGTACCTTGCTTAAGAGAAGATACCTCTGCCCAAAGCTGATAAACTCGAGTAAGATTGGACTTGTCAAATCTTTTTTTAAAGTCATCCCACACTCTTTTCACATTTGAAGCATACACGATCGTAGTGATCAATTCCTGAGCCACAGTGCTACTAATCCATGAAAGCACCACAACGTTACACCTTTCCCATTGAGCAACTAATTCTCCTTTGTAGGAGTTTTTCAAGCAGGATCCATTAACAAATCCAAGCTTGTTTTTCACCAATAATGCAAGACGAAGTGATCTACTCCATAAGCTATAGTTTGTTGGACCAGTGAGTTTTACTGCAATCAATGCAGTACCTGGCATGTCTGATGCATGAAGATACAAAGGATGATTATGTTCGAGAGTTGTGACTGTTAACTCTGGCATTATTGAGAGTTATTTGAACGATTTTGAATCTGATTACAGAACTTGTACGCAGCTAGAAGGACAATCCCAGTGTCGCTGCTCTGATACCATGTAAGCAGTTATAGAAGGAACATATGAATTAAAGAAGAAAGGAAAGAGGATTTTTATTTCTGATTGATTACAATAAAGGAGAATGTGCTCCTTATATAGATCACACATAGATCACACATTGTGCATTCTCTAACAAACTAATACAACTGACAGAGTTAGTTACATAACATAAACTTAACTAACTAACAAACTAACTACTTATTCTCAATAACATTCGAAATATTTACATCATATGTTATAAATCTTGCCAAAGATGTTGTATGAGAGTAGTATGATTGTTGGAAGCAAAAGAGAATTACTTTTAGACACGGATTGAAAAATTTGCTTGCGTGAGGATTTTGAAACTACCTTTCTACCTCACAAAGGGGTAATATATGAGTCTCTTTTTATACCTTATTAAATTACACTAAATATATTATCGTTGTTTTATAGCTTTGACGATTTTGAGTTACTCAGATAATTATTTAACATGAAGTGCAAATATAATTGTTCTTCTGAAAGAAAAAAATGATCTTCGCATTAGACGACAAATCACATAATTTGCCTAACGCAGTTAAATGATTAACGAGATGTAGTTTAAGAGGATGTAAGTAGTAAAGAGCTTCATTTAGTCATCGTTGTTATGAGAATATAAATATACTCAACAGATTAGTGGATAATAGTATTAACTAAATAAGATTTTCTTGGGTGCAAATTTACTCGTTGCTCAAAATTCACTTGAGAGTAGGTTAATTTAAGATGATTTTTTAAAAATGGTTAATAGTAATGATAGAACTTGTGAAACCAAATTTCATTTAGTATAAATTGATAATTCATTCAAATTTTTAAATGCTACGGTTTGAACATAATAATTTTCACAAGCTAAGATTATTCATATGAACGAATTAAGAATAGAGGGTTGATTGTTACATTGTTCATTAACTAATTTGAAAAAAAGAACGTTCTCAAAAAAATAGGGACGACAAATTTACAACAACAACAATAATATAATTAATATAATCTCACAAATAAATCTTAAAAAACCTATTGTGCACATTACAAATAGTCGGTTTCGGGTCGGGTCGAAAAGTCCCAAACCGCGTAATATGTTTCGCGCGGGAGGAAGTTGATGCTTGCGGGGTCTATATATATAAGTGAAGTATACAACCAATTCCTCAGCCCTCTTCGCTTACAGCAGTGTGTGTTTTAACATACGGAGAAATGACGGACGGTCATCAGTTCAACAACATCTCTCTCGGCGGCCGTGGAGGCACCGTAAGTAGTTGTTCTTACTCTCTTCTTGATTCTTGTTTTCTTTTTGTTCTCTTCGTTTCTTGATTCCTACTTTCAAATGGCCTTCCGTGTGTGTTTTCTTCTTCTTCTTAGGTGCATGCTTAAAACCCTAAATCTTATTTATACTAAAATCGTTGTAACAGTTTCTTTTTAAACCCTAACTCTTTCCGTTTTGTTATAATCTCGTTGTTTTTGTTGTTTTAGATGGATTCTTGAAACCCTAGACCTAAAAATTGATGATTATCTTGAACGTGATTGAACCTTAGCACTATGAATTGATGAATTTCTTGAACGTGATTGAACCCCAGCAGTATGAATTGATGAATTTCTTGAACGTGATTGAACCCTAGCAGTACGAATTGATGAATTTCTTGAACGTGACTGAACCCTAGCAGTATGAATTGATGAATTTCTTGAACGTGACTGAACCCTAGCAATATGAATTGATGAATTTCTTGAATGTGATTGAACCTTAGCACTATGAATTGATGAATTTCTTGAACGTGACTGAACCCTAGCAATATGAATTGATGAATTTCTTGAATGTGATTGAACCTTAGCACTATGAATTGATGAATTTCTTGAACGTGATTGAACCCCAGCAGTATGAATTGATAAATTTCTTGAACGTGATTGAACCCTAGCAGTATGAATTAATGAATTTCTTGGATGTGATTGAACCCTAGCGTTATGAATGGATGATTTTATTGTAATGTGATTTAAGCCCAATTTTGTGCTCTGTTTGTTTAGTGCTTTTGTTAGTTTCTAACTCTAATTAAGTGTCTTTATGGGATATTTCCATCTGCTTTGGGCCTATTTGGACAAAAGAAAGGGAGAAAACAGAAGAATTTGTAAGATACACACAAAGGAGAGTGAATGTTACCTTGGTAGAAAGATTTTATTTTCAAGGTATATGTCTTGCATATATGTTAACGGTAATATTTTTCTTAATTTTTTTTTCTGAGAATGCAGAATACAGGGCAGCTCAAGGTTCAGTCTGGAGGTATATTATGGAAGAAACAAGGTGGTGGTAAGGCTGTGGAAGTTGACAAGGATGATATAGTGGGCCTTACTTGGATGAAAGTTCCTCGAAGTAATCAGCTGGGTGTGCGGATTAAGGATGGTCTTTACTACAAATTTACTGGTTTTCGTGACCAGGTTAGTCTCTATTTTGCTTTTAGCAAGTTTCAGTTTATCAGCTCCTTGAACTATTTCATTGCTGATGTAGTGGAATTGAAACAGCTCAATCAATGGAGAGAGACACAGACAGTTAGCCATAATAAGTTTGGAAATTTTGGTACTAGGTTACTCAGTACATGGTAATTAGAAACTTAAGAATAGTTTAATAAAAGGAAACCAGGGAATGGACATGGTTATCAATCTTACAGGTTGACTGATAATTTAATTGAATTTAGGTGTGACCAACAAGGGTGTGGTGGAGTGTTAAGTACTCCGTCATCTTTAACCAAAGGTCTCGGGTTCGAGTGATTACAAAGTTGCTTTTGTTAGGGAGTTCAATGTGGGACTTCTCAGCCCAAATCTGGGTGTTGTTGGGCCCCAATGCATGTACTGGACACTAGATGGGAAACCAAAAAAAAAAGAAAGAATTATGGGTGATTTGGATACCTAACATAGATCTACTTTGGAACTGGCTACTGGAAGTGCTTAGTGTCACAGTTCCACTACTGTAATTTCAGGCTGTGAGGAAAAGAGAAACAAGGGGAGAGCAATGTTCTAAGTTCATTGAAGCCAAAGATAAAGTTCCAAGTTTATTGAGGCCAAAAGGCAAAGTTTTGAGTTTAGTGAAGCCAAAGAAAAGTGATTTTCTTCATTAAGATACTGGTAGAAGCTGACCATCTCTAACTTCTTTGTACAAGTTTATACCTCTGAATCTGTGCAATGTATGTAATAGCTGGAGAACCTGTTGGATAGGGACACATTTATGCATTATTATCTTTTGTTATCAGTTTTTGATGTCCTTTGGTTGTGTATTTACTTATTCGCAGGATGTTGCGAGTTTGACCACCTATTTCCAGAGTTCTTGCGGGATATCTCCGGAGGAAAAGCAGCTATCAATTAGTGGAAAAAATTGGGGAGAAGTTGATCTAAATGGTTGGGATATGTGCTTTCTTCTTTAGTTCACTAGCTCCCCTGATTTTCTTATGCTTGACATACATGTTTTTTCTTTTTCTGTAAATGAGTTGTAATTGAAATAACCTTAATTGTTACAAACAATTGATTTTTTATGCCTTCAACTTAATTGGCTGAATGCAAGTGATTTAAATTTGAAGTTCACACTGCACATATTGCTTTTAATAGTCTTTCAATTGATCATATATGGAAGCAAGATTTAACACTGAAGAGATCTGTTGTCTTAGTATTTCTTCTGTCTACATGGGGATTTGTTGATGACATTATTGGTTTTATACAATCTTCAAAGGGCTTTTTTTTTTAAAAAAAATAACATACATGGGAAAGTTGCACAGGTTAGGAGGAAATATTGAAAATAAAGGCAAAAAGGAGAAGAGACCCCCCCCTCTCTTTCTTCAACTGCTCTGCCAGCATAGGATCCCATCCTTTCTACTTCTGGTGTTAGACTACTAGTAATCACCAACTTATTTATTCCATGAGTTATTTACCCTACTTTAAACAGGTTCTGTGTTCCATGAGTTTGGCAATCCATATGTGACATTTGATTGTGGGCACAATGATGCAATTTATTTGTTCCCACCTGTGTGCCCCGATATTTCTTTCTTTTTGTTTGATATTGTCTTTGCCTTTTCTTTTGGTATACACATGTGAACATGATCTTCTCACATCTATTTTATTTGGAATGCGCACACATACATGCTTGACTCTGCTCCACTTTCTGCAGCGAATATGCTCGCTTTTCTTGTTGGTAATAAGCAAGCATTTGAGATATCATTGGCAGATGTTTCTCAAACACAGCTTCAAGGAAAAAATGATGTCCTGTTGGAGTTCCATGTAGATGATACAACTGGGGCTAATGAGGTTACTTGCTGTCCTCAATGATTGCTGTAGATTTATTTTTTTCCATTCGACATGGACGTGTTTCTGATTTTGTTGGCATGCCCAATCATTACTTGAATGACACACTTCTTGACTAATTCTTGAAAGCCATTCTAATCTCAGTAAGCCACACTTTCATTGATTTCAGAAAGACTCACTGATGGAAATCAGCTTTCATATCCCTAATTCGAACACTCAATTTGTTGGTGATGAAAACCGACCTCCTGCTCAAGTAAGCAAAAGGCATATCAATTCAATTTCTTGATTTCATTAGAGGAGATCATTAATCCCTTCCATGACACGATAACTTCTCTTGGTAAAAACCGAGTAATGTGATTTGTACCTATTAGGTTTTTCGTGACAAAATTATGTCAATGGCTGATGTTGGTGCCGGAGGTGAGGAAGCTGTTGTCACATTTGACGGCATTGCCATACTTACTCCAAGGTTGGTTAACTGCTTTTCATGTCATATTCATTATTATTGTTATCTGTTTTTTGCTTCAGAGTGATTGACATGTGCCCATATGCTGCAGGGGTCGTTACAATGTGGAGCTTCATCTCTCATTCTTGCGCTTGCAAGGGCAAGCCAATGACTTTAAAATTCAGTACAGCAGCGTAGTCCGTATTTTTTTGTTGCCGAAGGTTATTTCTATGTTCCATCCCCCATTTAGCACCTACGTCAATGTTTTAGTTATGCCTACCCCTTTTAATTCCTTCATGCAGCTTTCTGAAATCGTTTTCATTGAACTTTTAAGCATTGTATAATTGACATGACTTCTCTGCTTTGCAGCATAACCAACCACACACTTTAGTAGTTATCACTCTTGATCCTCCGATTAGGAAGGGCCAAACTTTGTATCCGCACATTGTATTGCAGGTATTGATTGATGCATATTAGATAATGACGTACATTCTGTTTTGGTATCAACCTGCTGCTTCTTTGTCTTACCAGTTTGAGACGGACAATGTGGTAGACCTTTCGCTGGCTTTAAGCGAAGACCTTCTGAATACAAAATACAAGGAGAGGCTGCTAATGGGTTACAAAGTAATTTTTTTTTTTGCGTTTATAGTTGTTTGGATTTGCAGCAACTGTGAAAATAGAAATGCAAGTTCATTGTTTGTCTAAAAAAAAAAAATGCAAGTTCATTGTATTCACGTGTTTGGTGTTGTTTACTTTTTAGCATTTAATTATAATTTTACTTATGAACCAGGGTCTTATCCATGACATCTTTACTCAAATTTTACGCGGCTTGTCTGGTTCCAAAGTTACTAAACCAGGGAAGTTCCGTAGCAGTCAAGATGGGTATGCGGTGAAGTCCTCATTGAAGGCTGAAGATGGACTCCTCTATCCTCTTGAGAAGAGTTTCTTCTTTTTACCTAAACCTCCAACTCTTATACTGCATGAGGAGGTAAATTCAAATTTCTGTAAAGCTCAAAATCTTGTGAGATACATCTTCATTCTTGAAAAACTGACCTATTTCACTATGCAATTAGATTGATTATGTGGAATTTGAGAGGCACGCTGCGGGCACGGCCAACATGCATTACTTTGATCTTCTCATCAGACTGAAAACTGAACAAGAACATCTTTTCCGGAATATCCAGAGAAATGAGTACCACAATCTTTTTGATTTCATCAGGTTAGCTTTACTTTCAAGCCTTCTCTCTCAATTTGGGTTTAACAATTCTGCTTAGTCTTTCTGACACAATCATTGAGTAATGCAGTGGAAAGGGTCTGAAAATAATGAACCTTAATGAAGCTCGGGCTACAGAAGGTGTTCCTGTTTTACCCGATGATGACGATGATGCTGTTGATCCACATCTTGAGCGTATTAAGAATGAAGCGGGTGGGGATGACAGTGATGAAGAGGTAAACATGCATATTTGTAATTTCATCGTCTTCAACTCCATGGTCTTCTCTCTAAGTCATCCTCAGTGTGTCTTGTTGGATTCTAGTATCTTTGCTTACCCTTTGTGTTGTTGGAAATTCTTAAAATACTGTCTGACATTCATAACCTTTCCAGGACGAAGATTTTGTCCTCGATAAGGATGATGGAGGGTCTCCTACTGATGATTCTGGAGGTGATGAATCTGATGCCAGTGGTAGTGGTGGTGAGGAGGAGGTATAATTGCCCTTTCACGTTTATATATTTTCAAGTTCTTATCTACAAAATTGGAAAAATATGAGCATTCATGTATGGTGGCTTCAGAAACCTGCAAAGAAGAAACCAAAAAAGGAGGGTACTGTGTCAAAGCCATCTACAAGCAGGAAAAAGACAGATGATGATGGATCGAAGAAGAAAAAACAGAAAAAGAAGAAGGATCCAAATGCTCCGAAGAGGGCAATTAGTGCTTTCATGTACTTCTCGCAGAGTGAAAGGGAGGTAGGTATTCTGTGACATGATTTCCTTCTTAGTAAACCAATGACTTCTCCCGTGTTCTGTGGTCTGTATCCCAGTTTTTTATGTTAAGAGTTATTGAAACATATAATGTTCATTTTGAAGGAAACAAGTCTTCAGTCCCCATCAGATGAATAAAAATTGGCACCCAATGCAGCGTATCTAAGTCTAGCTTTCCTCACATGAATGTATTTGGAGTCTGGGCTACTCAAAACAACTGATCCATGCATCATCGTATTATTAACAACTAGAAAATCTAGTCCATCATCAAGCTGATAAAATGGTAATAGACTTAGAAGTGCCAGGGTCCATAATCCCATTTTTTTTTTAATGAAGGATCCCATAATTTCATATTAGGGTTCCTTTATTTATAATATAAATCCTGATATAATGGAGTTCCTTGACCCTTTGGGGTGGCCCAGTGGTTTGGGCTTTGGGCTTGGGACTTCCCTGGTGGAGGTCTCAAGTTCGAAACCCCTTGCCAGCGAAAGCAAGGGGTTTGCCTTCTGGGTCAAGTTCGTCGTACCGGGCTTGCCTAGTGTGGGTTACCTCTCCTATGTGGTTTGCGAGCTATTGCATAGGAGCCGTGGGTTTTACCCTGTGCGCACCCAAAGGGTAGCGGCTGCGGGTTTCCCTTGTCATCAAAAAAATAATTGAGTTCCTTGAACCGGTGCCTTTCATGGGCATTTCATCCTAATAGAGGCATTCTGGGTGGTAGATTCATTTCCTAAGTTGACAAATTTTTTGAGTCCTTGAGGACAATGACATGTCTAGACAGTCTTCTGTTCTACAAGTGTAAAGGGCTAATTCCTAGTGCAGGGTTGACTGAGAGAGACTTGGTGTCCTTACAGAGTAGAGTGCTCGGAGGTGGAAGAGAAAATAGGGACCACATTGCTTATTAATGAGATGGGAGGCTTCTTGTGATGGGCGTCACTTAGGCCCAAGATCTAAATTTAACTAAGTTTATTACTCCCTCCATCCAACAATAGTTGTCAACTATACTATTTTGGGACATCCAACAGTGCTTGTCCACTTTATGAAATTAATGGATAATTTTATACTTAGTTCCTAATTTACTCTTATCATTAATTGTAATCATTTCCTATTACATTTTTCAAGGCATTGTATTTATTATATTCAAAGGGTGATATAGTAAAATTACCCTTCTATTTATAGTTTCTTAAAGGGTGTGTTAAGTCAATAGTGGACAACTATTGTTGGGCAAAGGAAGTATAATTTTCTGGTTTGTTGGAAATTACACCCACATGCTGTTACCGTATTAGCCTGCTTCTTTTTTGAGTTGGTGTGTTTTCTTGCTTTGAGATACCTTTCAAGACTCATCATGGTTGTAACGTTTCATTCACTTCCCTTCCGTTTTTTGTAGAATGTGAAGAAAAGTAATCCTGGAATTGCCTTCACTGAAGTAGGGAGGGTTCTTGGAGAGAGATGGAATAAGCTGTCAGGTTGGTTGTTTTTGTGGCTTTCAGTATTTATCTTATTTGCTTCATTATTTTATATTTAAGGGTGGTTGATACAATGCTCGTCATGTTTGTTGCAGTCTGTTTTGTGTTTTTATTTTCTTTGTTATATTATATTTAAGGGCAGTTGATACATTTATTGGCTCACTTGCTGTATTTATGATTTTGCAGCTGAGGAGAAAGAACCCTTTGAGGCCATGGCCAAGGCAGATAAGAAACGCTACAGCGAACAGATCAGTGATTACAAGAACCCTCAGCCGACTGTCGTGGATTCAGGGAATGAATCTGGGAGTTCTTAAGTGCAAAATCATTTAGATAGAGTGTGGTAACTTAGAAGGTCGACATGCCTAATCAGCAATCGTGGTTCATAGTTGGAAGTCCTTGCTGCTAACGTTTATGTGAAGCTCAAGTTTTGGGAAAGTTGAGAAAATAGGTTTCGTGAGGCACTTTTAATCAACAGCATAATGAAATATAATTGTTTGTGATATTCCGGAGTATTCTAGATATTCCTCTATGATGTGTAGCATAATCTAGGAGCTACGTAAATTCTCCTTAACCTGCGTTTTCCGGATATAAAAGGTAACTTTATAATTTGATGTGCTTTTTATTAGAGATGTCTCTAGGAATTGAAGTTTATGTGTTCCTATTTAAAGTTATTATCAATTGAAATCATAGCCAATATAACACTGCAGATCTGTCCATCGCCTTTACTTGATTAACACAGCCAATAATTTGTTGCAACACCTTGTAGCCGAAGCCCGAATGTGAAATTTTGTGGAAGGCAGGAGGTTTGTAAAATGTCGTGGACTTGGACATCAATCTCTTCCCAAAATGATTAAAAGCCACAGTAATTTGCATCTTTTTATCAATTGAAGAACTGTCACTCGCACCAAAAAGCATCACTTGGTTATGTTCATAGCTATTCGAAATGGTAACATCAGTGGATCCCTCCACAGCATCAACAATCCCGTCATAACAACTCCACATTGGCACATGATCCACCAATATAGTCGATCAACCAAGTATCGAAATACCATCTCCATTGCTCTGTGTCCGTTGTCCAATGTGGTCCACCGCGTCTCTGATCATCCCACCATTGCCTACCACAATGTTGTGAATGCGCAGTCCGTGAACGATCACGTTTTTCACCATTGCCTATCACAATGTCGTGAATGCGCAGACCGTGGAAGTCACGTTATTCATGTAAGAATAATACCTGTCCAGACTTAAAATAATTTACGATTTCGCTTGGTATTAGCTGATTTAAGAAGGCTCTGTTTTTTTTTTAAAAATAAACAAATAGTTTAGATAGAAATGTTGAAATTGATATTTAGTTAATTGATAATAAGGCACTTTTCGATTAAAATGACCAAAATGTCCCTAAAACGGTTAAATTGATAATAAGGCACTTTGCATGAAAAAAAATAAATTTGCTTAGCAAATGCACGAGTAACATTAATCGGGTCGGGCATTCATCTGCTTCCTGGGCTTTCCTCCTCCACACCTCATCATCAATCCCTTCCATGACATGATAACTTCTCTTTGTGAAAATTGAGTAATATGATTGTTCGTGACAAAATCATGCCTATGGCTGGTGAGGAAGCTGTTGTCACATTTGGCGGCATTGCCATACTTACTTCAAGGTTGATTAAGCGCTTTTCATGTTGTTATCTGTTTTTTTGCTTCAGAGTGATTGACAATGTGGGCATATGCTGCAGGGGTCTTTACAATGTTGAGCTTCATCTCTCATTCTTGCGCTTGCATGGGCAAGCCAATGACTTTAAAATTCAGTACAGCAGCTTAGTCCATACTTTTTTGTTGCCAAGGTTGTTCCCCATTTAGCACCTTTATCTATGTTTTAGTTATGCCTACCCTTTTGAAAACGTCTTCATTGAACTTTTAAGCTATTTAAAATTGAAACTGACTTCTCTGCTTTTGCAGAATAATCAACCACACACTTTAGTAGTTATCATCCTTCGATTAGGAAAGGCCAAACTTTGTATCCCCGCATTGTATTTGCAGGTATTGATTGATGACGTACATTCTATTTTTGGTATTTACCTGCTGCTTTTTTGTCTTACCAGTTTGAGGACAACGTGATAGACCTTTTGCTGGCTTTAAGTGAAGGTCTTTTAACTATGAAATACAAGGAGAGCCTGTTAACGAGTTACAAGGTAATTAGTTTTTTTTTTGCATTTATAGTCATTTGGATTTACATCAACGGTGAAAAAAGAAATGCAAGCTTATTCACGTGTTCAGTGTTGTTTACTTATTAGCTTTTAATATGATTTGTGAACCAGGGTTTTATCCATGACATCTTTACTCAAATTTTACGTGGCTTGTCTGGTTCCGAAGTCACTAAACCAGGGATGTTCCGAAGCAGTCAATATGCGGTGGAGTCCTCACTGCAGGCTGAAAATGGACTCATGTATCCTGCTTATACTGCATGAGGAGGTATATTCACGTTGCTGTAAAGCTCAAAATCTTGTGAGTATCATCTTCATTCTTGAAAATCTGACCTATTTCATTATGCAATTAGATTGATTATGTGGAGTTTGAGAGGCACGCTGTGGGCACGGCCAACATGCATTACTTTGATCTTCTTGTCAGACTGAAAACTGAACAAGAACATTTTTTCCGGAGCATCCAGAGAAATGAGTGCCACAATTTTTTTATTTCATCAGGTTTGCTTTACTTTTAAGCCTTCTTCACTCTCAATTTGGGTTTAACAAGTCTGCTTAGTCTTTCTGACACAATCATTGAGTAATGCAGTGGAAAGGGTCTGAAAATAATGAAGCTTGGGCTACAGAAGGTGTTCCTGTTTTTCCCGATGATGACGATGATGCTGTTGATCCACATCTTGAGCGTATTAAGAATGAAGCAGGTGGGGATGACAGTGATGAAGAGGTAACCATGCCTATTTGTAATTTCATCGTCTTCAACTCCATGGTCGTCTTTCTCTAAGTCATCCTCTGAGTGTCTTGTTGGATTCTAGTATCTTTGCTTACCCTTTGTGTTGTCGGAAGTTCTTGAAATGCCATCTGACATTCATAACCTTTTCAGGATGAAGATTTTGTCCTCAATAAGGATGATGGAGGGTCTCCTACTGACGATTCTGGAGGGGATGAATCTGATGCCAGTGGTAGTGGTGGTTAGGAGGAGGTATAACTGCCCTTTCATGTTTATATATTTTCAAGCTCTAGTTTACAAATTGAAAAATTATGAGCTGCCAATCATGTATGGTGGCTTCAGAAATCTGCAAAGAAGAAGCCAAAAAAGGAGGCTACTGTGTCAAAGCCATCTACAAGCAGGAAAAAGGCCGATGGTGATGCATCGAAGAAGAAAAAACAGAAAAAGAAGAGGGATCCAAATCCTCCGAAGAAGGCAATTAGTGCTTTCATGTACTTCTTGCAGAGTAAAAGGGAGGTATGTATTCTGTTACATGATTTCCTTCTTAGTAAACCAATGACTTCTCCTGCGTTCTGTGGTCTGAATATAATGTTCATTTTGAAGGAAACAAAGTCTTCTTTCCTAATCAGAAGAATAAAACTAAGTAGCCAATGCAGCATATCTAAGTCTAGCTTTCCTCATATGAATGTATTTGGAGTCCGGGCTACCAAAAGTCCAAAACCACTAATCCATGCATCATCATGTTATTAACAAAAAGAAAATTTAGTCCATCATCAAGCTGATAAAATCGTACTCTTAACTTAAAAGTTCTAGAGCCCATAATCCCATTCTAGTATCCCTTTATTTATAAATCTAGAAATAATTGAGTTCCTTGAACCGGTACCTTTCATGGGCATTTCATCTAAACGAAGGCATTCTGGGTAGTAAATTTACAAAGACTGAAAGGCATGGATGGATAAGAACCAAGATAGACATAGCCTTCCGTTCTACAAGTGAAAGGGGATTGTTCCTAGTGCAGGGTTGACTGAGAGACTTAGTGGCCTTACAGAGTAGATTGCTTGGAGGTGGAAGAGAAAATAGGGACCACATAGGTGATTAATAAGATGGGTGGTCTCCTTGTGATGCTTGGGCAATCCCTCCTCCCTTTGAGCTTAGGTGTCAGTTTGGCCGAAGACCTAAATTTAACAAAGTTTATTATAATTAGTCTGGTTTGTTGGAAATTACAACCACATGCTGTTACTGTATTAACCAGCTTCTTTTTGAGTTGGTGTGTTTTTTTTGCTTTGAGTTACCTTTTGAGTCTCATCATGGTTGTGATGTTCCATTCACTTCCCTTCCCTTTATTTTTGTAGAATGTGAAGAAAAGTAATTCTGGAATCGCCTTCTATGAAGTTGGGAGGATTATTGGAGAGAGATGGAATAAGCTGTCAGTTTGGTTATTTTTGTGGCATTCTGTTATTTATCTTATTTGTTTCATTATTTTATATTTAAGGGTGGTTGGTACAATGCTCGTCATGTTTGTTACAGTTTATTACTCCCTCCGTCCACTTTTAATTGTCATGTTGCGTTTTTTTATAGTCAATTTGACTAATTTTCAAAGTTGGTACTATAAATTGCAATTTTTTGCATATCAATATTTCATCATAAAATGTTAGTCAAAGTTCTTATAGTTTGACTCTAAAAAAGGAAACCATGACAATTAAAAATGGACGGAGGTAATATGTGTTTTTTTTTCTTTAGTCATCTTATATCTAAGAGCAGTTGATACATTTATTGCCTCACTTGCTGGATTAATGATTTTGCAGCTGAGGAGAAAAAACCCTTTGAGGCCATGGCCAAGGCAGATAAGAAGCGCTACAGCGAACAGATCAGTGATTACAGGAACCTTCAGCCGACTGCCATGGATTCAGGGAGTGAATCTGGGTGTTTTTAAGTGCAAAATCATTCAGATGGAGTGTGGGAACTTAGAAGGTCCACGTGCCTAATCAGCAATTGTTGTTCGTAGCTGAAAGTCCTTGCTGCTAACGTTTATGTGAAGCTCAAGTTTTGGGGCAGATGAGAAAATAGGTTTCTTGAGGTACTTTTAGTCAACAGCATAACTAATATAATTGTTCCTGACATTCTGGAGTATTTCTAAATATCCCTCAGCATAGTCTAGGAGCTACGTAAATTCTCCTTAACCTGTGTTTTCACTTTTCAGGATATAAAAAGTTTAGTTTTATAATTTGGTGTGCTTTTTACCAGGGGTGTATCTAGGATTTGTGTTTCGGAAGAAATGGAGAGGCTAACAACAATTGTTTAACTGTTATAAGCCATATAACAATTAGTAAGCAATATACAATCTTTTTACATTTTTGTACCATTAGCAGGTTGATAATTGCGAATCAACAAAGTTATAGTTTTTTTTATCATTACTTTACAGATGAAGATAGTAATTGCTTTCAACTAGCTCTCCCTAGAATCCCTCCCCCCTTTTAAAGCAGATGCTAGTTTTAGGGAAAAACGAGTAATATCCATCCCAGATAGAAGAAAATATAAAATAACATTGACACAGTTGTATAGCTTGGTATGAATTTGCATCTTTTTGATTTCATTGTTCTTTTGTAGTCCTTAACAATTCAAAATTACAAAGAATTTTGATACAATAAATGCATACAAAGTTAGTTTAAGGATATATGATGAGAATGAGTTTGCTTTGGTGATAATATGTATAGGACAATAACTGTCTAACAAGCTTCTCCTGGCTTGCAATTTAGTGCCCCTGAAAATCTTGTAATCCAAGTGACTTGATCCCCTGAGGCTGATACAATCCCATCAAAAAGCTCAGTGTGTTTCTTGGTCCAATCTGGATCTCCAGATTCAACAAAGAATGCTCCATTCATGAATAGATCACCTTGTGATCTCCATGACCATTGTTTCCACACTGATTCTGGGGAATAGTCCCTCTTTGTTACCTCTTTCTTGAACATGTCAGGAGGAGCAATGAAACGATTACCTTGACTAATAATAGTGGGATGTTGGCTACCACCAATAGCATACATATTCCAATGTGTGTAGTCATTGTTAACCACATGAATAAAACCCCATCTGCACCTTGGCATTCTCTGTATCAATCTCTTCCCAAAATGATTATAAGCCACAGTAATTTGCATCCTTTGATCAATTGAAGAACTGTCACTTGCACCAAAAAGCATCACCTCATTATGATCAGTGAAATGGCTATTCGATATGGTAACAGCAGTGGATCCCTCCACAGCATCAACAAGCCCATCATAACAACTCCACATTGACACATGATCCACCCATATATTCGACGAACCAAATATAGAAATACCATCTCCGTCGCTCTGTGTCCGTTGTCCAATGTGGTCCATCGCGTCTCTGATCATTCCACCACTGCCCACCACAATATCGTGAATTCGGAGACCGTGGATAATCACGTTCTTCACGTACTGGAGCATGAAACCTGTCCAGACACAATATAAATATAAGATTTCACGTTTTTATTTTATAAATATTTAATTGCAAACTCAATAAATACCTGCTCCATTAGCAATGTGAACGTTAACTCCGCGGCCATCAATGGTCTTATCGCTTTGCACTATGAGTTCCTGGTGTAGCCTAATGGTCATGCTTTTAGCAAATATGATCCATAATGGCTCCTTTTGAATGACACCATAACGGAGGGTTCCCGGCTTAGGGTCGCTAGTGTCGTCGGAAGAATCCGTGACGACGTAGATCTCGCCGGCTTTTCCGCCGGTGGTCCCTTTTGCAAATCCCATTGCACAATCAGCTAATCTTTTCCGATTGTCGGCCCAATTAGGTTGGCATCTCCAGCACCTATCAATTGGGTTGGTGACTAAGCAAGGCCCATTGTATTTTTTCCCGCCTCCTTTTAACTCCCTCCTTGTTCCATTTATTGCCAGCTTCGCTTCCTTTATTTCCTTTAAGGCCCTGTTTTATAGTGTTTTAAATTAGAAAGGTCACCCATTAAAGTCAAGAAATTAAATTGTTAGCCAGTTTTAGTGAGCGTTTGATTGTGATTTTTTTGTAAAATATAGCTTTAAAGTTGAAGTTGTTCTTGAATTTTTCTTAGTAGTTTGAAGTGAAAATAGCTTTATGTTGTTTTTCAAATACTTTTTCAAGTTCAATTATCTAAAAAGTGACTGTATTCATGGCCAAACACCTTGGCGCTAATCCTAAGAAAATAATGAAAGCGTTTGAAGTGCGAGAAGCAAGCGTTCTCAATCTTTTAATATTAAATAAGATGATAAAATATAGATGAAAGAAAAAATGTTTTTACTCTCAATGGATAACTGAAGATATATTTGTAAAATTTAGGGGAAAGAAAGTTGTTGAAAAAAAAAACAGTAAAAAATTGAAGCACAGACCAAAAATATCTTTTATGTGTAAATGTCACCTAATTAAATACTATAATTGCGAGGCTTACAAGGATCAAAAACATTTAAAAAAGAGAAAATAGATTGGGAGGAAATTAATTAACGTACTGTCCAGTTTGCTTAGCAAATGCAAGGGTGACATTGATCGGGTCGGGCTTGTAAGCCTTTATGGCCCATTCATCTGCTTCCTGGGCTCTCCTCCTCCACACCTCATCAAACTCACCAATGTGACCATTTATTGCCAAAAATGTGGAAAATAGTAACAGAGACAAATATACCAGCTTAGTTCCTCTCATTTAAAGATTTATGATAATTTAACTAGTTTAAGTTTGTTTGTTTTTTTCTAAAAAAATGAAAGAAGGTCTTAATTGGGTCAAACCCTTTGGCTTTTTAGAGGTGAGACCCTCTTTGTTGTAGCCTAAAAAAGCAACAACGTAAAGAGATGTGTTTTTTGTTGATGGAAAAATGTAGTTTAAATACTAAATAAATGCTAATTGACAAATAGCGTAAAATGCGCATAGCCATTATCTTTCAAAGGCAAATAACTTATACAAGTGAATGGTTGGTTAATTAAAAACTTAAGGTCCAAAAATGCCCGAAGATTAATTCTTCCTCTAAATACATTAATTAGTTGGTTGATAGTCTTTATATACGTATAAATCATGCATTAGACGTAGATGAAAAACTATATATATATATAAGGTCTTAAAAATGAAGAAGGGGATAAGGATATAGTTAGGGCATTTCAAGAGTTGTAGAAATTTTGAGAATTTTATTGAAGGTGCATAAATATTGCGGAGGTTACATACTTACTATTCTAGACAATCATATTTGATTTGCTGACAACAACTTTGGAGAAATCAAACTTTCTGTATAAACAAAACCATCTTGAATGCTACTTGCATGTATATAATGATCACAATGAAGAGGCCATATTCGATTGTTTGATTCAAGTGATACATTATGCGTCCTATATACCATTCCATCCCAACAGAAGTAGCTAAGTAGAACTTCATCATCTGAAAACCTATATATTGGTATGATAACATAATCTCGAACAATCTTATAACTAATTGGTATTGTGAACCATTTTGTCCAAGATTCTTTGACACCATAGTCTTTCAGTACCCATATATCAAAATTTTCATGCTTATGATAAAGAGAAAGTTTTCCTCCCAACACTGATACACCCATTTCAATGAGTCTACCCACTTCAACAAGTCTAGGGGAGGACAGAATCCCTGGCAACGGTATCTCTCCATACATCTCATTTGAGATATTAAATGAAACCACGGAATCCCTTGGGAAATGACCGATCCAGTGAAATGCTCCATGTAGAAATGCCAAACATAATTCCCTATCAGGTATTTTAGTGAAACTCATCCTATCTGAGGTTTCTTCAATTTGTCTCCAGGAACCACTTTTAAGTGCTAGAATTTCATCGGGTACTTTGTCATGCGTGTGAATCCTAAGGATCTTATAGTCATCACTAGTAGCGTCATATCCCAATCCATAAACATATTCCTCTTGTGGTGGAATTTCTACATGGCTTGGAAGTATTATTGACTCTCTTGTGGAGGGGTTCCATAACAATAATATGGATGGCTCTACTTCTTCATCATTCCAATAAATCCAAAACCCGATAAAAAATAAACCATCACAACAACAATAGACTCTACCATCAATAGGTTTACGGCTTGACGGGTAATCAAGTCGGCGTATATCCTCAACAAGTTTAGACGACGACGATAAAGAAGAAGAATACAAGTTAAAACCATTACTGTACTTACCGTGCGGCACTTGGGTAATAAGCAGTTTTTGGGAATTTTGATTCTTGGCATGAGTATTGAGATGTTTCTTTATAAAGTAAGGTTCAGATATTAATGTATTCCAAGACTTTGAAACACACTTGAACCGAAGAAGAGACTTCACGGATTGCCTGCTAAGGATGCCTATAATTATTTCTTCGTGACTTCCCATAAGTACAAATTGATTTAGGGTACAGAAGAAGAAAAAAACGAAGATGGAAAAAGAAAGCGCAAATAGAGAACAATTTATAGATTTGAGAAGGCCAACAAATTAAAATGTTACATTCCTTGTAGATATAAAATTTGATTCCCAATAGGAGACTCGAATCGTAAGCAAACCTCACTTCCAACCTGAAGGTTATGAATTCGAGTCACCCAAAAAAATTCACAATAGGATTCCGCCTTCTACAAGGACTGCTCACCATAAACCCTTGTGCTGTTTATGATAGTAGTTTAATAGAAAAACAAATTTTATTTCAAGTTCATTGATTCGCCCCTACCCCAATGTTCTTAACCCTCACCACTTGATCGCTCCCCATCCACCCACGTCACATTATATTTTCTAAATTACATAACAATATTTTTTTTACTTAGTTTATCAAACACTAGAAAATAAAGTAAGAAAATCACTTATTTTTCAAAAAAACAAACAAACATATTTTCTTTAAACGCTTTTCTTTTTTCAAAAAAAGTTAGCATTTGATTATTAAGCGCTTTTCTTTTTTCAAACGAATCCACTAACTTTTATTTAATTCTTATTATTAAATTCATAAAAATATTTAATTGCGAGCCCAATAATTATGATGACTATAATAAATTCAAGGGAAATTTAAAATACATAATCTTCACAATTGGACTCCGTCTCCAACTAGGACGACTATTTGTGTTGCAATTTGTAAGGGTCTTGTACGGTAAGATGTGCAAGTCTTCTTTTTACACCATATCAAACACTTAATAATCAATTGTATACTAAGAAGGCTTGATTAAATCCATTGATTAAGAAAGCTTCTTTAACAAGCGAAAACCATTTCAAAAAGGAGTACTTTTTCAGAAAAAAGTGATCTGCATATTTTCCGGAGAGGAAAGAATGTGCTTAGCTCTAAGAATAGTTTACTTATTAAAAGCAAAACATACAATATAAACAGTCAAACAGAACAAGTGGATTGCAATAAATATCCAGAAATCATCATCAATAGTTTCAATGTTGAGCATAAATTTATGTGTAAAACTTTACTGAAATTAATCCATAATCTTAAAAATATAACAGATTTAATGATAAGAACCTTAAAGATTAAACCCGTAAAGCTTAAATAGTGGATCCACCCCACCCAACCCTGGAAAAATTTCAAATGTTAATCACATTGAGAATCAGGAAAAGTTCCATGAAGAACATTATATCAATCAATTCATTACACCTCAAATTCGAAACTAGTTGAATTCACTTCACTCTTATTTTCAGATCATTTGATTTCGATATTGCTAAATAATTTGTCTTTTCAAGACAAAAGCAAATCTCCCACCCTACAAATAGCCAGGGGCGGCTCAACAAATCTCGTGGCCTAAGGCAAAATTATATTAAGAGGTCCTTAAATTTATTTTATAAAATTTATACATTAACAAGAAAATCTATTTTCTACACAATAGATTAATCATTTAAGACAAAAAATATCAATTTTTACACACACAAAAAAAAAAAAAAAAAGGAAGGAAAAGAGATTATGGTTTTTAGTAGGTGTGTCTTGGCTAGATTCCCCATATTTCAAGTGGAGAAATTCTCAAAAAAAAAAATAATAATGAAGAGGCACCAGAACTTGGCCTGTGAAAATTGCATACCTATAAAAGCAAAACCCTGTAATACTTATTCCAAAACTTTGACCATAAATAGCAAAAATTCTTACTTCAGAAACGTTATTTAGTCATCAAGTCAGTTACTTCTATTGCAGTTTACTTCTTTATTCTCCTAGCTTACTTTTCCAGATAACCTGGCAGCTAAAGGCTATGCAATTTCATAAATGGAAATTTAAGCAGGATTAACTTAACAGATTTTCACCCCTGAATTCAAAGTTAAAACAAATAGTTCGAAATGTAAGGCATTTTGGTGCAGTAGAGATCACTGCATATAAAGTGCAGTGAAATACCTCTTCTTCCTACATGAAATCTTACAAGGAAATAAAGTGCATGTGGGGCACAAAACAGGAGACAGATTAAAGCTTGTATAGCTTACTATTTTCCGTCTATTGATATAGGCATAGGCCAACACCTAGGCCACATGAGAAATGAGCAAAAGACAAATAAGAAAAAGGGATTAACCTCATGATGAAAACTAAAACTAACTTTTTAACTAAACAAGATTAGATACCTGCCATTTGAGCATGGTAAACATCAGTAATATCAAATTTTCAGCCTAAAAAAGGTGTGTAATATGAGGGAAGACACACACACAGAAAAATCAGATTACTTTCTGCAATGTATGTGAACCTACAAAGCCATAGGTTAGTAAATACTTTCAAATATGAAAATCAACAGATGCTGGGATAAAACTCAAAAAGATTAGTCAGAAAGCTTCAGCAGAAAGATGTAGTGGTCACTTTCCTATCATATGCCAATAAAGCAAACCAAACAGCATAAAAGGGCCTGTTTACCAAGGTTTCGACATACGAAAATCTATAAGAAATACCATGATATCCCTACGTGATGTCTACCATGTTGTGGCAGCCACTATACCTTTATATGTTGTCATGATCTTAGCCTATATCTCTGTAAGGTGGGGGAAACTCTTTTCACCAGAGCAATGCTCTGGAATCAACAAGTTTGTAGCGAAATTTTCAATACCTTTATTGTCCTTCCAAGTGATATCAGGAAGCAACCTCTACAAAGTAAACCTGAAGCTTCTATTAGCAGATTTCATTCAAAAATTTCTTGCTGTCTTTCTACTGGCAATTTTTGCCAAACTGAAGCCCAAAGGAAACCTGACTTGGATCATAACAGGTCTTTCAGTTTCCACCCTTCCAAACACCTTAATCTTGGGGATCCCGCTAATTAAGGCCATTTTTGGTGATGCGGCAGCAGAACTACTAGCGCAACTAATTGCACTACAGAGTTTAGTCTGGTACAACCTCCTCCTACTCCTGTTCGAGCTCAATGCAACAAAAGAATCTTATATGATGTCACCATCAGAAGTAGCAGGTACGTACACAGATAACAGAATAATGGTTCCTAAACGTAGAAAATCTATTTGGATGGCATCCATGTAGCAGAACCTATTTAAAGCTCTCCAATTTTAACTGTTAAGAACCAAAAAGCAATATATTGTAAATGTGATAAGTGAAAAAAGAATCCTATTCTGGGCCCCACAAATTCCAGATTAGCCTGTATCATATGATCTTTAGATAAACTAATATGTGATATCATGAAGCATGACAAAACTCTATTTAAGAAATGTTCCGTTTCCATTTTCAAAACTAGTCAGAATTCAAAACTAGAGGAATGAACCACAACTTGCTTCATCTCTTAAACTACATTGGTCAATCCTAAAACTTATTAATGTAGTTTGGCAGCAAAAACTCAAGAACTAAGAGGTGAACAGTCTCCAATGAAATATAAGTTTGCTTTACCAAAATGAATTGATTCATCTACTTGTAAGAGACAAATACTTCCAACTCATCTAAATGAAACACACATGAAGTTTGCTGAGATAACCCCTTCAACAATGAAAAAAGTAGACAGTAGCCATAATTGGTCCCTAAAGTTCCGAATGAACCAAACTACTATAAGATGCAACCATCCAGCTTGATTTTTACTTCCCTTAAGCCCCCCTCCCCACACCCCACCCCTGCCCCAAGAACAAAAAGAAAGAACAAAAAGAAAAATAGAACAGCTCACTAGAAGTTAGCAATTGTAAGTTTTAAATAATGACCATTCCAACATGTCGACTATTTATGCAGACGTCATTATGCATGCTCTTTTGTCTTAATACATAAATTTCTGCCATTTAAAGTTGAGCTTGAGGTCCCTGGAGAACCAGAACTAGAAAAGGACGGTGAGGAGGAAGCAACAGACAGACCCCCAAGGAAGAAAACAATTATGGTAATTCTTCTAACAGTTGGAAGGAAACTCATAATAAATCCTAATACACATGCAACTCTAGCCGGTATTATTTGGTCAAGCATACACTTCAGGTAATGCCTTACTAAGCCTCTCTAGAAACACAAAACCTATCTTCTACAGAAACTCCGCATTAAAAATCAATGGACTTATTTTTTTTACACAAAATGAAGTGCAGGTGGGGAGTCAATCTGCCAAAAATTGTTGAACAATCAATATCAATACTTTCAGATGGTGGACTAGGAATGGCAATGTTTAGCATAGGTACACAACAGAAAATAAGCACTCATCACACGAAGTACTAGCGAATTACTGAAAAACGAAAAATGGCCAGCTACTCATATTGCATTAATTCAACAGGTGTTTTCATGGCATCCCAAGCTAGTATTATAGCATGCGGAACCAAAAAGGCAATATTAGCAATGGCACTGAAGTTTGTTCTTGGACCTGTTCTCATGGCAATCTCATCTATTGCTGTTGGACTAAGGGGACAATTGTTTAGATTGGCAATAGTACAGGTGAAACTAAATTGTTTTCTGTTGTCAATTAATGACAGATTACTCAATGCTGTACTTTCTACTGCAGGCAGCCCTTCCCCAAGGAATCGTTCCTTTTGTGTTTGCCAAGGAGTATAATATACATCCAACCATCTTAAGTACAGGGTACCAGATACAATTATCATCTCAAAACTTTTAATTCCTCCACTAAGAAAATTTTTAAGCAGATATGATTTCTGACGTGGTTTCATTCTGATCGCAGGGTAATCTTTGGCATGCTGATTGCAATACCAATTGCTTTGGCATATTATTTCCTGTTGGAAATATGAAACTCAGACATGGTCATCGCAGTTAGCAGTTATTCACAGATTCATCAGAGATACAGTTTGCTCTTCTCTAACAGCATTCAACTGTAGAGGGTTACGATAAAGAAAAGGCAAAAATCTTAGTGACAGTTCTTGTATAAAAGAATAAAGGATGAATGTGTGTCAATTTATCTTACCAACTCATTTATTATATTAAAACAAGAGCTAGCAATTAGCATGCATGAATAAAATCCAATTTCAGCAATGAATAGTCTCCGAGTTCAAACATTTCAGAGAGAGAAAATGACATGAACGGTATTGATGAGAGCGTGTCATTATCTGTTCTCTACACAAAATTACAGGAAACCTAAATACAAGCCAGATACGATATGAGTAAAAACGGGAACAACCATAGAAATGAAACAAGTTTTACTACAATTTAACTATTAAAGGATTACAACTGTTGACTTAAGAAAACAAAGAAATGAAATACTAGAGACTAACATAAAAGAGTTCCTATATTATCAAAGAGAACAACTAGGAGGTGATCCAGAGCAAGAAATTTTAAGATAGTCAGCAGTCAGCACATGTTTGAACCACAAAACTAAAGAATTCACAAGTATAGCATCATATCAATAGATACTACAACTGAAGTAAATACTCAAACTTAAACAACAGATGAAATCACATTCTGCAAATTAAAGTAGGATAAACAGCAAAGGTCCACCACAGCCGAGATAGCACTTGATTGAGCTAAAATAGTTAAAACCTTATTCCATAATTGCCCACATTAAACATCCAACTACAAAATGCATAATACATAGTAAATTTGCAAGGCACAAAATGCGCAATTAAGGTATAAGCATGAGAGAAGCAAATCCGATTAACAGTAATTAACTATATTCACTCACTCTACATCAAACCCTTTCTCTTGAAGCTCAGAAATGACCTCATTCCTCATCCTCGTCCACAGCTTGAAGGCTTCTTGGTCAACTTTCTTATCCTGCAATGCTTTCTGATAATTGTATGAATCTTTATCGGATTCAATTATTCCCTTGGGACCAATGGTAGTCCCAATCATCCCACCTTTGGCAACGAATTCTTCCATGGCCTTGTCGTCACCTGGATATGGAAATTTCCGGCGTTCGTAAAGATGTGCTAATTCTTTTTCTTCCTTTGGCCGTGGCTTTAAGGTCCACCAACCAAGCGGCGAAGTTTCATTCCACACCCACGCCACACCAAACAGAGTGTAAGTACAGAGCAAAGCCTTTCCCACTTGCTTCCAGAAGTGATAATCTTCTTTCCCTAATCCGACTCTCTTCAGATACATCTGGGCATCGAATGATTTTGCCATTGAAGCACCTGCTTTGGTACGCATCGTCAAACTATTTGGGCGAAAAGGCTTTGCTAATTGCTACTGTCCAGTTAAAAAAGCGTGGGATCGACAATCAATCCCCTAATGTATTAATTGACGCGGTGGTTTGTGGGATTCTTTCTCAATTTTACCCTGAAAAAAAAAAGAGAAAAAATAATTTAACTGTAAACTTAGTTCACCTCACATGAGAATTAGCATGTTTAAAAATAAAAATAAATTAGATTTTGAAAAAAAAAACTGGAATAGTTCAAACTCGTAAAAGTGTATGCTCCAGACATTAAATGGTTTATCGGTGATTAATTTAGATTTATTTATAAAATTACTTTTATTTATGTTTTAATAATAAAGTTGTAAAATTGAATATATATTTATGCCCGTAGATTCATGAGGCCTACACCAAATTTCGTTCAATATAAACGCTTTGTGAATCGTTTCACACTTCGCCTCTTAAAATATTGGCGGGGATCATAGATATAATGTCTATCATAATGAAACAGAAGTTTTATATAACAGTTATAAGTAATGACGAGCTACAGTGGGCTGAGGTGTCTAATTAAACACTATTCGATAGAAAAATTATGTTGTGTATATAGATAAAATATTATTTAATATGGTTATATATATTAAGTTTTGAACACCCTTGCAACAACTTGATGGGGTGGCTTAGTGGTAGAAAGACTCCATGAAGAACCAAGTGTCATGACTTGCCACTTTGTCATTCCAAATTTGCATAAAAAATAGTAAGAGGGTAGAATCTAGAGTTATAGAGAGGTTAGAGGAAGACTCTAGAATTCCCTATATCTTTTCTTAAAAGACTTTAAAATGCATTACAAATATCTTAGAAAGGGACTAGATGGTAAATAAGTAAGGACTTGTATAGTGATTTTTATTTAGACTTTAATCTCCTAGGAAGTACTATAAATAGAGGGCTCTCATTTGTAAATTCTGCAAGTAGTTATTTTTTTTTTTTTAAATAGCTTTAATTATGTAATATCTCACCAATTTATTACTTTTTATATCATTAATTAAGTTATTATAATAGTTAATAAATTTGTTATTTCTGATTAAAATAACAATTAATTAGTGACGTAAAATGTTAAAGAAATAAAGAATGAATAAATATATCAATTGCCAATTGAATTACAAATTAATGTGTCTTTAATTTGTTTGTAAATTTCATTAAAATTTAAATAAAACTTAAATGTTATTCTATAACTTTGCCAAAATCGAAAGCGAAAATGGTACATTGGTTGATTCTACTCTTTGTTCTTATATCTCCTTGTTATCGTTACTGTTGTCAAAAGTCGGTAACAACTCAAAACTCAAAAATACTGTTATCAAAAGTCGGTAACAACTCAAACTCAAAAATGATTTTTGTTAAAGAGTATACCATTATAATTGGTACTCATTATCAGTTGGATCAACTGAACACTGTGAAGATGAATGTAAACAATTTTGGCAAGGCAACTGCACTGCTCTTACGCAAGCGGCTTCCAAATTCTCTTTTCATCATTTCAAGTGAAATCGACACCAAAACTGGTTTTAACAAAGTGGCAAAGTATGGATTGACTGTTGCTCTTAAGCCACGTACTAGTAGGTTTGGAGATATGTGACGCTAGTCAAATTGTAATTATGTTTATTCTGTGGCGATTTATGTTTCGACTATAAAAATTACTAGGCGGTTGCCAAAATCTATTTCTTTTTCTAAGTTGATACATTCACTCTCTCTCTCGTGAAACTGGTTTGGTGTCATTTTTCTTGCTATTGGAAATAAGATAATTTGATTAAATGTTTTCTTCTATTTTATTTTAAGACTGGAGAAAGAAAGGTCACGTACTGGGCTAGCCAATATATCTGAAGATTTTGTGAGGAAAATGAAAACTATTTAATGTAACACCCCGTATTCAAAAACAGACCTCTAGGCAGATTTCCAGAAGTTACAGGTACAACCCACGGACCGTAAGGTGACCTACAGCTCGTGCTGGTGGTCCGCATCTGCAACCCTCTCCAGACTCTGCCCCAAAAATCTTGCTAAGTGTTGACACACGGCCGGACCCACGAACTGTGGTCCGTGTCTATGGATCAACACCCCCATTCGCGACTGACGGTTGACTAGTACGGACCGTCAGTGGATTGACGGTCCGTCGGTGACCCCGACATCAGTTAAGTTAGGGGTCTTTTGATATTTTCCTTATGTGTTGGACCTTTAAATTACGTCGTTTAAACCTTAAACTACTTGGTTTTGGTCAGTTTTAGCCTAGAAACATAACTAGAACTTACCTAAGTCAGATCATTCATCAAAACTTAGAAAAATTAAAGCATAAAAGGAGAAAGAGGTCAAGAACCCTAGTTCAAGAACGCAACAAGGTTCCATCAGTTCCAGCTACGAAATCGAAAAAACTCTCAGTGGAATTCGTCACTAGGTATGTGGAATTTCACTAGTGGGTTCCTTTCGCCCGTTAGGTCCCTAGATTTCAGTCAGAATCTTGATTCCTTTAATATTATCTAGACCCAAGGTTTCTTGAATGTTAGAAATTGTTGGGTTTTAGCTGTTAGAATGATCCAAGTCAGATTATCATGAATTCAGTATCTTTTGGTGTAGATTCTTTCATAAATTCAGAACCCTAGCTATGTAGTTCTTTTAGTTCATAAATTACACGTGCTAAGTCAGATATTTCAGATATGTACATGCATGCCTTAGTTTTTGAATGTGCATTATCAGTATATTAATGTTGCATTCTCAATTTGCATCCCAGTATTTTGAGCTATCCAATATTATAACATTTCAGTCATAGAATGTTAATTACTTAATCAATTGGTAGAAGCTTAATACCGAGTGGACTAGGGTCAGTCACCCTCAAGTCCTAGAACTACATCCCCCGTAGGTTGTAAGTCCCCCTCTGTGGGCATCATTTTAGTGATCACGCCAGCATGCCTCTATACCTCTGGCAAGGTATATTGGGTCCTCTCGATGGGGCGTATACATCAGACTCCACATTTAACTCATGTGGTTTTATGTCGGTTATTAATAGCTCCATTAGAGTTCAGTCAGATTCTATTGCATTGACCATGTTATCATGTTATAAACTTGGTCATTGCATTCAGTTAGTTCATGTTTAGTATTTCCAGTATCCTTATCATGTTCAGATTATATCATTACTTGATCAATTATGTTATTATTCAACTTTATTCTATCATGCATGCTCAATACCTTTCAAGTACTGACGCATACTTTACGTTACATCTTCTCGTGATGTAGGTTCAGGTCCTCAGCAGTCAGACCATGCATAGATCGGTTCCCGATCTTCAGTTCAGCAGTATCAGTGGTGAGTCCTCATTTTTCGAGGACTATTGACATGATTATCTTTTTGCTTTTAGCTTTAGTTTCAGTTTTGCTAGATCTAGCTGGGGCATGTCCCGACATTTCTAGTCAGTAGAGGCTTTATTTCAGACATAGTTAGTTTCAACTTTAGTGTTAGAGTTTGACTCTTCATTTGTATTCAAACTCTCAATTTCTTATATTCAGATTCAATATATGGGTATTTCCCATCATTTCAGATTCTTATATGATTTATCTTCTGTACAATGTTTATTTATTCAGTTTGCTTTAGTATGCCTATGATATGCCAGCAGGGTTAGCTTGGGGTCACTTGTGATCCTATGTCCCGTGTTTGCGCCCAGGAGCTAGCCTTGGGACATGACATTTAATGTAATATTTTAATTGTTTGACGTGTATAGGGACTAGTGAATTCAATGGAGTGACAGGTTCAGAAGTTATTAGAGAGACCCAAATCTTTTGAAAATTTTCAAGGCCCGAAGCCTCTGTAAAATTTTATGAATGAAAGCTCTTTTGTTTGTTTATCATGTCATATTCTTTTTATTTCTCCTAATATAACGGAAATTACATATGTACATTACTAGTTTAGCTTTTTGCCTTAAATCCTTAAATTGTTTTGAAATGACATATGAGCAAATTTTGGTACTTGAAAAAAGGTCTTTTTGTCTCAAATCGTTTTGAAATGACTTATGAGCAAAATTTGGTATATTAAAAAATTGTTTTGAAATGACATATGAGCAATGTACATGAAAAAAGGTCTTTTTGCCTCAAATAGTTTTGAAATGACTTATGAACAAATTTTGGTACATGAAAAAAAGTTCTAAATTTTGATACACGAAAAAATGGACGTTTTGAAATGACATATGAGCAAATTTTGGTACATGAAAAAAGAGCTTATTAGTTTTCATAGTAACTTTTTCATAAAAAATAATGGAGATGCGGGGTATCGATCCCCGTACCTCTCGCATGCTAAGCGAGCGCTCTACCATCTGAGCTACATCCCCATTGTGATTAGTTCTGGCTAATATCTATACTCCTCTCTTTTGTTCTTGTTTTCTTTTCAAACTCCAAGCCCCCTCGGAGTATACTAAATTTAGACTGCAATTTTCTGAAGTTCTCCTCCAAATATTCCATATCTTGTACCGGTTTGCAACAATCGAAGCTCGACCAAAATCGAAATGTTAAAAAGATTACTATTCCAGGCTTCAACTCAGCGTCGTTCGCTGTTTGGTGCTTCCGCACCACTATCACGGTGTCGTCAATATTCTTCTTCTCCTGCATCAACTTCCCAATCTTCTAACAGTACTTCTGTCGAACACTTGGAGGACAGAGAAGTTAGTACCACTCCCCCTTCTGCAGCAATCTCCATTGACCGATCTGGCTTATATAATCCTCCCGGTACATCTCCTTTCTATGTGCGTGGTATTTTCAACTCTTTATCCTGCTGAATTTTTATTTTTTGATGATTTGATGACTGCCTTGTAAACTGCAGAGCATTCCCATGAACCGTCATCGGGTACCGAGCTTGTTAAGCATCTTAAGAGCATCATCAAGGTTTTTAATCGCCACATTTCCCTACATGAGCATTTCTTGTGTATGCATTTGCTTTCTGTGTTTTATTCTGTCAATTTGGATTGAATTTAGCGAGTAGTTTAGCTGAAGATGTAGAATTTCTCTTTGTTTTGCTATACCTTAATCAATGATGTATCAATCAGGTTTAGCCCTAGTTTGGTATATATGAATCAAATCAATAAGTAGCTCCTCATTTCCTCACTAGTCTCATCAACATATTGGCCATATCCCTGACTGGTATGGGATAATTGCAGGTGAAACCATTTCTCAGTAGATAAAAAGTAAAAAACCGTTAAACAATTGGCCAAATATACATTGGTGAACTGGGAAAGTCTGCAGATATCTTCATCTTTTGTTTCCCCCCTTGCTCTTGAGATTCAATATCTTAAGCTGGTTATGTTTTCAGTTCAGAGGCGGGCCCATCTCAGTTGCCGAATATATGGAGGAAGTCTTGACTAACCCAAAGGCAGGATTCTATATTAATCGCGATGTGTTTGGCGCAGAAGGTGATTTTATTACCTCTCCTGAAGTAAGCCAGATGTTTGGAGAGGTAATTTAGATACAGTGGGGTTTTTCTGATTGATTTTCTTCCTTCATGATTGGTGGAGTTTTTAAAAAAAAGAAGAGCCAAATTTACCACCAGTGTTTTGTTTGATTTCCTGATTTTCTTTTTCTTAGATGGTTGGTGTTTGGGCCATGTGTCTTTGGGAGCAAATGGGGCAACCGAAAAAAATAAATCTTGTAGAGCTGGGACCAGGACGAGGAACTCTCTTAGCTGATCTTCTACGTGTACAGTCCCATTGATATACATCCTCTCCAGCTTGCATATTCTTAAGTTTTTTATGTCGATTCTTAAAGTACTGATCTTGTTCTGATATGCCTAAAATGTACTTGTTGATTTCTGAACCACAGGGTGCATCAAAATTTAGGAACTTCACAGATTCTTTGCACATACACATGGTTGAATGTAGTCCAACTCTAAAGAAACTCCAATATCAGAACTTGATGTGTATAAACAAGAATGATACAGATGGAGATGCAGAGGAACACAGTATAAGCAGGTTGACTGGGACCAGTGTATCATGGCATGCCACCCTGGAGCAAGTTCCGGCAGGAAGTAAGAAATTATTACCAGCTATTTTAGTAAATTACATGTTCTTTAAAGTGTAAACCAGTTCAAATGTTTCATGATCGTACAGACATACTATTGTTTTCTTCTATTTGATTTTGAAGCTTCAATGGAAAATTGTATTATCATCTACATATAGGTTTTCTTACATTTTCTTTTCTTTGACTTCTCAGTACCTACAATCATTATTGCCCATGAATTTTACGATGCCTTACCTGTTCATCAGTTTCAGGTTCGTTTGTATAACCTCTATTTTATCAGTTAATAAGATTTGTTAATCCATTTTTACCCAACAGTTTCCAGTTAAACATTTTACTGCAAATTATCCACTTTCATCTATTATTTAAACTACGAAACTACCAGAGAATATCCTGAAGATGGAAATACAATGAAATACTTGATCTTTGTAGTCTGATTTTGTGCCTAATGGAATTAACCCCGCACCCTCCACACACACTCACAGAAAAAAAGAAGAAAAAGGAAATTTAGATTAAAGATTGTGTCCATATAGTATTATTAGTATTATGAGCATCAGCTTGATAGGTGGTACTTTAGATTTTAGAATCTTGTTTTTGTGCCTGTGGAAGTTTAAATCTAGTATCTTTTCTACCTGGCTTGACATTTATTGTAGTATCGTGAGCATCAGATTGATTTCTTCATATACATGCAGAGAGCATCTCGAGGTTGGTGTGAGAAAATGGTTGATGTTGCTGAAAATTCAATGTAAGGTCTCAAGCTAGTCTATCATATCTATCTCTTCCTACATTAATTTCTTGTAATATTGCCCCTTTGTAACTTCCTTTTGTACTTTGTCGGGTAGGTTTCAGTTTGTTTTATCTAAACAGCCAACTCCTGCAACTCTGTATCTTCTGAAGCGTTTCAAATGGGCTGAGAATGAAGATATAGGCAAGCTTGAACAAGTTGAGGTTTGCCCCAAAGCAATAGAGTTGACTCAAGAAATTGCTAAAAGAATTGGCTCAGATGGTGGCGGGGCACTCATTATTGATTATGGTCTAAATGGAATAGTGTCAGACAGTCTTCAGGTCAGTTGCAATACTAAAAGTTCTTTTCCTACTTCCTTTGTTTTGGGTGGCCAAATCCATTTTCTTCTGCTTTGCTTCATTTTCATAGAAAATGGGAACAGTGGCTGGACCAAGAAACTGGTTGAAAACGTGTGATCTGTATTTTCTCGATGCTCAATCTCTGATTGCACTAGCATGAAGTCAACACTCAATATTGTTTTTTGTTCCTTTGGAATAGTAGGTGATCAAATATCAAAAAGTTCAATGGTGCATATTGTCTAACAAATGCGAGTATGTCAAAGATCAAATGATTTCTTAAATAGTTATTTTCAATGACCTTTTGTTGTTTCGGGCTTTCGGCTCAATGCCTCTGTCCACCTTTCTAAATTCAATGTTACGTTTCAGCTTAGGAGGCAAACAAATTGTTCTTTGTTAAGATTTGCATCTTTCATCCAAATTGAATTTCACTTCCCTTTTTGAGCTATCCCACAATACGCAATAACAACTACGTTTCAATCCCAAGCCTGTTGGGATCAGCTACATAAATCCTCACTGTCTAATTCGCTCCATCTGAGCTATCCTGCTATGCATCAAGGAAAATTTTGAACATGTTATGTGGAACACAATTATCCCCGTAAATGTTATGAATTCTGAACTCTTATGTTAGTAACCATGCAAAGTCTAATTATGACATACAACTAATTTATTCTATTTCATTACAAATCATATTTGGCTTGAAAATTGAGCAGTTAATTTGACTTGTATGTGATTTTGGTAATAGAGGAAGGACAACATTACATTGTTTCTTGAAAAGCTGGTTTGATGAAGTAAAAATGATTTAAAGTTCCCGAAAGTTTGTATATATCATGAGGAAGTTTTGTAAATTGTAACTACTTTGTAAGTGTGTCGATCATGTTGGGATGTTTCCAACTCCCAATTAGAAAGCATATATAGTTTAAGATGGAAATAACTTTTCTAAGTGCTCAAAATCTCACTAATGTGTAATCCCTCCGTTCCAACTTACGTGGCACTGTTTGACTGGACAAGGAATTAAGAAAAAATGGAAGACTTTTGAAACTTATGATCTGAAACAATCATTGGACATTTGTGTGGCAGTGTGGTTATAAATCATTTCATAAAGGGTAAAATGAGAATTTTAAAGTTACAATATCAACCTGAAAGTTTCTTAAATTGACTACACATGAGCACATTATTTGATTTGGTACGAAGGGAAGCTCGTTTTCGTGCTGGTAGTACAAACTAAAATTGCAATAGCTTTATATGCAATATCTAACTGATTAGGGGAGCTATACCTGTTCACAGTTACCATTTTAAATTTTGGCCTCCGAGTCGTTAATCATTTTTATTGCTAAAGACGAATTAAGAGGTTTCATTTAGGTTAAGAAAGTGATGAAGATTCTTGATGTTTTCATTCCTATCTATCAGTTGATGGTGATGGTTATTCTCCTATTTTTATCAAACAGGCTATCCGAAAACATGGATTTGTTAATATACTTGATGATCCTGGAACTGCTGATCTTAGTGCTTATGTTGACTTTGCTGCAATCAGGCACTCTGCAGAGGAAGCTTCAGGTACATTTTATTAGAATCTCCTTAGCTCCAATCTCTTAAAGTTTCTATATTCCAAGGTTAACTTTTACTAGAAGATATTCAATGTTGATTTAATTGTTCTAATGATCAACTTCACAGATGATGTGGCTGTGAATGGCCCAATGACTCAGTCTCAGTTTCTTGGATCACTTGGAATAAATTTCAGGGTTGAGGCATTGATGGAGAACTGCACAGATGAACAGGCTGATTCTTTAAGAACAGGTTACTGGCGTTTGGTGGGTGAAGGCGAGGCCCCATTCTGGGAGGGTCCTGAGGGGCAGGCACCTATTGGGATGGGGACCAGATATTTGGCAATGACAATTGTGAACAAGAAGCAAGGAGTACCTATTCCATTTCAATGAAACATCTGCAAATGGGCTTCCTGTTGTACTGGTAAAATGACCGTATCCCCTTAGGTTTGGGGGATTGTGGAATTTGCTTCATAACTTTTTCATCTGCCATGAATGTGTATAGCTGGATGAAAGGCTAGGAAGAGACAGGATGGTGATACTAGTTTTGTCCTGTTTCAATGCAATCAGTCTTTTCCTTTTGTTCTGAAGGAGAGAATATCTAGTCTTTTCATACGTCTTTGTTTCTTCAGTTCTCTGGTGTCTCAACTGTGGTGCAACAAGAGAATGTAGATCCTACATCAAGTTGTTAAGCTATATTGTTCCTGAAAGTTCAGCGGAAGCTAAAAGACTGAACCATTGGTCTATTTATTTAAAGCTTCCACTTGAAGAGAAACTCGAGCAAACTGTATGCAGTGGGAATAAGTTCACAAGGGATCATATTTGTGTGTTTAGCAATATAAATATAAACAATGTCTCCCTGTGGTTTTGCTAGTATACAGTCGATTTTTCTCAGGCAAAGCTTCCTGAAATAATTATATGGGAATGCTTCCTTCTTAGAATATTTTACTGTATATTGTTTTAATGCTTTGTAGAAGAAGAGTGGTTGATATCTGTTGGATGTAGCATTTGCATTTTGGGTGGGAGAGAATGTACTGTTACATAGGCTGTCAAAAGGATTAAGCTCCATCAGACAACTTTGTAGCACGAAAACTTCCCCTTTGACAATGACCTGATATTTTATTAAGAAAAAACTGCATTTTAAAAGTTCTTGTGTTATTTACTTCTACTTTTTTAAAGTAATAAAATCGAATCAAGACCACAATGTGAATCAAACTGGTGTGATACCGTTTTAGTTCTTCCGTCGTATAAGAAATGGTGCTGTAATTATTTGACAAATTAAATAATTGTTTCTTCGATTACCATTTTCTTTTTTTAAAAAAAAATTAAATATATCTTATCTTAAAAATGAGTGGTTTTAAATATTTATGTTCTTTCTGAATAAGTAAATCATACTGGAGAACAAATATATTAATGTTTGAATACATATTTTAATTATACTGCCGCAAAATGACAACCAAGCTAAAACAAAATTCCAATTTGACATTAGGAATTCGCGTAAGATAAAATAAAAGCAGCGCTATTACTACCTTCGTATTTCTTCTCTATTTTGACTACTTTGCGTAAGAAGTGAGCGAAAGAGAGAAGTCGAATGGGGTCGTATGTTTCAAGTTTTCTCGGTGGAGGTGAAGCGCAGGCAGCGACGGAAGTGTCAGGATCGCCGTCAGAGCCGTCGCGTGTGATTGCTTTTCATTCCTCCAATCGGTGGCAACTTCACTTCAACTCCTCCAAGCAATTGAATAAACTGGTATCTCAACGTTATCTATTCGCTTTTGCAAAAATTTAGGGTTTAATTTTTTGAGAGATCTGACTTTGATCAATGAATCTAATTGCCAGATAGTTGTGGATTTTGCGGCTGCATGGTGCGGGCCTTGCAAGTTCATGGAGCCGGCTATTAACGCCATGGCTTCCAAGTATACCGACGTTGACTTCGTCAAAATTGACGTCGATGAGCTCTCGGTCAGTGACGTGAAAATTTCAATTTGGAATTAGTCATAAATTTATCATTGATCGACCTGTAGTGATACTGATTGATTTTGTTTCTTTGGTTCTATAATAGGATGTAGCGAAAGAGTTCGGAGTTCAAGCTATGCCGACATTTTTGCTGCTGAAGCAAGGCAAGGAAGTAGAGAGAGTTGTTGGGGCTAAGAAAGATGAGCTCGAGAAAAAGATTCTCAAGCACAGGGAAGCCCCTAAATATGCTGCTTAGTTCTTCTAACAACCTCTTGATAATATTGGAGCTGAATTTCATATCCAATAAGTTAAAAAAGCATATTACTGCCTTATTCTGATGTGATTTGACGGACCTTCTGAAGTCTTTCATTTTTTCCCTGCTTAAGTTTCTAATTGTGTTATTGTACTCTTTGAAACTTTGAATTCATGATTTGCCTGTTACTGCTTCAGAATATGAGAAAATGGGAGTTCAGAGTGGTCTTGTTAACTCAAATAGGGCTTTCAGTCCCATCAATTATGATGATGTTAGCCTTTATTTGGGGAAAAAAGAAACGAACAAGCATTTGAGAAAATTGGGTAGAACATAGAACGAAGTCGTCAAAATCAATTCTACTAATGAAATATAAGAAAGGGTGGATATACTGTGGCATGATTGTACTTGCAATAAAGAACAGTAAGCAGATCTAACTCTGAAATCTCATGCGTACTCACTCAGTAGTCAGAACTCTATCGGCAAGCAAAAGCCTTACCCATTTGGGATTTTATTTTATGAGCCAAGTTTTTTGAATTACAGAAAGTTCATCATTATTATAGCAGTAGAGGCTGAAGTATATATGCCATGTAAAAGTAGTTTTTAACCATTGATCTCAGAAAATGTATGCTAGCTGTGTTGTATCCGTATCTATGTCAATAATCTTCAATTTAGGAATCGATTTGAACACGCCTTTCACAATCTTAGTCTGCACGGAGAAAGAGGAAATTGCATATTTCCCACACAAAAAGGAAGAATAAAAGAAAGAAATGGTTTAAGTCTGATGATATACCTTAGTTTGATTGCATGATTATCTTTTGTAATCCAAACATAACTTTCCTTTCCGTCTTGAAGTTAGAGAATCTTCTAACTTTCCTTTTCTTTTAAAAAAAAACACTTATCCACACAGATGTGCAGTAGGGGTTTCCCTATGCCTTACAGGCTACTTCTGCAAGTCCCATGTATACAAGGTCTTTTCAAATCACAGTCCCCATTTGATACAAGTACGTGGAATAATGCTACATTTTGAAATTAGTAGTCACTTTCTGGATTTCAGCTAGAGTCACATTTGCGTAAATGTTCAAAACAATCAAATTTAATACTACCAAATATATCTTTGAAAGCACGTTCCAAACAGCTCAGCTAGAACTTTGAGTAAAAAATGAGAAAATTAATGGTTATCTTGTTTTTTTTTTCCCTTCAGCTCTTATTCACATGCTTCTAACATATAGTATAATGGCACTCCTGCTTCCTATCCACTTTTACGGTTACTAATGTCATTAGAAGTACGAATTATTTTCTCAGCTTTTTCACTCCGCCTCTTGTGATTTGAAATATGCCATGACATTTCTATGAATATAGGAGCACGTCATTGGGAATTTCTTGCTTCTAATCAGACATTTCACGAATAGCAGTACTAAGTCAATATATAAGCAAGATGCAAAAGAATTAAAAGATTAAACAGCAAATAAGAATTCAAAGTAGAGCTCATTTACATTATAGGCCGACTCTATTATATATGTAGGTTTGTGAGCCCAGGCTGGCGCTAAACGTTACTGCAAAAAATTCCCTTTATCTATGTGAACGAATAATGGAAGAGAAAAGGATGTCTAAATGGACGGTAATTGACCGTGTAGCTCCTCTTCCAGAATTCTTCAGCTGTTGCTGATTCTTGATTTGAATGTAAAATACCTCCAGAGGAAACAATCTCCACAACTCAGTTTGATAGCAGAAACATCCACAACAGGGGAAAATAGTGTACTACTTCCCATTGTTGTTCACATGCTTGTGGAAGGGCCAAATCTTTGCCAGGCGCTCTAAAACCGATGCACTTTTCGAGAAATATCCAGAAAACCCTTGAGGAGTTGACGGTGGTGGGAAATCTTCAGCTGGCATGGCAAATGGACGCACCAGTTTTTCCATGTTTGCCAACGTAAGATATGACCCAACTTCTTGAAGCCTTTCAGGACCCATTATTGGCAGTGTGTGCTCTTGATGCAATGAAGCAGCTATCTCATCATTTACCTGCAAATTAACCATGGTACGAAAACAAGCTGTAGTCTCTTTCATCTTCAATGTCATAATTCAAAACAATTCTTGTACGGACTACTCATTTCTAAACACAACTTGGCATAGACAATAACAAAAAAGAGGTGACATGACTAATACCTCAAGTGGTGATAGATCGGCACCACGACTAAAAGTTAGCTCTATGCGGAACCTTTTAAGGTCTTCCAGAGCCACCTGCATCAAATTTCAATATAATATGAATCCGACAGATATCTATCAGGAGTTTCACATCAGACAAAAACATTATTACATCACATGTTGCTACAATGCTAATCAAGGGTAAATCCCAGACAGTCTTTGGCAAAGTTTAGCAGTGCGCTAAAATATTTGAAAATAACACATCTCTTTTTACTTACCAAGAAAAAATGAGGAGATCACTATATAGTTTCAGTTCTTCAAAACATTATGACATTCAAGATAGCCTCTTTGCTTGTAAAGCCTTAATAGAAAGATGCAGAGTTACCCGCAGACACCCAAGAAAAGCAGCAAATAGCTTCCATATAATAATTAAGGTACACCAAAATACTTGTTCACATGAGCAACTACTTATCCCGTCCTTTTCATTTTCTTGTTCTTCAGAAGGAAAAAAAGATGTACGAACCTCTGTGTTCTCGAACATCCTCAATACAATATAACTCATGTAATCTAGCTCCTTGGTTTTGTACAAGCGATCCAAAGCATTATCGCACACAAGGCTGTCCTCTCCTTGAAGAGACTCATCCAGGTTGCAATAACGAAGAACATTCATCAAGGAATGGATATGTGACTCCTGTCGAGTCAAACAATCAATAAACTAAAATTGGAGAAAGGAATAGGAGGGGATTAGGGGAAAATCTAAATAGAGAAAGTAACAGTAAGCAATATGTTAATAGCACTAAAGTGTCTTAACAAGAATCTAATCATATCAAACAAGCAGGGTTAATATATGTTCAAACAGAGAAATACCACATTGCATACATATTATATTGTTACATATGACAGAATTGAGTCAGCTGAAGAAAAATGAGAATTATTTTTAGGTGATGGATTATTCTCCTTCACGCATCAACTGTTTATAAACTCCAAAGTCTGAATTAATCATCCATATTTGATATTATAGAAGTTGATTTAGAGTTTGGCTCTTTGTTAATTAGTTTTTACAATAATTAAGTTATGTGAACCAACTCAACTAAAATGTCAAGCTAAAATAGGACATTTCTATTTATTTATTTATTTTGATCTTCAAGATGCTGCTCCTATGCGAGCCAAAAAAGTTCCCTTGGGCCAAAAACACGTACATCAGCTAGAAAATATAGTAGAATAACAAGAAAATTCAATTGCAAGTTTCCACTTACTGATGTGAAGTACAGGCGTGTTCGCACATGTCTTTCAGGTGTTCTGACATTTGCATACCTGAAAAAGGTAAATCACAAAATAATCAAATACAATACAACAAAGCACTTCACATTCTTATCTTAATTTACAGACACATTTCTAGATAAACACAAAAGTAGCACTACGAAATACAAGTTCACCGAACATCTAACTAAGTGAATAAAAGGGACCACATACTTTGGATCTAAGCGGTACTTAGGCTCTTTGTCGTCATCATCATCTTGATCCATGGATCTCTCACTATTGAAGCTAGTTCTTCGAGACTCTTCATTACGAGTGTGAGGCTTGGTATGATACTCTGTATCTTCCTTTGTTGTCTTATTCACTGCTAAATTGTCTTGACTACCTTTCAATTCGGCCACACTTAGAGCTTCTTCACGGGTATTCCTTAGATCAATCATAATTTTACCCAACAAGCGGCGAGCAACCTGAATGAACAACTCATAGATTATGCATTGATGTCTATATGAGCCTTCACCACCATACAAGAAGCCAAATAAATGCAAACTAATTGCACCACCCTTGTTTTATTACATTCTCGTAGGAAAAGTGAGTAACAAAATAGTGGCGGACCCAAGATAAGTTAGCTGGGGAGGAGAAGAATTATTGTTAATTATTTCCCGATTTTTGAAAACCTTAAACAGTAAAATTTAGTTCAGGAAACTTAGTGGACAGTAGGCACAGCCAAAGTAGCATGTAAAGCGGCGATAACTAGTAGTCTCAAATCCTTATTGCAGACCAGTGATAAGAGACGAGAAACTCTGAAAGCTGGTGAACCAATTGATTTAGTAGTTGTGGACATTATTATTTGACGAGATGTGGAGGGAGAACTGACAAACTACAAAAAGATACCTAATACATCTACCAGGAACTCTCAAGCAAAACACAACTTAGGCAGACTTCTTCAATGACTACACACTCCTTCATTCAGATTAAGATATGAAATATAAGGGTGCCAATAGTGAATAGGGTGGTACAAAATGATATTAGGTTACTTCCCTCTATCCAACAATAGGTAGACAAGAAAGAACACATGAAATCGGTCTACTTCAGACAAAGGAAAACACTGAGAAATGGACCTGGATCTGAATGTAAGAAGTTTTACCTTTGATCCAATCTTTAATTTCTGCTTTGGATTTATCCCATATTCATTTGGAATAACACCATCTGCAAGTAGCTGAAACTCAAAAACAATCACACTTTCTTTTAGAAGTCGGTCATAATAACTCTATAGATAACATTGCAAAACCCTCATATATTTGAAAAAATAGAATTTCAGGAATACTGGAGACAACAGACTCATAGCCTACGGAGCTGGAAAAGTAGCAATGTCATATGGAAGTGTTGCTACAGAGAAAACTAAGATAAGGTAATATGATACCAGACTAAAACCTTGTTTTGGATTCTGTTTTTTTTTTCCTTTCTTGGGGGTAGGGGTGGGGTGGGGGGTTGTGGAGGAATCCGTTCTTTTTTCATAAGAAACTACTCATATTTGTAGTTGATCATCATTGTACCTGAGCAACCTTAAAAAGTTCATTCAAGCCCCCTAGATTCAGATGTGAATTGTGCAAGAGGTCGTACCTGTAAAAAAATAATCAAAAAGTTCAAAAGAACATAAAGACGAGGACATAAGAGACAAAATAGAAGCTTGAACAAGCTCTTTCACTGCCATATTGCTATAGAAGAAGGTAAAAGTGCATTAACCAAATATGCTATGAATGTTATTGAGTTCACTTACTTGCACGAGTCATAAACATCTGGAATTTGCGTGATATCAAAACGGCTGTAATTAAATATAGAGTGTTAGGGGAAACACCAACAAGGAACCAGTTAAATCCACAATGAGCAGATCAGTGAAGACCGGAAGGAGGACAATCCCAACAAACTAGCATCTGGGCAGCAAAGGTCCAAGAAGCAACAAGCATATGTTCAAGCTCAGAATAAGTAAGGTTAAGTTAACAAAAATCTTACTCTTTCCGTTCGTTATATAAATCCCTCTCTAGTTTTCTCCATCTTGCATACATGAGTAGAAATCCCTCGCTACCACAAGGTAAACCCGCAGCAATACGATCAACATCAATATTTGTTTTACCAAGCGCTTTAGCTTGATCATAAGGTGGAATTACATCATATGGACTAGCCTCTGCAAGTTCTTCATCCTCATCCTTAGCAAGAAGCCTCACTTGCTCTGTCACCTTCTTAGTAAATTTCACCTGATTGCAAGAGACAGATTAACACAGAATGAAACTATAGAAAGATACAAAGCAACATAAAAGAAGGAAATGGTGCCAAAGAAACAAATGCAAATGCTTGCAGTATTAGTCCACTAAAATCAGTGATTCAGGACAAAGGATTCCACGGAGAAGGGAAAAAAGTACAGTAAGGGGGGTAAAAGATGAATATTCAACGAGAATCAGAAGGAATTACAAGACGAATCATGAATTTTAAACTGATTTTGGCTGGAAGATTGATCAAATGGGAGATACACATTAAGACTTTACCAATTTGGGCAGAAGTTCAGATGCATTGGGAGGGAGTCCTGCTCCATCAACCATCCAAGGTTTCTCTGCTGATCCATTTTTATGAAGTGTCCTTGTTCCAGAAGTAATTATGTCATTCAACCTTGCCTAAAGAGAACAACGGGACAGGTATTTTAACAGCAGGAAGTAAAAGCATTTCGTAAATAGAAAGATCCTGAGTTTGTAAACAAGATTATACTTCTGGTTCAATGCTAATTTCAGTATCCTTGTTTCTGTCTAAAAATATATTAAAAAACATAAGACAATATGTTGCATTGAATATTCACAAAAGTTCTACCCCTAGGCCTAACTTGCCCTGCTCAAACTATTTTCACTCCTAAGGCTAAGGCAAATGGGAGGAAACCAAAGCACTACCCCTTGTACCACAATATCGGAGACACTGTTAGGTCATGGTCATTACAGCAGCATTTGCAACATGATTTTTATCTAAATTTCCTTCCCCAGACGCAACAAGGTCAGTGAGGATTCATATAGCGGATGGGAGCGGTAATTGCTTGTATCCTGCCTCAGGCAGTAAATATGAAACATTAGGTCTTGAAAGATGATTAAATTGGCAACTTTCATCCACTTAATCCTTGATTTCTGAAAAAGAGACTTCCTTGAAAGATGATTAAATTCTTTAGGCAAATGAATTCAAGTTTCCTGAAAAAATTTGGATTCCATCCTTAGAATTTACCTTTGGCAAAGTTAAATCAGAAAAACATGGAACCAATGAAACAAACTTCTACCAAGGTAATGATCATATCACTGACACTTGCACCAATAGCATCAGATTTGAAATGGATACTTATCACTGTTTAGAATCAAACAAACACTATGGATGAAACAACCACAAAGTTGAATCACTACTAGCTAGAGATTTTCCAATGAGCTTGTAAATTTGAACGAAGTGTAAGGAAAAGAAAACCTTAGCATCTTCCATTTCGATACTGGCATTGTCAAGTCCATCAAGCATTGAAGAATCTTTGCTAACCAGCGATACCTTCAAACAAAGAAGAAAGCACATGGTTCAATCATCTGCGCTGTAGAATCCAACTCTAGAAGTATGCCCTATCACACCATACAAACCAGGATAGGTGTCAATTGTCCTTCCAAGTCAAGTAGACCTTTAGCAAATGCAGCTGCAGACATCTGCCGAAATATCATCCATCATACAAACTAAACATTAGAGGACAATGCAATTGGCCAAGGACATGAGTAAAAATTTAAGATCGTTGAACAAAACTAGAGTACTTGTATGAGAAAATTTGAAATATCAACCAGGAGAAAAAAATTAGAAAACAAACAGATAAAGCTTGATTCTTAAGACTACTAAGTATTTCTTGAGCAAAAGCAAGGAACTAACCTGCACACGGCCCTCATCAGAGCTGTATATTTTTAGGTCATGGCGATATGTACTATGGAGGCGAAGGAGGCCTGTACCTTCACCTGTGTTACAAAGCAGATGGAAATTAAGCATCAGATTGACTGAGCATACCACTAGCCCCCCAACACCCAGTTTGATCAAATAGGAAAAAGGGGATATCCATCAAAGCATTAAGTCGCGTAGCTGCAAATTTTTGATACACCATTTAAAAGATGATCCAAAATAAACTTTTTCAGTACTGTTAAATTAGAAGTGCTTCAGCTGGAAGTAGTTTATCTGAAACTTTCTTAAACCACATTTTGCAGAAGGAAGATGTAATTTTGGAGAAAATTTTGGGAAGTAAAATGAAAGATGGCAAAGGGCACCAGCCAACCTGGATACATGTTATTACGGAAGTATCTTCCAAGTTCTTCAGCCTGCAAAGCAATTTCATCAAAGCAAGAAAGGAAGGTTAAGACTATATTTTAAAAACCTTCCTATTACAAGGAAAATATTCACTTCAACAGGTCAAGCTAGTTGACAATATATAAATCAATGTTTTACGCATAAAAGAACCTGCTTTCTGCCAGCGTGAGTGAGAACACCTCCATATTTCAGAACCATAAGAGCTTCAACAGGCCGTTCTTCTTCACCTTCACCATTTGACTTGGCAACTTTAGCCCACTTTAGTGGCTTTAGCTGAACTTTTCTATAAATTCCAGAAAAATGTCCCCCCTGCCATCCATATTTAGCTTTTTTTAACAATCAATACGAACTGAGGAAATTGAAAGCATAAACGTTTTTATGCATAATGTATGTCTTTTTGGAATCTAGTTATGGAATTTTTGGGAAAATACATGCCAGCACAGAAAAACGACAGAATTAGAGAAAACAAAACAGAACAACATACTGGCTATCATTATACTTGCCGTAGCATTCACTTTCACACCCTGGTCCCATCTTCCTCATCTGTCAACCCAAAAATATTTTTGATGAACCAAAGATCAACCTGCTCTAGAGTCTTTGACTCTCACGATTTTCCCCCCTTACCCTAACAGGACACTTTTTGCACACTCTACTCCTCTAACAACTGCATGCCACCACTAGTCGCAATGTTCTACTGGTTTTACTGAGCCAATAACAGTGATCATTAAGTAAACCAGACCGTAACACAGATGATGTATAGATGTTTTGAACTAGGTTTACTACTTAGCTTGGCTAACAGTTACCAAGGAATATACTACATTGTTATCATGTTATGGAAGCAAATGTGTTCATGTTGCAGATGAAATGACTTAAAGATCTGTACTTCATGATAATAGTAAAAAAGTAAGAATTCTTCCTACAGGATCAGAACTGGTTCTAATGTCAAATTTCCTAAACATTAGTAACACAAAGAAATCTATGCAAAGAATTTTCAAACAACAATTTCATCCCCCCTCCCTAACGCCAGCAGAAAATCCTAAATCATTTTTTAAAAGACTGCAAAAATTCAGGCATTGTCTTATTGTATTGGGATTTTTTATTGTTTCTTCTTTCAACCAGACATTAATATCAGTTATACGCACAAGAGGGATCACTTATTTCCCAGTATACAAAGATATTCTCCAGTTCCAATTCCTATTCTAGAACTCCTGAGATAGGCCCAAATCTGAATTACAGGACAAGGGAAAGGAACTATAGTAATGGAAAATAATTCAAATACCTATAATCCAAAATTTAACCTTTCAAAAATATCCTAGATGGTGAAATAGAAAACATGGGATTTTAGATTATCTATCATTCATCAGTGTGATCAATGATGTTTTTCTCCTAAAAGATTGAGAATGATATGCAAGATCACGTTTTATTTTCTTTCACATATGAGTAATGCAGTTTGCTAAGGCCCCATTTTTTCTAAATTAAAGGGAAAAAAAGATATGAAAAAAGTTCAAGCCCGCAGAGTAAATTTAAATATCCCAAGACCACTATTACTCTTAAGGAGAAATGGATGCACAATCAACTGTAGACATGTATATTTTTATAACATTTTCTCCTACATCCAGACCCCACTGGAGGAATTACACTGGGTATGTTGTTGTTCTCCTGCGTGTTTACCAACTTATACTATTGCTTAGTGCCAAATGCATAGTTCAACTGACCTCCTCAAGAACAGCTTTTACTTGACGAAGTTTCTCAGCATGCTCAATGTCTTCAGCTTCACTATCACTTTCCCGACCAGGCCTACCACAAGAATGAGCAAGAAAATGTTTGCTTCAATACAAATCCCATCAGCAAATGACATTCTTCTAGCTCAAGTACATTACAACATTAACCATACGACAAAAGAAAACTAGAACTGAAACAGGAAAAAATTGAATAAATTGGATCAGTTGTTATTGTGTATGCATCATGTACCACATATATAACATAAGTTCTCAAGCTTTTGCTTTTTGTTATAATGCACCATCCAGTTTCCTTTTGTCAATGATAACTTCTTAATTCATCAAAAAAGAATCATATAGAACATATCCGACGTAGTTTCATAACATTGACTTCAAAAAGTTACGATGCACTAACAATCAGTATACGGTACAGTTTGAGCATAATCGACAACAACATACCCAATGTAGTCCCACAAGTTGGGTCTGGGGAGGGTGGTGTGTATGCAGGCCTTACCCCTACCTTGTGAAGGTAGAGAGGTTATTTCCAATAGATCCTCGGCTCAAGTTCAAACATAAAACAATACAAGAGATGCATAAAAGAACACTATCTTTGCTTCTTTTTTTTAATTCTTTTTTTTTTTTGGGTGGGGGGTGGGGGGGTGAAGAGATCAATGTGATTATGTATGCTCTCTAAGAATAAGAGTCTCACTAACCTAGAACGTGGCACTAAGGCTCTGGTGGCATCCAAAAGATCTTGCAACTGCACAGCAGTTTTGAGCTTTGTCTGTGCAAGTTTGAAATATTAATCATCTAAGACATCAGAAAAAAGATAAAGAAAAGCAGTTGTACCATGAAAGCAAAGAAGCACCTCTGATCTAGGTTTACCGCCATTGTATTTTAACATCAAATTTAAGAGTTTTTCCTCAGTAACCTTCAACTTCACTTTTTGTTTTGGAGTTCTATCACCACTGTTACAGTTGAGAATGGTTAGGTAAAGGAGACAAATGGATCTTGCCAGCAAGGCTAAGAGGCATAAGGAGTATGTCTTACTGCCGAACAATTGTAACAACACATCGTAGTTCCTCTGCTTGTCCAAATGTGCCAATCAGCCCACTTCCTTGACGTGTTAACCCCTCAGAAGGCTGAACTGGTTCACTGACTTTCCATGGTAAAATTGGTGGGATTGTCGATGAAAGATGTGGAGCTTTTGCATCTAGAAACATCTTCCTCAACACACAAGCAGCATCGTCATAGTACCTTTATTTGGCCATCGTTGCAATAACTATCTTTTAGAACAAATCATATAATGCACAAACTGAAGATAGTACCAGTCATATAGCTGCTACTATTGTAATTATGCTAACCATACAGATTAAGTGATGTCAGTAATGATATAATATGATGATACACCAACTACACTAACACCAAAAAAGTAGGAAAGATTAGATTGGAGTATATGTCTCATTTAATTGATATTTGAGGAAACTGAAGAAACTTACTTGTAAGAGTTCTTCACAAAGCTCCAGCCATTTACATCACAAACATATGAACGCCCCTCACTACGCAATAGATCGAAGCCACAAACCTGAAACGAGAAGGGTAATTTCATTGCTTAATTCTTAGGGCACACAGATAAAACAGCGATAACTTAGTCAACATTATCAAAGAAAAGAAAAAAGGGAAAATTAGCTTGCGTATATGCTCCAGATCCTTAGATCTTCATGTATCTCTAAACCCCAATACAAAAGATACTCATGTTTACTTGGCGGAGAAAGGAAGAGAAAAGCCACAAATCCAGTTGTATATAGATTACAGTATAATATCTTGTGAGTGTGGTTTGCTAGGACATCAGTGTCATATATTTTCTGCAGTTGGACTATATGCACAGACCACAAGAGATTAGAGGCAAAGAAAGGAAATGTTTAATTGACTGTGAGATAGTGGACAGTCAACCTACTCAAAACATGCAATGAAGTAGAATATGAGGACAAATCAGATAATGACATGATATGTCATAGAGAATGATGCTGCTTAACCTCTACCAAGAGGGGTTACCGAGGATGAGGATGGAACTACCTATAATAGCTGCAACAGTTTCCACCATGCTTGTTGAAGGTAAAACAACAGCATGCACCAATATATGTTGACATGAATTAGTAAATTTAGGTAACTTACTGCTTGCCTAAAGGCTATGCAAACTTCTCTGGCCATTTGCTTCTCTGCAGGGGTAAGTAGAACAGGATACCGAACCTGTAAAATGAAGCAACTATCAATATATTGCTGAATAAATTTCTCTAGCAACTTAAAGTGATTGCAACTGACTAATTTACATATTTTAATCTAAATGCTGAAAAGATAATGCTGGAACTCAGACATTTCCATATTAGAGGAATAGAAGCTCAATTCTTTGATAAGTTCTTTTGTTTTCTTTCCCATTCCCAAACCAAACTCATCCCCTCCCCAGGGCAACAGTGGTTTTAACCAAAACCACTAGCGTAATAGCTGGATGCATTCTTTTTTGAGTTTGCTTGTAAATTATCACCTCTGATAAGTGTGTCTCTCACACAGACACAGTGCAAGATAAAGATTAAATCTAAAGGGCAGAGAAGATGATACTTTGTTTTTCTGTTCTTTTCTTTGTTATGTGGCAACAGGCATCCAAATTACAGAATAGGAACAAATAGGAAGACTTATGTTGAAGAACGAACTTACTTCTTTCCCATCAGGATTTCTCATAACAACACCATCAACAACAGGAGATTTCCTTGCCTCTGCATGTGCATAATCTGGACCAACTGTATACACCTACATAAATACAAAAAGAAATCTCAAATCATGAGATAGGCTACAAATTTTAACGCAATGCAAAAACATGTGCATGGTTACTCCTATCTACAAGATGCTTGACATGTTTAGACTTATGAAACCAAGTCGGGAAGCTATGATCTGTTATGCAGGTTACTTGTTAGGATAAGTATATGAGATACATCTAAGGTATGCAACATTCCTCTTCTATTTTATTTGTTAGGCTATGAGGGTTAGACAGCACACATGTACATGCCTTTTAGCATACTATATTACAACAATGTCATTTATCATACTATATTACAACGATAACTCAACCAGTAGATCCAATTTAACCGAAAATGAGGACGACCTCAAGCAGCATAGTATTGTTCAAGTATACTTCCATGATAGACCAGAAACAAATTAATCTGCTTGCCAATTAAAGAGAAATTATTCACTCAGGGATACTGAAGTATAAACTTAGGAACCTTAACATCTGTTCCTCCAGTGGGCATGAATTCCTCATATATGTAGGATCCTTCACGTCTTACTCTTCTAACCTCTGGATGGAACTCACTTGAGCGGTTACCAACCTGAAGGAAAAGAAAGAAGTGAAAATACTTCAATTGTAATTGCATATTCAAACACACCATCAGTGTTGATGGTCATCATATATGAATCCAACAGTAAACATAAACTATTACTGAGATAAGAGATGATATGTGTGGACTTAGAAACCGAACATTTAATGCTGAAAATCAATGTTTTGCAATGATTTAACGCCTGCTAATTTAAATAAGATGCAGAATCACTTTGTAGGGTAGACAACACCTCTCATTAGGAGGCAAATTGATTCTGATTAGCAGTGTGGTGGACTAGTACAAACTTATATGATATCATTGTTTTTTGTACCTTCCAAGGTAGTTAATGCATTGGAAGGTGCATTAAGGAGAATTATGAATTCAAGCAAAGGAGGAAAGAGAAACAAACTATCTTTGTTAAATAGAGCAAATGGTGCACCAGGACACTTTTAATTTTGTGTGTGACCATCTCATCTAAAAGCTTAAATTGTTAGGGCAAAAACACTTTTATTATTTGATTATATTCTCAACACGCCCTCTCACGTGTGGGCATGATTCTTTTTCATGGCCAAGCATGTGGAAATTCTTTTTTTTTATTTGGTGGCGGTGAGATTGATCTCAGGACCTTTGTCTGCACTATACCATGTTAAATTAGGTCTTGAGCCTAACTCATACCCCAAAAACTAGCTTTTGGGGTGTAAGTTACGTCTAAGACCTAATTTAACTAGTATCAGAGCAGGGTCCATCTTACCCAATGTTGGGGCCCCCAAAAATAAGAAATTGCCCACGCACCAGATGCTAAGCATTGGACGTGAGGTGGGGTGTTAAAAAATGACAAAAGCCCCACATTGGTGGTTAATGAGATGGGTGGACTCCTTATAAGGCTTTGACAATCCTTCTCCCTTTGAGCTAGCTTTTGAGCTGTGAGTTAGGCCTAAGACCTAATTAGTTTGGGAGCATATCAGAATGTTTTGGCCTCAACTTTTCAGTAAATTAAAAGTCAACAACGTCTGTGATGGCAGATGAATAACTTTTTGGCAAGATCATGGTTATGCCATCCTTCACTTAAAGAGAAGTTACTTCACCACATACAAACGTCAGTTTACACCACCAACATATAGCAGAAAATAGACCAGAAGTAGGGTTCCAACGAGGTTATGATTGGGAGATTAAGAGAATGTCAACCATATTTAAAGGAACTATAAGATGTGCAGTCACTCTCTAACACCTGATTCTTTGATTTGGATGATCCCAAGTAATGTAATATTTACATTGGAATCAAGCTCAAAGAATTTCAGGAAGTATTGACATATCAAAGTGGCTGTGAAAAATGATATACAGACGTCAGTTTACTCCAACATATAGCAGAAAATAGACCGGAAGTACGGTTCCAACGAGGTTATAATTGGGCGATTAAAAGAATGTCAACCATTTTTAAAGGACCTAGAAGATGTGCAGCCACTCTTTTAACCCTCCTGATTCTTTGATTTGGATGATCCTAAGTAATGTAATATTTACATTGGAATCAAGCTCAAAGAATTTCAGGAAGTACTGACATATTAAAGTATCTGTGGAAAATGATTTGGCAAACTAATGTCACTTTAAAGTGGCATGTTTAGTTAGGCAGGTTGAATACAAAGAACTTTTACAAGAAGCAGTTGAAAAATCATACACAAAGGGAAGAAAGCAATTCCAATTTTCTTTTAAATAATATGTTACCTTACGGAACAATTCCTTCATTCCCCCACCAGCTGAACTAGGATAGTAAATCATTATTCTGTGGTCATCAGCTACATAAAAGCAAATTAAGAGATTGATCTTTCCCATTCTGAGTGGTATTTTCATATTATCAGAAGTGCAGCATATTCACAAGCAGGCAACATCAACAACAATTCCATAGTTCAAAAACGCTGCAGTACTAATAGTGCTCATCATATGTAAGGTAAACAAAAATTCTTTAAAATAACCAAACTGAACTTTGAAAACAGCATGTTAACAACAACCTAACAACTATGAAATCTTAACCAAGAGGCATCTTGTTTTTCTGACATTTATGATACCACCAAAGTGGTTAGTTATCAAGGAACTAAGAGAATATGAGTCCTATCTTCTCATCTAATTGGCAGCTTGCCAAACCACATACATTTACTCCTAGAGCAAAACAATATGAAAAATTGATCATCCACGAAAAAGAGAGACTGACCATTGACAGGCTTTTCCACAAAAGGTTTCCAAAAGCGATTCCCATGAACTTCAACAAAGTCATCGTCTTCAACAAAATAATCCAAATGTTGGTTAGGTACTTCTCTGTGAACGCAAGCATACCTTGGCACAGGGATTCCAAACATCTCAAGACGCTAAATTTCCCCAATCAAAACAGAAAGGAAGATATTAGCATAATTTATAGAAGGTCAATTTAAACAAATGCACCCCCACCCCACCCCACCAGGTTAGAGTTGCCGACCCAACGGACTATTTTTTATTATTACAGAAGGTCAGTATGAACAAATGCACCCCCCACCCCCCACCACCAGGGTAGAGTTGCCGACCCAATGGACTATTTATAAGCAGCTTCTTCATTTCACATGTAGGCCAAGATGGAGAGCTCAACAATTTGAAGCAAGAAAGCTTGGAATGAAAAATAGTTGGGAACATATGTCCAATTTAGTCAGATTCCTATATCATTGTGATATTGCAAGAGTTCAATGAGAAAATAAATACTATTGCAAAACAGTCAGACAGATATGATGGTATAACATTTTCTAAAAAAGAATCAACATACTCATTGACTCTTATAGAAGACAATGCACTTCTTTAGAATCTTTGTAATTTGTAGTTTTGTACATATCTAGATGAGGAAGTTTCATTTGATGACCAAGCATAAAACTGGAAACAAACTAAACACAATCGTTGTGGCTAATCCCCTACACATTCAAGTCTATAACACTTCCAACTCTAATTATTGGAAGATCTTACCACCTAATAATAAATATTCTGTTAGGGTTGGAAGTATAACTCTCAGCATTAAGAAAACAGAACGACTGCCGCAAATGGAAACTACGGCATCAGACCTCAGCCATTACAAATACCACTGAAAGAACCCAACAATTAAAACAAATAAATCAGAGTAAAGGCTGAATAACCAAAGGAGATTTTTTAAAGAGCTGCAAGAATCTTCCTTATAAAAAAATAAACAAACTCATAAGTTTTTTCGGCTTCACCAGAATGGAAAAAATAACAAAAAACTGATACATACCTCGTATACTTTCCTCCGATCATGAAGAAGGTATTGTGGTTCCAATTCATTCACAAGGAAAGGCCTGAGAAAGAGGAGATAACATAGCATCATAAGTTGTGCATTGTGATGGCAAGGTTTATGTAGTTGTGTTAGATATTTCTTTATGACATTTACAGGGAAGAACGAATTTTGTCCAAAAAAAAGTTTCTGTTAAGATGCCAAACTCCATCATTGCAAGAGATATTTATCCTTGGAGCATCATAACTCTAACAGTATCAGATCTTCTTGGTCTTGGGACCTTGTCTAGACAAAAGAAATATGACCAGACAGTTCTTTCAATATTACAAATACTAAAATTTTACCTGAGGAGGAAAGATAGCCAAACAGATCAACGATAGTTCCCGAAAAACCCGAGGACAGACTGGCGCATCATCTCGGTGGGAAAGGAAGACGGACATAATGAGGAACAAAAAAGAGCAACACAGATAAAGGGAAAAGGCTCACGCCTTTTATTTTCATTTTTTTAAATTTTTTGATGAAGTCTGTCCTGAATTATGTGCTATCCTTGGAACTCCTAATAAATGCTTCAGATCTGCCAGCCAATCATTTATAGATTGCCAGAAGAATCAATCACAAACAACAGATTTTACACTGAAGTCTGAAGCATAGTATATGTGCTATCAAATTTGAGACCCCATTAGATTAAAAAAGAGAAGGAGATTGACAATCAATTTATGACATCAAAAACCTTAAGCTTGTTGTTTATACATGTTCAGACAGACAAGTCTTGTGGTTTTATATGGCTATAGACATAGGCTGGACTTCTAATAATCAGAGAAAAATCTCAACACCGATAATGCAAGCATGCCAAAGAAAATCTATGCTTGTCAAAATAGATATTCAGAGGACACAAAATGCCATAAATTTGAAAGCGAGCATGCCTAGACATTAAAACAACATAGTGCAAAGGATGAATGAAACTTACTTTCTTAATGAAGCATATGCTTCTGCCTTCTTCAAAGGATATCCACTGGAGTAGAAGGCAATCAAGCAGTCGCATAACGGCCAGCTGCCACCATAACATAGTACACTAATACTTTAACATGACACAGAGTATATAGTGCAGAAGGAAGAACAGAAACGTTGCAAACTTATTAGCTTATTATACAATTTCTCATGGAAAGGATGCATAACAGATCATAAAATACGAAGTAGCAATGGATGTACCACTCAATTGGATCCTCAAGAATAGCTTTGTCCCCAAAGTACACAACCTACAAGTAAAGATAATATACTGTTAATCACAAATAAGAAAATACAGATTGCAAAATCAGTATAGAAGATGAATACCTCAAATTCCCCAAAACACTGCAATCTTTCAAGAATCTGTTCCATTGGCGCTGAAAATACCTAAATTTCATTAAACAAAGGGAAAAAGAATCAGTGTGGGGCACCTAATATCTGCCTGCTGGAAAGCTAATAACTAGTAGACTGGTAATGGTGCATGCTCTGTAATTGCAACACAAAACATAGAACAAAACCTCGGAGCCGCATTTCACCTTCTTTTCCATTACACAAACACCAATAGTTATCTTCTTCCCGACACTTTCCTCCTCCTTCTCCTTCTTCATCTTCATCTTCATCTTCTTTTTCTTGTCTTTCTCTTTCTTCTTCTCTGACTGACAAAAAGCTCCAAGATTTGCACTTTTCTCAACCCCACTTACCATTTTAAACAAACAAACACTAATTCAAGAAAATGGGAAAAAGGGTCCTTTTCTTTTACGGAGGAAAAAAAGAGTCTGAAAGAAGTAAAAGATACCCACAGATTCAAGAATCCTGCGTGGGATAAAATATAGGAGATAATAAAATATACTAATAAGGGAAGATCGAAAACTCCACCGTATTATACTTAAATCTTTAAGAATCTTGATAAGGCTTTACGCTACAAACACATGGAGTCACGAGTACAGGGAAAAAGGCTGCTGGGAACCGCCACCAAGAAAGAAAAAGAAATTACTATTATTGGTACCTAATGGAGTGGTTACTACGGTATATATAATATTTGTGGACCGTTCTGAATATTAACAAATCCACGAGGAGGTCGCTAATGTAGGATAATCTTGAATTCTGAAATATACATATTTTTTTATAACAATAATGTTCAGATTAATTTATACACATTTAAAATAATTTAATGATATCTACTAATTTTATTTGTCAAAATTACAACAAATAGAAAGTATAACAATAACAATAAACTCAGTGAAATCTCACTAAGTGAGTGCAAAAACTGAAAGGATATAATATAGGCAGATTTTATTACTATTCATAGAGATAGGAAGACTATTTTCAAAAAACTGTTATGTAATTCTCAATTCATTTTATTGATTACTAGTCTGCGCAATTCGATTCTGGAATATACATTAGAGAAAGTGAAAGACAAAAGGAAACTTGGAAAGGGGACGTGGAAAGGTGTTTAGGAGATGGTAATCTTAAGGATTGGTGCTGCTTTATCCCTGTCATTGTTTGTTATAAAGATCCTACTGTCTTTTTGTCTATCATCATGTTCCATGTATTTTTTCTAATAACAAAAAAAAGTATATGAGGTCCCCAACTCGAGGTTTATCATTTTGTCATTTTGTTTAGTATGCATTTTTGGGCACGTCATTCAAAGCGTGATATGTTTTTAGAGAAGAATTAACCTAATTTTTAAGCGTGATCTTCTGAACTTAGAATCTATTAGAAATAATTTTCATATTCTTATAAAGATACAAATAAAATTTGCGTATGACTTATTCTTAACTAATTTCATGGAATATAGTTCACATAAATTAATTTTTCTGTAAGACAGCGACTCATAAAGGCAATGAAGGGGCATCAGCACCCACCCACAAACAGCACCCTCATGCCAAAAGTTTAGACAAGTATATACTTATATATACTAGTACTATATGCTGCAATAAACTTTGCACTTTGCAGGTGTATTCTTTGAAAATGATACAAACTTTTTGATAGGGTCCTCCAAATATATATAAAGGACATCACCTTTAATATCATTGTTTATGTATATGTTCCTTTAGTTATATGATGATTCTTTTCATATCAAATTCATTGAATAAAATATATAAATATCTTTGTAAAATTATTTTCTCTAAATATAGATGGTTATCAAGTTACGTTAATACCTTTCGTATTCGGTACATTAGTGTTATTAATAGTGTCCATAACTATACTACAAAGGATATAATGTTTTTAAAGAAGTTTAAAAAATGTTAATAATAAAAAAGGAATAATGTGACATGGCATCCTATTAGGAGGGAGATAATGTTTTTTTTGTGTCCAGTATATTTTGAGAAAAAGAGATAAAGTTGGATGATATTGTGATCCTAAAACAAACATAAGTGATATTCTTAGGTAATTTCTCAAACATGGGTGACTGTCCAGGGAAATTACTCCGTTTAGAATGTTTCATTAGAACGTATTTATTTGAGTTTTTTTTTTTGTTCACTTTTTATTTATTTATTTTATTAAAAATGGATATTTATACATTTTTTAATTATAATTATTTTATAATATATTTTTTCAAAATATCATTAATTATGTATTTGTTTTTATTTTTACTTTTATTTTTTAAAATTCATAGCACCAAAAATACAGCGTGATGATCAAGTGGTTCAGAACCTTAGGTCTCAAATTTAAAACTCTATGAAACAAATAAATATAAAAAAAATATAAGTGGAGGGACTAATAATTAGTAGTAGTAGTAGTAGTAGTATAACGGAGTACTTGTTTATTCTATTTGTTGGTTCAAACTTCAAAGTCATCATAAGTGATAAGTGGTCAAAGGAAAATACATTTATAAGATTATTTGGGACCACAAAGGTTAATCATATCCCTAGAACATTCCCATCTTGTTCTATTTTAGATTTTGCATTTTAATATTGAAAAACATAATAGGTAGGTACAAAATATATATTTTTGGTGATTTTTTTATTTTAACTTTTCTTGTGTTTGATACATTTGACACTTGTATTGAGTATACCTTAAATTAGAGTCGTCAATATGGGTTAGGCCCGTTGGACCGGCCTGGTCTTATCCATGATTTGATAGGGTTGGACTACGATTTTTGGAGCCTATTTAAGAAAAGAGTTTTTTAGCTCGGCCTGAATAAGTCTATTGATTTGTGGGGCTTGAAAAATATGGATAGGGCTGGCCCGTGGGCCAAATAAAAATTAATTACAAAAAAAATAGAGAATTAAAAATAACAAGAGTCTAAACTCAAATTCTGTTTAAAGTTTGAAATATTACAATTAAAATACAAATTATGTTTAATAAAAATATGAAATACAATAAAAATAAAAATTCCCTAAAATCTCTAGGGATTCACTACATAGACTATAGCCTATGGAATATTGTCATAGTTTTTGTGTTTTTTATGATCATTGAAAACAATTAGGTTAATATTTCTATTTAGCTATTTATGCTTTTACTTGAAATCAAACTTAATAAATATTATAAAGATAATTTTATTTGTGTATTTGATTAACAAGTAGTAACTCTAACACCATGTAATATTGTCTTGTCGATAGTTATGATAATATTTTAAAATTATAATTTAATTTTAAAAAATTAAAAAAAATATACTTTTGAGAAAAGAGGGCTGGCTCGGCAAAGCCCGTAGCCCATGTACTTGTGGGCTGGGCCGATCATTTTCTGGCCCACACAAAAAATGGGATAGTCCGACCTGACCCGTCAAATTTCAAAGTATATATGGGTTAGCCCGGATGGAGTGGGTCAGCCTATATTGACAATTCTACCTTAAATCAATAAATATATAATTTATGTAAATTGTTATCATCTAATTTAGTTAATTTATTTATTAAACCACTTAATTATGAAACTGAAATATAATTTGATATAAGTATCCGACAATGGTAAATATTTACTAGAGTATGTCTTTGTATCCACCATCACATAATTATATAATATTATTTAATGATTATTATATTTTGGAGAGGACAAGTCAAAATGTTACTATTGATTTCACATTGACTTGAATCTTCTCAGCCTCATTATAAAGAAATATTTTATTTTTCTTAAATATATTATTGTTCACCCATAAAATGGGATGTACTAGCCAGTTTATAGTCAAAAGCAAAATAATAACTGAAAGAAGAGAAGAAAAGAAAAGATTGGTGATTGGGGTGAGCCGTGGCCAGTGAATAGGAGTCTGAGTTAACCATCACATCAAATGTATAGAGTAGAGGCCAATTCCAGCCTGTAATTTTGTGGGCACCGACCAATTAATGCAGTCTACTCATACATACACAAAGCAAAAAGGAAAATATAATTGATGTTTTTATGAGTAAAAAACTGTTTTAAGTTTAATAGTAATAAGCAAACATTTATTTGAAATAATCTTCTTGTAATGTTTCGAATTTAAAAAACAAAGTCTATGGATGATTACAAACCACTTCTAATAAAAACATATTATTATAAACTTGTAGATAAATCAAAATATACAATTTAACGCTAATATTATAACTTCTTTTTACTTTTTTTTTGGAGGTAGGAGAAGGGAATGAACCCACACCAACAAAATGAAAATTCAAGTAGCCAACCAACTAACCTAACCTACTAAGGTTTTCATGCTAATATTGTACTGAATAGTTATTTTGCAAATGAATTTGGTATATATTTAATGATGCCATTATTCATTGTTTCCAAACTATGAAAATATCCAGAATAGATCCTTGCCTTTGCTCAGATAATTTGAGAAATATTAGAGGATGGTGCTGACTGCTGAGGATACAACACATAACAAATTTAGCTTTATAGTGCAAGTCAATAGATCTCCAAATAAATGCCCCTTACAACAATATGATGCCCCATATTCATGATATCCTATATGGCACAGAAGTAAACTTGTTCATGCTATACTAGGTTGTCAATTTCGGGATCTAGATAAGTTAGATCAAGCACCTTATGAATGTCAGCTAGACATGTATGGGAAACATCTCCAGATATAAACTCATTAATCATCCCATCAATCTCAATTGCACTGTACCCAGGTGTCTTCCTGAGCCCTCGGTCACCAATTCTCCTCCTGATTCGACGTGCATCATCACATTGTCGAGCTGCTAAATATATATTTGATAGTTGAACATAAGCAGAATCTTCTTCAGCTTCATTGCCATCTTCTACCAACAAAATCTCTTTGACAGCAAGTTCTGCAAGATTCACGTTGTTGTGATTTCGGCAACCACTTAACAATGCGCCCCAAACAGAGGCCCGCGGTTTCATTGGCATCCTTCTAATAAGCTTAAGTGCATCATCCAATCGTCCTGCCCTGCATAACAAGTCCACTACACAACTAAAGTGCTCATGTTCCGGTGTAACGCCATATAAAGATTCCATCTCATCCAACAAACCTTGACCTTCTTTCTGAAGCCCTGAATGTGCACATGCTGCTAAAACTGCAAGAATGACAACACCATCAGGCTTAAGCCCATCAGCCACCTGCATCCTCTCCAAACAGCTTATTGCTAGCTCAGGACGACCATGGACAGCAAATCCTCGAATCATTGTTGCCCACGAATGCTTATTCCTCTTAGGCATGCTCTCGAATACCTCAGAAGCCATGTTAATACACCCACACTTAGCATACATATCAACAAGAGCAGAGCCGATAAAAACATCATATTCCAACCACTCACTCTTTGTAACATGCTCATGAATCCATTTTCCTTGCTCAAGAGCACCCAACTGAGCACATGCCCCAAGTGCTGTGGTCACGCAGTACTCATCTGGACCAACTCCACGCCCCAACATATCTTGAAAAATACTCAATGCCTCCTTTGCTAGTCCGCTTTGAAGGTGTCCACTCATAAGAACATTACATTGAATAACATCAATGTCAGTAATTTCATCAAACACCTTACGAGCATCATCCAATGCTTTGCAGTTCGTGTAAAACCGAATTAATGCAGTCTGTACATGTGCGTTTGACGCGGAAAAGGAATTCTTGATTACCCAACTGTGTATTTGTTTACCCTCCACTTCCAAAGGACCGTTAGCGCAAGCGATGATAAGGAAGGGAAATGTGAAGCTATCAGGAGCCGCAGCGTTACTGGTTTGTAACATGAGATTGAAGTAATTGAGGGAAAATTGGGGTTGTGAGCTGCTAGAGTATGCCCGTATAAGGGCGTTGTAGAGGAATGTATTGGGAGTTTGAACCTGGGCGAAGATCCGTGAGGCGTAGGAAAGGTCGCCGGTATTTGAAAGGGCACAAAAATCGAGGAGCTTGCTGACGGCGTAAGTGTTGCGGTGAAGACCGAGGGTAATGTAAATGGCGTGGATAGCTTTGAGTTGACCAATATTGGTGCACTTTTCTGCCATAGACATGCACCATTTCCATATTTGGAAGCTGTTGTTGGCTCTCACTAGGACACGGGCGTTGCTTAGACAGTTCATAAGCGCGCATTGTCAATGAAGAATGTGGCCGGAGGTCTAAAGAGCGGTTGAGTCCCTGCAAAGAAAAGCTTAAAACTCGAATTGGCTACCAACTGGGTCGTGTGGCGCCAAAGAAAATAACTTGTAATGGTGTGGCAAACTAATAAAGCTAGAGTGCTACCCCTACCGTTTATGCACAGAAACCTAGTAGCTCGACTAATCATGATTCATGCAGTGTAGAATTTACTAAGGGATGAAACATACTTAATTGAAGTTTCTTCATTTCTAGAGCTTTAATCCGAGTGTCCAAGACCCTCGCACTCATCTATGAGTGTTTTAGTATACCTATCAAATTTGATTTGAATAGTTCGTGATATATACAGATCAAAGTGCAGAAAACCAATGAATGAATTGAAGCTAACATGAAGCAATAATACACCACCACCACTTAAACGAATAATGTTATTCAAACTCTCAAAGTACTCTGACAACCAACTTTAAAGTTCATGTGAGGACAACTATCTCATTAATCTTTTTTACATCCTCTTTGTCCAATTTGAAGCAAATTAAGTAAAAACTTCAAAGACTTGACAGCGATTTGGTTCTACTGCTAGAACTTGTGGCATGTCTAGATTGAAGAACATCGGCCAACTACCTGAATATATGAGAAAACTACGCAGCAAGCTGTGATAGGTATGTCTTGTCAGTTCCTTAGCTGCATCCAAGTGCTTATCGAAGTAATCCAAGCCACAACTTCAGATTTCCCAAGCAGACATTACAGAATTTTGACCTCGAACAGATGCCATTGCAGTTGGAGCAAAACAGCATTAGAGCAAACTGCTGCATAATCATGTGGTACTCCCAAAGTATTTAACCCTTTCACGACCAGGCGAGGTTCCATATGTAGATATCATATACTGATCATGAAAATGTTCAAACGAATTTCCGTTGCCCAAAACATCTTATGGCAATCTTTGTAAAATTGGTGTAAATGACCGGTAATTGATTTCAGATTACTTTGAGATACAGTAAGGAGCTCAACATGTGACAATCTTGAACCTCCTTGGTTACTCTCAACCTTCACTTGCTTCAGCATAAGCAGGATACTGCCACCCAACCCCTCAAAGCCACCGCCTGACAAGGTTTTCAGCAACTGAAGAATTAAGATAATCTCATCAAAGCACCTCGTCACCATACCTATTACTCAATTGGGATATAGAATTTCACAATGAGAAGCATCAGTAATATATATGAATTGAAAGTTGAAACCTGTGAAGTTTGGATAAGTAATCACGTACAGGCTGATGGCTTGATCAGTCTGGCACGTGATAATCAAAAGAGCTTTGATGTTGCTTCAAAAACACAGAAAATGGAACAGAGCAGTTATATTTTCCCCTCTCGTCCTCCTTTTATCAACTTTGGCCTAGGCTTCATAGGCTTGAGGAAAGAAGCCTGAAATTTAACCATACTTCTTAAAACCTCTATCAAATTTGACTCTATACTGATTCCATTAGGCTCAAGAATCCGTAAGCAATGCGCTACTGCCTCCATGGTACTCATGCACCCACTAAACGGTTCCTTTCTGAGAATTAAATCAGAATTGAAGATCGTTCCACCGTCATTGTCAATATCATAGTCTAAGTGAACCTGAACAGCAAACTTGGACAGAAAAGATAAGCTTGCACGCATCATCTCTCGGGCATGCTTCCAAGTTCCATCAAAAGCAATCAAGACATAATTAGTCATCTCTACAGTATTTTTAGAGGACTTCCAATGGTTGATTTCCTGAGATGGTGAAGTATCAGCACCTGGAAAAGCCACGGTCACATGAAAATATTTCCATTAGTACAACAACCAGATAAGAAAATCTGAGCGAAATAAAGGAAAGGAAGAATATTGTTTCTCTTGGCATGTATCCTGCAGGTTTGGGAGGTGGGGGAATGAGAGTGACACACCAAGGATTGGTGTATATTGAAAATGTGCTCATCTACTAATTATTTTTATTTGACGTGATGGAATAATTATGGCATGAGGATCCAGATAAATAGTCAATTAGTTGTGTTTAAGCTTAACTATATGACCACATCCAGCATCTTCTTCTTTTTTAAGAATTTATTTTGGTATTATTGTCAAAGTGGGGGAAAGGCACTGAAATCTACAGAAGCTTAAAGAGAAAAGTGCAGTCTGAGGCATGAGCTTCAGTGAAGAAAAGCGCAAGTGAAGAGAACAGTTAAAAACATATACATGTAATGGGAGAAAACCTAACCGTAAATACAAAAAGAAGACTATATAGTTGAGAAACAAATCAAAAAGATAATTTGAATCCAAGTGAAAACCTAAAATCTACGTTTATTTTAATATATAATTAAGATATAATCAACTCCACAAAGCTCACACAAATATCATAGAGGATCATACTTCCAAGATCCCAATATTCTCTACTCACATGGACAGAACAAAAGCTTCTGTCTTCAAGATGATTATTTTCAGAAACCATCATTCTCATCTTCTAGGTACCATTAGCTTTGTACATAGAGAACCGACACACGATAATACCGGATTAAAAACAATGGATTTTCCATAAGCACGAACTTATGAATTATGACTTTCCTTTTACTTACAAAAGTAAATAATTTTTCTTGTTTTCTCTTCTAAGTGGTGAATCATCTTCCAATTGTGGGAGCATTTTCTCTTTTCTTTCTTTCAAATATCAATTCACCCTAGACACCATGGCTACCAAGAAAAAAATCAAACTTTTTGTCAACACTGCCCACACAAAAACATTCATGGAATTCAGTTAGATAACAGTAATATGCTGAGGGTATCACGAGACAGCACTATTCTCAAATAAATTATCAAGAGACAACAACAAAAACTCAAGATACTTATACAATATGAGTTTTTGAAGTCTTTAGCTTAAGTAGTAAATTATGTTCATACTTGCCCTCAAACAATTTATCAATTTAAGCACATATGGGAACTACACAAGATAATTATACAAACAGTTCATACCAGGAAAGAGATAGATAGCTCTGCTGGTGAAATTAGGGTTTCGAAGAGCATCATCATGGAGAGAATCGAGAATGTCGCAATCACCGTAGCGTAATCTCCGGCCAACAATAACATCGCAATTGTCGAGGCACTTGGATAGAACAGGAACAGTAGCGAGCTTGTGGCGCTGCTCGTGAGGGTGGTGAAGAATTACGATTCGAGTAACAGTGGTTATCGGCTCCGATGGGATTATGTTGCATAAACAAACTTTTACTGGCTTATCACAGTTCGAGCAGATTTTCCGTCTATCTTGTTGGTGGCCGTCGGCATAATCGCCGGCTAGGAAGCAGACGGCGGCACAGTTATCCAATTGGCGAGCAGAGTCCATCTGTTCCCACTAACGGTCAGCCCGGTTAACAAATAGGGATCGTAACCGGGCGAAGCGGGTTTCATTCTTTTTAATTTGTTTGAAATTTTAGCTTTTAAGAAATAAAATAAAACTTTGAATTTTATTGTCTTTTAAGTTAAAAATATATACAATATATTAAAATATTATATAATTTGTAGTTTAAACATAGTATAACACATAGAAAGTTGAGATGGGTGTGGGTAGGTATGTGAAAAAATGAACCGATCGAATCAGTGGCGTAGCTAGCCAGAAATTTTATCAAGAAGCTGGGGAGAAAGATCCAAATGCAAGCATTGAGTCAAACTGATTCGGGAGTCCAAAAATTTGATAGTTAATAAAAATAAAAAAAATTAATGAATGGGTGCACTTAAATTTCGTAAATCAAACTACTGATTAATTTTTTTAATTAAAAAATATATCAAAAAATTTAAAATCAAACTACGTAACATTAATGATTAATTTTTTTAATTAAAATATATATAAAAAAATTTAAAATCAAACTACATAATATTTAGCTTTAATGTTCACATTTATTTGATAGAAAATAAACATACAAAGGAAAAGAAAGAGAGAGAAAATCCAGTTTAGAGTGAAATCACTTTTATACTTCAAGATTTCACGAACTTCTGATGACTAACAACGATAAATGAAAAATAAAGAGTAGAATCAAACGAGTTATATTAAAATAAATTCTATATGGAGCCTTTCCACTTTTAGTAGCCTTATGCAATAAATAAATAGGATTTGCTTATTAACTTTAAATTAAATAATTACTTTTAAATTTTATTTAAATTTTTGATGAAAAGAAAAAAAAATCAAAAGTCAAAAATAACAAATTTAGAGGATTTGAACCCGCGCATATCAGGTTGCAAAGGACTTAGCTTGAGCTGAACGGCTAAAACCACTGAGCTAAGAAACTTTATTGTTTTTCAAGGGTGTCCAAAATGTATTATTTAACCATTTAAAATATCATTTTACTTATAAATACAATGTAATTTTCCGACGAAGAATCGGACACCCTAGGCAAAGGGTAGCTACGCCCCTGGATCGAACCGAACCAAAAAACAATGTTTATTGTTCTATTACTATTGGATTATTAGATTAACCATTTTTTAATGATTTTATAAAAAAAAAAAATCAAGTTATCGATTCGATTTTGATTTTTAATATGGAAAGTAATATCCTAATTGAGAAAGTAGTATCCTATTTGAGTGTTTTTTTCTTCAAAATAATAAATATGTTGCTCTCTTGATAGGCCAAAAGTAATACAAGTAAAAAAAATAATAGAAAGATTAATTAAGTTTCAAATAAATTAATCAAATTATTAATTTTTATAAAGAATTTAGAAACTTTTCCAAGTCCTAATCTCTTCCTTTTTCCCAATCCAAATCAAATAAGGATACATAATAAAGAAGCCTTTACCGCCAAACAAAAGGCTTTAGTTTTTCCTAACCAATTCTAACTAGGACTATATAACGTGTGTATATATATTGGTAACCCTTAGCATTACTTTCATCACCTCATATTTTTTAATTTCTTCAAACATGAATTTGAGTTATTGCTAGTGTTGCACAATGGATTACGAGTTGTACAGAGTTGTAGAGAAATCTCCTTGTGGTAGGTACATTAGATATGATCAGTTGTTGGGTGGAGGCGCTTCCAAAGAAGTCTACATTGGATGGGATCGTGTTCAGCAAGTTGAAATCGCGTGGAACCAAATAGTTTATTATGAAGATGATGAAAAATTGTTCGCTGAAGAAGCTACTCTGTTGAAGTCCTTAAACCATGAAAGAATTATTAAGTGTTATCATTATTGGTTTGATTCAGAGTCCAAAATTTTGAACATGATCACGGAGTTATTCCCCTCGGGCAGCTTGAAAAAGTATATTCATAATGGTGTTGGTGTTGGTGTTGATTTGGTGAGTATCAAGAATTGGGGAAGACAGATTCTTCAAGGTTTGTGTTTTCTCCATAGCCAGAGCCCTAAGATCATTCATCGAGACATCAAGTGTGACAATGTGCTCGTTGCTAGTGATGGGAAGCAAGTTACACTTGGAGATTTTGGGCTGGCTGTTCGTATTATGGATGGTGATTTTGTGAAAGAAAAAGAGGCTAAAGGTACCCCTGAATTCATGGCTCCAGAGTGCTACGATGGAGAATACAACGAGTTGGTTGATGTATATTCATTCGGGATGTGTCTTCTTGAGATGGTTACCGGTGAATATCCATTTATGGAGTGTAGCAATCAGATGCATATATTTAAGAAAGTGTACACTGGTGTAAAGCCCGTGTCTCTCGGAAAGGTGAAGGACTACAGAGTGAAAGATATTATTGAGAAGTGTATGCTTCCTATGTCTGTTAGGCCGTCTGCAGAAGAGTTGCTGAAAGATCCATTCTTTCTATACAACAGTGGATCATCAACATTCGAGGCTTGTGCTCCTGTTGACAATATTCTTACTAGTCGTGCAATGGATATTAGGCATTTATATTTGGTGTGATGATCGCAATCACACGTATTTTACTTTAGGATTACGGTGTATAATAGATTGATTTCCACACATTTGTCTCTTGGAATTTTTTTTAGAGAAGCCAGGAGCCTTTTCTTTCAAGAATTTGTTGTTGTATGTCTATTGAGAAAGTAAATGAAAGCAATTTTTCAGTTTGCTTTTTCCTTTATTGTGAATGTTGTAATAATTGACATAATGAGTGTTTTGTTGTTTATGAGTTTTTCCTAAAATTTCCCTTTCTTCAAGCTTTAAACAAAAGAAGTTGAGAATTTCAAGTTGAAAAAGAGGAAATGAATGTTGTTGAATAATAATTTGTATAACAACTAAAGTTTAAGAACAATAAAACTAGATAAAAATAAGAAGATAGAACTGGAATTAGAAAAGGAGGGAAGTAGAGTAAACATACATAAGAACAACACGCTACATGCTAAATTTGTATTCGAAGTACTTTCTCCTACTATGGTGTTTCACATTCTTAATTTGTATTCGATTCTGTACAAATGCATCATACCTCAATCCAGTAGCCAGGGCCCAGGGGTAGTGTTTCACAATCACATGGTCTTCACCACGGACTATTTGGATGCGAGTTTATCTGCAATCAGTTCTGTTCCAGGTGCACATCAGCACAAGCTACTGTCGTCAACTAGCCATAAAACGCGGCTAACACAGACAGAGAAGAAAACACTTGATTGCAAGGAGGCAGGGTGGTTCATCAGTTAGAATGATATACTTTATAGGAAACCAAATATAAAGATTATGGTTCTGGTATGAATTTCATCGATTTGGTTCATACATGCAAAATCGCCCATGGTTCTAGTCTAAACTCATTAAAATCTCGTTATCTCGAACAGAATCTGCTGTTATTATACTGAGCAGATGCAAAACTTAACCAATAGCATGTGTTAGTGCTCCAGGCATGCATCTGTAGCATCGAGGAGTGTTGCATAACCAGTAGAGACCATCTGATATTAGTACTTCCACTACAAAAAATAATTGTTTGTATGGACTTCTGCTCATGAATGAAAAAACCAAATAACATTGCAACTGCACTGTGAAAATAGCAATCAAAAAAATTGTATCTAACAATCTCGGCAAATTTACCAGCTTGGGACATGAAAAAGAAAAAGAGAAATGTACAGCTTTGTTTCTCGAGGAACTAATCAAATATGCAACTTCTTTCACACGGAGATGGTGAATTCTACTTATTTTTGGCTGATGCAGGAACTACCACAACATTCATATCCGCGTTGTTTGGAGGCAATGCTAAACGGAGTGGATATAGATTCCCATTGAACTTGTTTCGCGAACAGACAGTAATATTATCCAGCCCTGTTATTTCCTCCAACTTTTGAATCAGCTCCCCTACCCCATGCCCTTTGAATTGAAAAGATGGCCCTTCCACTGCATCATTTGCATATCCATTTTCACCAGGCACATGGTAATAGATCAACCGACCTTCAGACTTCACCGTGGAAGCATCAAAAGCATCTCTTGACTGTAAATTAAATAGTGGAGTAATAAATAACAATCTCATCTTGCAGTATGATTGAAGAACAAAGACTAGCTGTTTTTCGAGTAAACTAACCTCACTCCCAGGATATGTAGGGGATGTAAAATGAAAAGAAGAGCTGGAATTATCGTCCAATCGTGATTGTGCAACAGTTTCAGATTCAGGCAGTATTTCAACAATATCCACTTGCCATAAGATCCAATCGTGATGTCTATGAGGTATATCATGTGTAATTGAATTTCGCCAAGGGGGTAATCCACCATTTGCGCGTAAATAATTCCCATATCTGGTTTTAAGCTTCACTAGGAATCCATCCTTCATTGGTTCCCACTCAATTGAGGAATCTAACTTTCTAGGCAAACTCTGAACAACTTTGCTACCCGTGACACCAAAAAGGAATTGATCATCTGTGGCTGTTAGATATTTTCCATAGCAACTCTTCAACCTGATGACATTTTCGACTTCTTCAGGGAATTCAATTGTCCATTTTGCACTCTGGGAAGTTCCATTGCGATCTTGGTACACGGTTTCTTGATCAGGATCTGCTAATAAGAATTTGTCATGGCGGCCTTTTAGCCTAACCGATTTGGCTTTCTGGAAGAATTCCATCCCAGAATTCTGCAATGAGATTTACAAAAGAAAAATTGCAATTTCAATGATCAAACAACGCTTTATAAAACTGATTCTTGTTTTTAAAAATCTAGAAATCCACCTGTATCAGTGATTCTTTGAGTATTTAGAAAGAATGTTCCATGTGGATGGACGGGAAAAAAGATCTGGAAATTTATGAAGAAACTAACAATGGAAGCTAAAGGCGTTCACTAATGGCTATTAAAGGTGAGAGATGAAAATAGTAATCTCAAGTTTTAATTTGTTTATCTCATTTTGACTTGAACAAAATTTAATTTAAAAAAATTAAAGAATTTTTTTGAATCTTGTTGCATTAAATTAAACATATTTAGAATGTATGTGAGTTGTGAATGAACTAAAAATATAAGTAAGACAAATAAGTTGAAACAGATAAATTAATAAGTTGAAGGGAGTTTATGTTGTATATTAGCTCTTTATATATATATATATATTTGTACATTGCCTTCTAGAAAAACAAGTTCTTTAAAAATAAGAGGAAAATGACATATTTAAGAAAAGTAGAAAAATAAGTCGTATAAATGATAGAATTTCAAGTTTATTGTCTCCTTTTCATAGACCCAATCCTCCCAACCCCCACTCCTTGACTATCCCAACCCCGCCACCTTCGAACCCCACTCTCCGTCTCACCCCGCCTATAATTTGATCTTTTCCTACGCCCCACAAATATTTTCTTTTAAATACAGTTTGATCTTTGTCCCTAGGCCCCTACAAATATTTTTTAGAAAAATAATTTGATCTATGCCTCAGGCCCCCACCCCCGAGAATTAGCGGTAATTTCTCCCCTCAATTACACTCAATATCATGGTGATCACATAATTACTTAACTAGTATGTCAAACTGTATGACTACGTTCAATTGCACACCAAATTCAATTACAAATTAACTCTCCAAGGAGGCCCTAACTTTTTTTTAAATCCTGCTGTCACTTTAGACGTTAACCTTTTTAATGATTTTGATAATTGAAGATTCGATATACATATTTTCAAATTACTGCAATTGATCGACATAACAAAAGGAAATATTCCAGCCTTGCATGTTGACTTTACCAAATTAGGTTGTTGACTAGTACGTGGCCTAGTGGAAGAAAACAAGATATTTGCCATCGTTGCTAATGTAAAAAGGATTAAACATATTCACATTATTGACGCAATTTAGCCTATTATAGCATGTTATTCACGATTACACGGACGGTTTATAGAAGTTAAAATCATCGAAAAATTATAGTACCTTTTTCATGGGTGTGTTCATAGACCTCTTGGATTGGTAGTTTACGACATTTGGGGATCCAGTATCAGGAGAAGTTGTATAATCATCGAGCACAGAATTAAAACTTGACACTGGCGATAAACACCTTGATACTGATTCAGTAGTAGCTGAAATAGTAATATCCACAACTTCTACTCCCCACATAACCCAATCTAGAGTAGCTGTCCTGTTAGGAACATCATGTGTTATAGAATTTCTCCATGGTGGTGTAGCTCCATTAGCCCTCAAATATTTCCCTTCATTAGTTCTAAGCTTCACATGAAATCCTTCTTTAATTGGTTCCCATTCAATTGACCCATCCATATTCTTTGTTGAAAGAGCTTGAAGAACCTTTTTACCAGTCATTCCCAAAAGAAATGGCTGCTCAGTTGCTGTTAGGTACAGCCCATAGCAGCTTTTTAGTCGAATTAAATTGTTTTTTCCGGCAATTAATTCGACTGTCCATCGCGCCCTGTGCGATGATCCGTTTCTGCTCTGTCGAACAGTTTGTTCGTCTTCATCCGCCAGTAGGTACTTTCCGAGATGGCTCTGAAGTCTAACTGCTTCAGCTCTGTCGAAAAATTCCATGCCATTCTACATTCATAGATCAAAGGAAGCATCAGTTGAACTAGCCAAAACAAAAGTAAAATAAATTGAAGAAAATATTCGAAAGTGTGAAATCAATCAATTTCCCAATTTGTACGATTGAATTATGACACATTTGTTTACTCAATTAAACTTGAATGGGCCTATAACTCATTTATTGATTTTGACTCATTCAAATTTAATCCAACTCATCCATTTGTGACCACTAATTGTCATACCTGTCTGGAACTTGAACATGAAGAACGATCTGATGAAATTGATGGACAGCTGGGAATTTCAGAAACAGAGAGACGAATGTTTGAATAATCTGTAAAATCATCCTCTGCAAAAGAAGAGAAGCTCGATAGAGTTGAAGGATAACTCTGTAAGGATTCAGAATCCAGTACAGATATATCAATCACATCCACATCCCATAATACCCAATCTTGTGTAGCAGTTCTATGAGGTAAATCATGAGTTACAGAATTTCTCCATGGAGGTGTTGCTCCATTAGCCCTCAAGAATTTTCCTCCTCTTGTCCTTAATTTCACTTGATATCCTTCCTTTATTGGCTCCCATTCAATTAAACCATCCGTCGCGCTACCTGGTAATGCTTGGAGTACTCTTTTACCTGTCATGCCAAGGAGGAAAGCGTCCTCAGATGCCGATAGATATTTGTCATTGCAACTCCGGAGATGAATGAGGTGAGGATTGCCTTGGACCATTTCGACCATCCAACGTGCCTTTTTTGATGACCCGTTACGGCTTTGACGGACGGTTTTTTCGTCATCATCGGCGACAAGGTACTTGCCAAGATGACTTTTGAGCCGAACAACTTTAGCTCTGTTGAAGAACTCCATTATCTCTTAATTTTTGCCCTATTGTAAAAGCAATTATTTGTTTGATAGTCCCTGGTTCTTATGGTCAGTTATTTAAAGGACTCTGCTTTCCAATATTCAAATATACTATTCATTCGATTTTAATTTATTTGCCGTGTTTTGATTTGTTACTGTTCTATTAAATGTCTTTTAATCTTATTATTTTGAATATATCATGTCGTATGTAAAGATGAAATTAAAGAATTGCTAGAAACAAAAATTACATTTTCTTTAAATGGACTAAAATAAACAAATTAAAACCGAGAAATTATACTATTCAACCAGTTCAAATCGATGACTTGGGAGGGTTGACTTCAAAAATTCGACTTTTTTAGGATGCTTTGGGCACGGCACATGTTTCCCTGGCCCTCAAATATATTTGAAATTTCAACTATAGGAAACAACAATTGGGCTAGTTGTTGCGGCGTATAAATGGAAAAAAAAAAAATTATATGTCGTTTAGCTAAAAAAATTTGAAGACCTAATCAACGTTGCAAAATTATAGTGTCACAAGGTCAACAACTAGTCGTTGAATTTTAATAAAAGGATAAAAAAAACTTTGAAATTTTATCAACTCGGATGGAAAAAATTGGCATGTTACTAAATTATATGGGAAATTTCCTCATAATTCTCAATTTTTAATTGAAAATACAAGTATGAATTTAATTAGAGGTACAGATTACTTTAATTTCTTTCATTATTTCATTAATGTTCCTTAAATTTGATATGATATGGTAAATCAAAATCAATCTTTAATAAGCCTAGGTGGCTAGGTCAAGTTTTTTTGTTCAAAATGGGTACTTGTTAGTTGTTATATTATATACATATGTTTTATAAGGGTCGCTAAGGAGTTTTAATATATCATAGTCCTAGATTGGATGCTTAAATTATGTCTCATAGTATTAATGCCAAATTTTGTAATATATTTTTATTTACGTATACTACCATGTGTTCCTTTCGTGCAACTTGTCCACCGAGATGGCTCAATGCATTTAAAAATGAGGCATATGTTTTAGGCCTCAAAATCGAAAGGCCTAATTTTTTAGTAGTAATAAAATTATCTTAAGCTTTTTTTAACAAAAAAATAAATAAAGAATGTTTTAATTAGTTTTGAAACATTAAAGAATGTTTCTTTTTTATGGATCAATTTTTAAATTTAACTCCACATGATATGTTTAAGACCACAAGATTAAAAAATATTTTGGTATATGTATATATATCTTATAAAAAAGTAAAACTTTTTTTATTAAAAAGAAAGAAATAACTTGAATTTCAAATATAAAAAAATAATTAAAGTTTAGGCCTCCAACTATATTTTTTGGCTTTAGGCCACTAATTAGCTTGAGCGTCACTGCTTGTCCATGAAATTTCACTAGGTTCTCTTATTAAATTACTAACTCTACTTTGCTTCAAGCTCAATTTTCAACATGTTTGGCATTTCTTTTTTCTCAAAAATTATGTAAATAAATATTTATTTATTTCTTTTAAAAAATATATATAAGAGAGGAAGAATAAGACAAAAATCTTCCATTAATCTACGCACAAACACTAGAGTTTTGAATTTATAAGTTTTATATATAAGAAAATATAGCTTATTGAGTTTTGGATATATATATATATATTTATGTGAATCAACAAAAAAATTTATGGTTAAAAGATGAGCTTGAAACGTATAACTCAATTTTATTTTAAGATAAGTTTTCATAATAGTCTCACTATTGATACGGTAAAAAGTAACATAGTGATTTTCAAATTAAATTCACATGTTTTCCTTTCCATTTCTTGTCAAATACTTAGTCCCTTTGTTTTCACATGACAAATCAGTTCCTAATTAGCAGCAAAAACAAGCCAGAAATCTAATTTCTCTTTTTCATCAAGCAAATAAAAGTAAAATTAGAAAGTTAAAATCGTTATGTAATTCCATCATGGTAAATTTTAGAAAGTTAAATTAAATTCACACCTACTGTTTTACTTTTTATCACATTATTATTAGTATAGTCTTTTTTTTGTTTTGTGCTATTTTATCATAGGTCGTCAAAACTCAGGGCGTATCTAGAGGGGGTGTCGTGGGTTCACGTGAACCCGTGCTCCCCCTCTCTAGATCATATATAATAGTGTTATATTTTTTAAAAATATTTAAATATAGATGTGTGAACTCACGTTTAAAGTATCATATAATGATACAATGATGATTGAGTGCACCTCCCTAAGTAAGGATAAACATTTAAGTCTTATATCTATCTCGTCCTTTTGAGTAACACCTCCCCAAGTGGTTATCGATTATACTTTTGACGTTTCAACTAATTTTTTTATTTTTTTTTCCTTTAATCTTTCAAAATTTTCAAGTGCCTTACATTGGAAGTTCCTAAAAAACTTTGCACTATAAGATTTTTATATAATTAAATCAAATGTGTATATTAAAATTTAAAACTAATAGTATTACATATTTTGGACCTATAATTTTAAATTTAATGGTTCATATTAAGAACCTAAAAATCAAACTTATCAAATTTATATTAAAGATGCATTTTTTCGTAATCGTGCACCCATCTTGACGAATTTCTGGATACGCTAAAATGTGGAAAGAAATTTTTTACACGATAAATCAGTTCGTAATTAGTAGCAAAAACTAGCAAATCTAATTTATCTGTCTTTAAACAAATAAAAATATAACTACCATCACCATTTGGCAAATAGACATTAGCAGTATAACATGTACTACGTTTCACACTTGGATTTACGGTTTACTATTTTGTATTCATTTTTATTTTTTTTACCCTTATTGTTGGAGTCCGAATAAATTTGAATTTGAAGTCTCCAATGTGGATAAAACACTCTCTAACTAAGGTGACTTTGTACTCAAAGGAATTTAAATTTTATTGATAAGACACACTGGAACGTAAAATGATTAAAATGACTACCTTTAATTCCTTTAAAATTTAGTTTAAAGCGAAAATTTCATGTCAGAAAAATTTAATGAATTTATTTTTAAGATTGATCGAGTGTAGGTAAAATATTAATATTTGAGTCATTGTGGAGTAGTAAAACAAAGTTGAGTGTATTTGATATCATAATATTGACTTGGTCTTTGCTGGATAATTATGCTTAACTAATTCAAAATGTTTTTCTGTTGAGATAAAATAGTACCTGAGGTCAAATTTGAAAGTTAAAACAGTCTCCTCTCAAATATTCCAACATGAGTTATTGTTGAAGAAAAGATATATGAGAATTTGAAAAGTAAAAGTCCCTCTCTCATCTATTCTAGAAAAAAAAACTCAGTAGAAAAAAGTGGGAATGAGTCGAGTATCTTGTGCTGCATGCAAGTATCAAAGAAGAAAATGTACTTCAAAATGTGTTTTAGCTCCTTATTTTCCAGCGAATCAGCCTAAAAAGTTCCAAAATGCGCATCGTCTCTTTGGTGTACGTAACATGGTGAAAATATTGGATGAATTGAAAGACGAAGATCAAAAATCAGACGCTATGAAATCTATAATTTTCGAGTCTGATATGAGGGAGAAGTTCCCTGTTTATGGATGTGTGGAGTGTATTTCTTATCTTCGCCAACAATTACAGATTACTTTGCAAGAACTTCAGGATGTACAGTCTCAACTTGAATTCTATAGACAACAACATCCTACCGCTACATATCCTAATTTCGACCGATAGAATTATTTGTTGTTTCTTTTAGTTAATGTTTATGATATCTTCTAATTGTTAAATTATTGACTATTAACATATCAATAAACATAGATTCATTCAATATTTTTGTAATTTTTCTTTTTCTTAATTCCTATAGTATCTAGAGATAAACATTGCCGATTCTTAATGCACCATGGAATCTGGGTAAATTTAGATCAATAGAAAATGTTCTTGAACATTTTGTTGAATTGTGATATCTTGTTATTGAGAAAGATGTATAATATTACATTCCAATATATAAAAACATTAGCATAAAATTTGCTCTACTAAAAGGGTCAATGAATCATAGCATGATTAAGTTTGTGTTGCAAAGATTTAGTAATTTTTATATGCAACCAAACAAGTGAATATGGTTTATGAAACTGATTTAGATAAAAATTCTGACAGATTTGGGGAAAAAATAACTAGAAGAGACTGTACTATACATTTACATCGAATTAGAGAAATAACTGTCATGTACCTTAATTCTTCATTCATATTCTAACAAACGCAATCTATTATAAGGCACAGATTAACAAATTAGAATATGTACAGCTGAAACAACAAATATTACTTACTTTCAAGCATACAAGAGTTAAGATCACATAGCTCCTCTATAAGTCATCCGATTTACAATTCGAGATGCATCATTCACTCTGTTTGCTTTTTCATAAATGCCAGCAACAACAAGATGCAACTCTTTCTTGTTAACATTAGGATCAGAGTCCAGCATCTTATAGAGTGTCTCAACCATCTCGTAATTCCTTCTAGCGCCATAAAGACTAAGCATTTGAAAGTGAACTTCATCAGAGAAAACACATCCCTCTTCATGCATCTCTTTATATACCATGTCTGCCTTTTCAAACTCCTGCAGCTTCCCATAAGCATTAAGGACTAGAGCAATCACATTAGAGTTAGGAAAATATCCTGTTCCTCTCATCTTCTCGAATACCTCAATGAGATTGGTGTACTTCCTATTTCTGGAATATAACTCTATCATACACTCAAAAACTGCAATATCCTTCAATTCTCCAGCATCAAAAGCTTGTCTGAACACCCATGTAGCTTCCTCTATTCGTCCAGATCCAGCAAGAATCATTATTGCAGTTTCTCTAGGAATATTGTCAGGGCGCTTCAACTCATGCAACAAACGTTTGGCATGAGCAACCAAACCAGCTCTCTCATATGCTACAATCATTGTCTGGTATAGAACTTGATCAATTTCAACTCCAGAACTTCTCAGCTTCTGGAATAACATAGCAGCTCGATCTAGTTTTCCCACTTTACCCCATATAGATATTATGGTCGAGTAGGTAATAGCATTGGGCTCAATTCCTATGTTCTGCATTTCCTGAATAAGATTGTTGGCTTTCTCATGTTCCAGTGTCTTTCCATATATCTTAATCATGGTGTTGTAAGTGACAACATTTTGTTCAATACTTTTCCTCTGCATCAACCTAAACAAATGTATAGCTTCCCCGAAAAGCTCAGCTTCACCATAAACCCTCAGAAGAGTATTGTAGCTGACAACATTTGGTTCAATTCCCATTTTCCTCATACTCCAAAACAATCTATCTGCTTCCTTGGCCATATCAAGCTGTCCATAAACATCAATCATTATATTACAAGTTGTGAGATCAAGAGAGCACTTCACCTCATTCATCTCGGAGAAAACAGATAGAGCCTCCAAAAACTTTTGGTTCTCAACATACATAGTCAAGAGAGTTGAGTAACTCACTGTATCTGGCAAAACACCTACTGACCTCATCTCTTTGATCAACAATTGAGCTTCGCGAAAAAGCTTAGCTTTTCCAAAAACATTAATCATAGTATTGTAAGCAACAAGATCAGGAGTAATCCCTGATGTTTTCAGTCTAGAAAAAATCGAAATCGCCTTAGTATAATCACACAGCTTTCTTGACAATTCTATCAAATTACAGTACAGAACAAGATCACCAGACACATGATCCTGTTCCATTTTCTGAAGCCAAGATAAAGCATCATCAAACAAACCCTCTTTTCCAAAATAGGTAATGAGAGTAGAGTAAGTATACCTATCAGGTGACAAAGCTCTTTGACGCATTTCATCAAACAGTCCATATGCAAGCTGCCACTGCTTCGCCCGTAGTACATTACGCAATGCAACATTGTACGCAAACACAGAGGGAGTGTAAAGAGCTACTTCATTAATCCAATCAAGCAAAGCTAGCGAGCGCTGCCAATCAGACTCACGTGAGAGTAGCGTGACCATGAACCGCATCGAAAGATTTCTACCTTTGTAAGGCGACATTAACGCAAACAGTTCGTGCTCATTAGTGGTCTGTCCGATTGAAGACAACAAATCATCCATGTCGACGCTGTGGTCCAAGAACGAGTTTGACTGTGGATTCCGGCGGTACGGACGGTGTTGGGAAGGCGAAAACGGCGGCGTCGTCTTTCTCCAGACATCTTTTGTGGATGAAGTAGCGGAGAGAGAAAGGAGAAGGAAATGGGTTCGAAGTGGTTTACGTCTGGTGTAATGAAAGAGGATAGTGATTCGATATGGTTGAGAAAATGGAAGGCAGTAATTAGAAGAAGAAGAAGAAGAAGAGAACAAAAGAGAGGACATAGCACCGTTCAAAGGGGAACATGGGTCTAACTCCAACCATTAACCTGAATATTCATACGTTTTATCCGGCCTTAAATATCAACTATGGCACAACTTATCCCTTCCATTAGAGATTTCGAATTTGAATTGAAATTAATACTCTCTCCATTTCAAATTAATTGAATTGTTGAAATATTTTTTATTTTTAAATTAACTTAATTGTTCAATTTTCAAGACTACTTTTAGAATGTTCTTTCAATTTTACCCTTCATTAGTTAGTATTGTAATTAGTTACTTAATTAATGTTTAGTTATTTTAATCATAAATTTGACATTAATTAATAAGGGTAAAAATGGAAAGTTATGCCTAATTTATGTCTTAATCTTCTTTTCTTAAAGGGTGTGAAACACTTCAACAATTCAATTAATTTGAAACTGAGGGAGTATTACTTTTGATATAACACCTTTTATCTTAAAATGAAGTTTTTGGACTCCCATTAAATTTAATTTATTTCAAAACGGGTATCAAAATACAAATAAAAAAGAGGAATTATATAACATATGCTCTTGGGAAAAATAAAAATATGCTTACAAGTCTTTTGGAGATGAGCATGGTTACGAATTTGATGGTTTAAACCTAGAATATATTAAAAGGTATTTATGATTTCTTTGATAAAATTCATACGATAATGTGATACAAATAAGCTCATATGACTTTGATCTAATGGTGAGAACATTATATGATGTGTGAGTTAAACGCATATCATTATATTTGATTTTTTATATATAAAAATATGATATTTAAGTGGAAAAAGATGTATGAGTTAACATATTATTTATCGAGAATATGATATCTAAGTGGAAAAGAATATATGAGTCAACTTATTATTTATCGAGTTTCAAATATGTGATATTTGCCTCAATAGTTTATTAGTTAAAAAAGAATGGGACAAAAAAGACTTGGTTTTCTAATGTATGGACAATGGACCAATCTAACATGATAAAAAGAAAATAATTAATTCAGAAACAAAGTTAAATTAGAAAGTAAAATCATCATAATTTACAAGCTATTTGTGCCACTGCATTTTAAACGAGTGAGGGAAGTTTTCTTTAAGGAAATATTAAAGATTTTATTTAAAATCTTTTATATACTTGTAATGTCGACTTAAATAGATAAGAAGAAATTAACAATTTTTTTTTTATTGAAATCTCATGATTTTTCTTCCTCCTCCCACTTTATTGATCACACTAAGCTACACATTTGAGTGTGATTATTTCAAAAACATTAATAGTGGATACATTTATGTTTAATTAAAAAATAAAAAAATATTAATTTCATTTTAATCTATGTTATTTGATTCAGAATATTAAGATCACATATAAACTCAAAAAAATATATTCTATTTATTATTTTACATATTTATAAACTAGATTAAAGTAATACAAATCAAAATATTTGAAAAATTCTTGGTCAAATAAAGTTCCTTTGATTCTTCAAATACGCTATACCACAATTTCTATCGTCAAATATACTTCAAATTAGTAGTTTCTTTATTGTTTTAACCCTCGAAAAATCTCCTTTGTTTTTCCTCTCGAGCCCCTGATTATTTGAGTTGATCTAATCATATACTTGTAACTTGATGAAGTGTCTTTATTGAGATATATATTTAGTTATAACTTATAACCAATTATGTTACGATATACTGATTAATTATATTTCTTTCATTCAATTTCTTTGTCTTACTTTTTCTTTTAATATATATATATATATAATTATAAATTCTTTAATTTCAACTTTAAGATATTTTTATTTATTCTACGTAATTTTAATTTAGAACCATATTTTTCAAAAAAAAATTGTTGAAACGAAATAGCAATTTTTCCTTATCCAATTGTTGTAAGACGTAAGTTGTAACATCAAATAACTACAAAATCCAACTATACCAATTCCGCAGCATGGGCCGGCATTGGGGCCAAATATTTTTTAAAACTAAAAACAAAAATAGCTTGAAACCTTCCCCATAAATAATAATAATAATAATATGTTATGATAAATGATTGAAATTTATCTATTTTTAGTTAGAGATTTCAGATTTTGCTTTTAGAATGGGAATGTCATGTTAAGAGGATTGCCTTCAGAATAAGCCCAATAGTACACAAATCTAATTATCTAAATCTAATCGGATCGTAATACAAATATAGAATATTTAATATATATATATATATATATATATATTTAAAAGAAAAAAAAAGACTTCCAGATTACTCAAGGAAGCTAACACGTCACAAGTCATGAAATGATTCCCTTGTCACGGGTCCGTAGGCACTTCAAACACGCAAAACAAATCTAATATGATAGAGTAAAATTAATTAATTATATGCATTTCCTTATGGAATAATATTTATGTATTAGTTATTTTTAGGCAGGGCAAATTTAACCTTTATGTTATGAGTTCATAATCAGTAATTGAATCAAATTTTAAAAGTTTTATTGATAATATCTAAACAATAGATTTAAAATTTCAATTTCTAACTTATAACGAATTTCAATATCCATTTTAGTTTAGCTTTTTGCACATATTCAACTTCACCCTAATAAGCATTTATCTATAGTTAATTTTTGAAGGATACAAATTTAATAGGTAAGTTAATACTAACAAATTTAATAGTTTGACTCAAATTTTACACGTTACTGATAATACAAAAAAGAGATTTCATACTTTTGACCGATAAATTTAGATCTAAAATTTATCTCTATATTGCTTTTAATAAAAAGCCCTAATTTATTTTTATCGCTTATCCTCTTATATAAAAGTAAAGTTCAATAAATTTCGACATTGACTTTTTACATAGTCACTTAATTAATGCTGATAGTTACTAAATAGTATTTCCTTCCTTTCACAATAGTTGTTCAATATATTATTTTATAATGTTCAATAATATTTTTATTCATTTTATGAAATCAATAGATAGTTATATTTAGTTCCTAATTTATCTTTATTATTAATTATAATTATTTCACTATTATATTTTTCAAGACATTGTATTTACTATTATATTTAAAAGGTAATACAATAAAATTACCTCTTTATTTATAATTTTTTAAAATATTACTATATAGAATAATATTCTATTTATTAAAATTAAAAATATATAACTATTAATTAAATAACCATAGAAGATGTAACTTTTAATATTAGTGCTGCTGTACTCAAATCGAAGAAGGTAAAAAGAAAAAAACTATGAAGTGATAAGGAACGTAACTCCCCTGCGTTTGCCGGCCTCCATTATTTTTGCAGCAGTCAAGTACAACTTCCATTTTTCATTTTTCCACCTAACTACACTCCACCACTGTTAACAACCATAAATATATAGCATACACACAAATATTATTAGTAATTTTCTGTAGTTGTATACAGTTAATCTTGAATTTTCTTGTTCTAATTACGCAATTATTGTAATTGTGTTTGATTTAGAACAATGACATCTTCACAATTTCTCCGCCGCTACACCGCATTTGTTGTTTAGAGATCAGCTTGAAAAACCCCATTTCAATCTTTTTATTCTTCTGTTTGTTTGTTGATGAAAAGATTGAAATGAAGAAGTTGAAAACCTATTATCTGCACCTTAGACACCCAACAACAATCGAGAGGAAGTGGATCTTTCCACTTGCTATAGGTTCCATTGTTTCCCTTTTTCTCTTGTTTCTAACAACCCTAACCTCACCAGATGGAACTCCTCTTTTGCCCCTTTACCGTTACTATTCATCCTATTCCGCAGCTAATGTATTTGTTGAATCAAAGCTTAAACCTTTACCTATCTCCACTGTTCCTCCACCCCCTCGCTTTGCCTACCTGGTTTCAGGTTCTGCCGGCGATGGCAACATGCTGAAGCGAACCCTTCAAGCTCTTTATCACCCAAACAATCAGTATGTAGTGCATCTCGATGCTGAATCTTCACCTGAGGAGCGTCTCGATCTGCATAACTTTGTTACCAATCACCCAATTTTTATCCAATTCAAGAATGTTCGGATGATTACTAAAGCTAATCTGGTGACCTACCGGGGTCCTACTATGGTTGCTAATACCCTTCACGCCGCTGCTATTTTGCTCAAGGAAGCTGGGGAATGGGATTGGTTCATTAATCTCAGCGCCTCTGATTACCCACTTGTTACTCAAGATGGTAAAGCCATTTTCTTGTAGATTAGTTTAATTTTGATTTCACCTGGTATAGCTACTGCACCTTTGATTAAATGGGGTTTATTGAGGATGTTGATTTGTTTTTTTTCTTGTTTGATTAGATCTGCTTCATACATTTTCGTATTTTCCCCGGGATCTTAACTTCATTGATCATACAAGCAAAATTGGATGGAAAGAGTAAGTTATTCTATCTGCACCACAAAAGAAATGCTTTCGTAATTCTAATTTTGGTTCAGAATTAAGGGTTTAATTATGTGAGTTAAACTTGACTCCTGATTTTGAAGGTTCCAAAGGGCAAAGCCAATTATCGTTGATCCGGGATTGTATGCGACTAAAAAGGCAGATGTTTTCTGGATTACACAGAGAAGAAGTGTGCCAACAGCTTTTAAGCTTTTTACTGGTGAGGTTTGGCATCATTTATGCTTGGGCTCAAGGATTTGAACTTTTCCTTTTAGCACATGTTATATGCTTTATATGTGATAGTGTGTTAATCATTGCCCTATCACAAATCTGAATTGATCCAAAATGTTTGGTTGGTCACATAAAAAGTTCAATAATGTGAAGAATAAATGCCGGAGAACATAAAGTACTTTCCCTGTCCTCATGTATCTCGATTGCCTATCATATACCAGATGGGGGCTTGACTTTGGTGCCATCCACCTTGTAACCTGAATTAGAACTTGCAGGAATGGTTGTTATATCACCTATTGGCGAAGACCAGGGACAAAAAATTCTGTATAAGATGCTTAAGATTTACTAATTCATGATAAATTGACACTTTCTTTTTAAGGGAATTTCGACTTTGGCTTTTTCTTTTCCAAACGGATTGTGTGTGCTTTACTGGAACTTGAAAAGTAGCTTGCACTATGCTTTAGTACAACATAATTTGGTTAATTGAATTGGAAGAGGTCATACATCACAAGTACAGACTAATTTTTTGTACAGTTTAAAGAGGATTTCTCATTTATATAACTAATAAAGCTCAAGATAGGAAAATAAAATGTAGGAGGAAGAAATCTTTGCATAGTGAAAATACTTTATAACATTATGCATGTTCCTATGCCAATTGACAACATATCAACACAGGGTAATAATTGGGATTTTAGTATATGGAAGCACTGGCTATCAGAGCAATTCACCTGGTGTATTAACTTAGATGGTCCATTGTACTGAGCAGTCGTTGAAGTATTTGAGCTGTGTGATAGTTGACACTGATAAAAGGAATCCATAACAGACCCATTGGAGGATTGGGGTATCCTGTTCCAAATTCTCATGAATTATGATACAGGTTTCATGAAGGAAGTGGTGTTTGATTTTTGTAGCAACTGCACTTGTCATTGGGGTGGATGGTAAAGGTTCCCCAATCAGTGTGGATTCAGAATTTGTTAACTACCTTGTAGAAAGTATTTACATGGCTGAAGATTTTAAGAGTTCCCAAAAATCATGGATTCAGGATTCCTCGACTACATTGTTGAAAGTTTAGCTTGCCTGAGCTTCAGATATCCCCGAACTTGAGTAGTATGTTTGTTTTCGGACATATCTAATGGAGACCTTTACCAACAATCACCTTCATGTGGATGAAATGGAGGTGAAGTTTGATGTCGTTCTGCCTACATTGTTCTGTTTGCTAGTAGGAATCATGTTCTGTTCGTACAGCTTGATGGACTGTTTCAATCAAGAAATTGTGTTTACTAGGACAAATGTTTTTGCCGAGAGAGACTGTCTAGGATCATATTTTCATGATTTTAAACTCATTATTGAAAGCTATTTCTGTATTGAATACTAATTCATTTTAATGAAGCCGACAGAGGGGAAAATAAAGGGTACGGATCGGTACATAGGGTGGGTATGGCTAATGAATTCGCTTAAAGGGTATAGATACACTGTCCATTTTCTCTCTTGCTGCAGTCGATGAATATAATTTAGATCTCATGGTTTAAAGATCATGAGACTTTTAAATCTCGTTCTTTATTGCCAGTATAAAATAGAAGCAGCTCGCGTTTCAGTTTATCATGACTTTCTGAAAGCTACTTTAGGGAAGGTTAAGGAAATATATCCTTTTCGACTTCCTGAAGAAGCAGTATTCAAGGGCAACATTTTAACATGGGGAAATATTGCTTCATTTATTCCCCATCTAGTTTAAATAGTTTTGTAAAAAAGAAAGCTTAAACAAATTTGTGTATCAACTTTTATTAATAGTAATATAACTGTTGCTGATTGAAATTCCACATACTAGATATGAAACATTGTTCTTGTTGCTCTCTTTACAGGGTCTGCTTGGATGGTCCTTTCTCGCTCTTTCATTGACTTCTGCATATGGGGATGGGACAACTTGCCCAGGACTGTTCTTATGTACTACGCAAATTTCATCTCCTCTCCAGAAGGCTATTTCCATACTGTCATCTGTAACGCTCAGGAGTTCCGCAATACCACAGTAAACAGTGATCTTCACTACATATCATGGGATAACCCTCCAAAGCAGCACCCTCATTACCTTACAGTTGAAGACATGCAAAAGATGGTCGACAGTAATGCTCCTTTTGCTAGAAAGTTCCATAGGGAGGATCCCGTGCTAGACAAAATTGACTCTGACCTCCTATTTCGAGGTAAAGACAGGCTTGTTCCTGGTGGGTGGTGCATTGGAAGTCGGAAGAATGGGACAGATCCTTGCTCTGTCGCAGGTAATATCACTGCCCTCAAACCCACTTCAGGGGCAAAGAGGTTGGAGAAGTTGATAGGATCTCTTTTGTCAAATGATAACTTCCGACCCAAACAGTGCATATAGCAAAAAAACATGCCTTAGAAAGTTGTTTTTCTTAAATTTATAGTCTTCAGAGGAAAGCAAGGAACATCTGAATGTATCCAACCTGCATTAATGTTGTTTTCTGCAGAAAAGAAAAAAATATAGAGTATGCTCCAGTTGCACAAGGGCATGTGTATCTGTTCTTTGTTTCCTCACTCTATGAATCAGGTTGCCCTGCATTAACGAAGGGTGCGATGCCCTCATTCTGAACTTGTCACTTATTAGGATGGAGCATTTTGACAACATGAGACCCTCGGAGGAGAGAAATGTATCAGGTTTCGTTTCCGCTTCACATGTGAAACTACTGTGTAGTGTGATATTTTCCTTTTGTTATAGGTTGTAGAACAAGATTAATTGGAGTCTCTTTTATGAGGTTTGCACATGATTTAATCCGGTAAAAAATTATCATCTATTTTATACTTGAGCTGCAGAGTCATCTTCATTATTGTCATTTTATACTATTCCGGTTGTTGTGTCGTGTAGAGATTCTGTCATTGCCTGCATGCCAAAAATGTCTTAGCTTCTTCATTAGGACCAACAAGTTGTGTCATTGTGGAGAACTTAGTTACTTTGATGGAGCCAATGGGCGATCAAGAAGACCCATGGCCCAGTCTGGTTACCTTTTTTGCAATTTGGGTGAGTGTCCACCTAAGGGGTCCCAAATGGTCTAGCTTACATCATAATTTGTGGGAATGAGGGCTGTCACAAATATTGGCAAGAAACCCAGTAAAGGCAATATGGCTAGTGGTATCGATGTGTGTGTTAATTTCTCACCGTCTCCTTTTTCTCCCTTTACCTTTCATCTTGTGTAGTAGAATGAAAAAAAAAAAACTTTAAAAAGTTAATGTGGTTATCCCCATAGAATCCATAAATGTTTATTTATGTATTGTAGTTGGAGACTTTCCACAAGTATAGAGTAGATATAGTTTTATTAACTTTTAAGGCAACCATACTTGATTAATAAACGTAAACCAACTGGATGGTCGATGAAAGAAGTTGACAGAGTGTGGGAGCTAACAAAAAAGTCCAGCACATATATAGTCACCAAATTGTTTATTAAAATGTTGGGTGGACCAACAGGATCTTTATATAGATATATTAGGATTTGGTATATTGAGCTAACTATTTAGGTGAGTTGTCTATATTAACAAACAAGCATGTGGACCAGATCTCTCCTATTTTTATAAAATATAATGTGCACAATCAACGTCTGATTGGCAGATTAACGAACAACCATAAAGAAACTAAGGACTTAAAACTAATAATCGAGCTACAAGTAATTCTTAAATGAATTCATTAGTCATACCAACCCTATGTACCAATCCGTACCCTTTATTTTTCTCTCTGCCGTCTTCACTAAAATAGATTAGTATTGATCAATACAGAAATTGCTGTCAATAATCATCTTAAAATCATGAAAAGATCACATCTCATGCATGCCATAAGTAAAAATATTTAAAAAGACTATATAATTAAAGAAAATATACTTTGACTAATCAAATAATAACTAAAGACAATAAAGTGAAACAGAGAAAGTAAGTTCTTTTTAGTTATTAAAGAAAAAATTTAAGTTAGAATACAAATTCATGACAATATAAAACGAGAACTACAAATGCACTTACATAATGAAGAGTTACAGAACTACAGATAATGAAGGGGCTAGAAAGAACTGAATGAATCCTGACCTAAATGATGATGTTCTTCTCGTATATTGAGTAGATGATTGATGTATGATGCAATAGAAATTGTGGGCATCGTGTCGAAAGACAGAGGCACTTAATTGGTTCCATTTAGGCATTTTACCAATTAAAAGGAATGCTAAGTGCCATCTCTCCTGCGACAAGATCCCCTCAATCTCTCCTATTTGAGTAAATAATGAATTATGATAGAATACACAAAGCCTTTCATTTCCAAGGTTATTTATAGAACCAAATTAAGTACATTATACAAATAACTTAGGTTGTGTGAGAAAAGCAATAACCAAGTCAATGCCACAAGGTTGAATGAGTAGTGATTGAAGCATGTGAGAAGAGAGTCAAATAGTCTTTAGTCTATGCATGTGTCATGTGGACACATTTGAATAGTTCTACCAATTTTCTTACTTAAGACCAAAAGACTTTGACTTCATCATCATTCCTCCTTTAATCTCATCTTAATTTCTTCATGTCTTTTCTTGGATTGTGACTTATACTGGGGGGAAGTCCAACATATATATAGTAGTTAGAATAGAAACTATTGACAAACGCTAATATTTTCAACTAGTGAATAACTATTGTTGGACAAAGGAAGTCAGCCGTACTAAATTGATTGTAATATTTTATTTTCCAAAAGTCAATTAGTTAAATTTTGAAACTAAATTAAATATGATCAACACAATATTTAAAAATTAAAATTAATATATTTAAACACTATATAAAATATACTAATACAAGTTATATTTTTTTCATGTCAATATGATAATAAACTATATTCTAAAATAATGGTCAAAGTCAATAAAATTTGACTGGCAAAAGTATATTATATAACAATTAGTTTGAGACAGTATTCAATATTCATAGAAAATAATAATTTCAGAGCACGGCCAATCTTTAAAAGAAAAAAAAGCCAAAATAAGTAGGCAATGTTGTTGGGCGAAATTACATTTCACTAATGATCTAATATTCTAATTTCGCTTTAGAGAATTTTTCCCTTTTCGGTATAAATTGTGTAATTTCTAATTCACAATATATAAGTTTAGAAAAATTCTATTTTATCTAATAAGTTTTTTGTAGGAATAATTTTGTGGGTTTTAAAACTGAACTTATGCCTAATAATATCTGAGTTATAAGTTTCTTCAACCATAATGTTCTGAAAATCAGGCATAATTTGGGTGTTCACAAATTTTGTCTTGTGATTTTTTTTTGTTTGGTAAGACATAACTTGTATCTTGTAAATTTTGCTCTTTTTTTCTTTTTAATGTTAGAGCGAGGTATTTTTAGTCATTTTCTTATTACTTAAAATGCTAAAAAAAAATTAAAAAATTAAAAAATAAAAACCACGACAAATATTAAGGACCACCCTAGTATTTAACACTACTTATATAATGCAGCTAGTTCTTATTTAATGGTATTTAACGCTACTTAATCCCACTTAATGTTGTTTAATGTTGCTTATCGCTTTCTATTACTTAACACTAGTAATTTATTTCTACTTAATGATACTCAACACCTCTTCAACCTAACCCTGCATAGTCCTCATTAACGTTACTTAATATTCTTTGTAGTCTATATTAAGTAAATTGTTGATATTTGTTTCATACTTCAAAATAATTGAATTATTCAAAATTCAAGAATTGTTAGAACTTTCTTTCATATCTATCCTTTATTTAATGAAGTTCTTAACTACTTTACATTTTCTTGGAGACTTAATTTGGGTTCTATTAAAAGGATATTAGTGGAAAGTAGTCTTTGATTCACTTAATATGGACTAGAAGGGGTAATATTAATCTTGTATTTATTGTAATGTTCATGCAAATTAATTTTGCTCATGAAAGAAGGGAAAATGGGGAATCTGAGATCTCGGACTCGAGTCTCCCTGGTACCAGGGGCGGCTCTAATAAATCGGTGACCTTAAGCCAAATCCGAATGGAGGCCTTAAATTCAAATATATATTTTTTATGAAGTTTATTATAGCTAATTATTTAATTTTTCTTGAGACATAGTATTCATAATTTGTCGAACTTCTATTACTTCTTTGCTCTTTTATGAAAAGATTTTATTTTCTATAAATAATACTCTATATTTAAAAATAAAATAAAAAATACTTATAACCTTTTTTTATTATTTTAAATGAGGCCCCTCAAATTTTGAGGCCTAAGGCAATTGCTTTTTTTTTCAAAGTTGTTGAGCCGTCTCTGCCTGGTACAAAGTCACCTTTGTTAGGGAGGGGTAAACCCATCAATGTGGAACTTCCCGGTGCAATATGAATTTATTCAGGCTCCAACATTAATACCGAACGCAGGATGAAAAAAAAAAAAAAAAAACTTAAATGCCCCCGAGTAAATTCGTCCGTACTCCTTGTTCCATGCCCTGCTTGGGATTGCAGTGCAGAGATCGATGGCTTACCGAAGGCCCATCAGAGAAGACAAACTAGGCCTTCTCTTCTTGCTTTCCACCCAAGGCCCAATCCTAAGCCCAATGCTTCTCCCTTTTAATTACAGGCCTGCTCTCCACCCAAGGCCCAATCATAAGCCCAATGCTTCTCCCTTTTAAACACAGGCCTGCTCTCCACCCAAGGTCCAATCCTAAGCCCAGTGCCATTATCATCCAAAAGGAACAACACATGTCATAAACTTCAGGGAAAATTACGTTGAATAGCAAACATTTAGCTTATCGGAGGTATACTATAACTATATTTTAAAAAAAATTGTAATTTGCGATTATAGTTTTTTTTGCTATTCACCTAATTTACATAATTCGTTTGATTTATATAATTCGGTTCTTGATTGTATAAATCTAAAATTTTGTAAAGGTTTACCTAGCTATTTGTATACAATTTATGAAAAATTCATAATATATTATCATGTTTGTATATTGACAAGTGAAATATACGTATACATATATATCTTATCAGTTTGGACTTTGGAGGCGAAAGATGTGGCTGATAAGTCAACATATGAAAATATTTTTTTTAATTCATCAGTCATCTAGAAATGAAAAAAAAAGAAGAAAAGTGAAGGTTCTTTTCACACTTTCTTTTAACTACTTTGCAATTATATATCCAAACAAAAGCAAATATATAAAATATACATATAGGATGTTCGAAGAAGTTCACTGGTGATTTTCTTAGGAATAAATCCTCAATAGTCTTGCAAATTATTTGTATCGTTGATTTATCTAAATGTCTTTTGGTCAATTAAAGTCTATGAACCAAAATGGTTTGGCATGTTACAGTTTGAAAGCTACCGCAGGTGGCGATGATGATGATGATGGCGACAGTGGTGGTGATGGTTAGATTTTTCATGGAATTTAAAAAGAAAAAAGAAGAATAGACATTCGAAATTTATAATTTTTAAATTTGTCATAACATTTGCATGGCTATAGAAACTTTTTGTTAAGAGTAAAATGTGACTTTTATAGTTATATACATCCAAATATAAAAATGTTTCATTATTCCTAAAATAAACTACTAAAAAATTAGTATCACATAAATTGAAACACACTAAATAATAATATTAGTAATTGTTTTTGAGTAGACATATAATGAATTAGTCGGTCCCAACTAGATTTCTGCCAGCGAAGCAAAATTCATCAAGTTGTTCTTTTTCTTCTTTTAAAAAATGTTCTGGTTGAAGGTGTAGGGAAAAATTATTCCAATATGAAATTTCGAATAAGATAATTAGGGTTCAGTCGGCCATGTCCAATAAAGAAATCGCTTCATAATATTGTCGTATTTGGTGACAACATACTAAGTAGGGGCGTGCATTATTTGGATTAAATTAAAAAACCAAATCAAATCAAATTGAATTTTAATTTTAATTTTTTTTTGTTTTTTGGTTTGATTTTGAATTAATAATTTATTCTGTTTGGTTTTTTTGTTGGGTTTCAGATTTAGAAAAAAAAATAAAAAAAATCAAATAAATTGATTTTTTTTAATATATAAATTAAATTGGAGTTAACCACTTTTATCCCTTTTTTGTTATTTTCTTTCATTATGATTCAGTTTATATTTTATGTTTGGACATGTATAATTGATATACTTTTAAGTATTGTGTTTTACGTTTTTACTTGTGATTTATATTAGAAAGTATATTTAAGAGATTCAATATTATTACTCCTCCTTGTATGTATGTATTATATTTTTTCAAATTGCAAATATAACTTTGATTATGTTTCTTATTATTGATAAAATCGAATAATCAAACCGAAAAAAATCAAACCAAATTTATTTTGATTTGGATTGAGTTACACTTCTTCAAAATAAAAAACTGAAAAACCCAAATCAAATAGTACAAAATCAAACCGAAAACCAAATGCATACCCCTAATACTAAATGAACTTGCATGCGTTAATTATACGAAAATTTATAGTATTATTTTACATAGGGAAAACTCTTTTAGAACAACAAACATTTAAATTATACTAAATGTTATAGCTACGGTTTAGGGAAGTTCTAATTCGCAACTATAGTTTCACCAATCTTGCTATTCGCCTGATTTGTATAATTCGTATGATTTGTATAAATTCAAAATTAGTATAATTTGGTCCCTGATTGTATAAATCTAGAATTTTGAATATGCTTACTCTAGCTTTTGTATACAATTTATGAAATATTCATAATAAATTATCTTATTAGTATATCAGCAAGCGAAATATACAAATGAAAATTTAAAAGTAATAAGTTGACAAATTTTAAATAAAATATACTTTTTATCATAAAAAATCAATTTTGTCCAATAAAAAAAAATAGTAACACGCAATTTGTTGTAGATAAGTTTTGGAGACCTAAGTCATATGCTTTACTTGCTTTGGCATAGAGTCGGCCCTGACCGACGCCCACTTGAATTTACAATTGAACAAAAGGCGGTAGCTTATGAAGTTTCCAGTCTAGTGCGTTTTGGCTCATATAGCTATTTCTACACGAGTCTCTAGAAACTGACTAGCAATTCTACTTTGTTTCATACCTGAACATTTGGACTATCTTTTGTGGCCTTTCTAGTAAGAGTTGCTTTGTAAAATAATTTTTTTTTTTTTTTTATGATACATAACTATGTCTTTTAATTTAACGTTAATCGATGGTATTTATATTTGTCAATTTTTTCAATTATATATAAGTTTAACTGTCTATTTATATCAGTCTAAAATTGAAGAATATAAACACAAGATGAGACCAAGTTAAAAGATAAATTTATATATTATACTTGTAAGTTTTCTGGATGATACAGTTTGATGACGCAATTCGCAATACAAATATATCATCGTCATTTAGCACTTCACTGTTGCCACGTTGAACCGGTCAATATCCTTGCGTTACACGCTGCAGACACTGCTTCAAGTATAACTTTAGCCATATATATAGTTGAACTTATACACTTCTCAAATCATGATAAAATTACTCAGCTCTCATTCATAATCTTCACCTAAAAAAAGAAAAAAACACCATGACAGCATCATTGACTGAATTAGGGTCCAAGTTTGCTGGACTGATGTTCATTTGGGCCACAATTCAGCAATCATTTCCCTATGCACTCAGCAAGCGCTTCGATTACTTATGGCGCAGAGTAGAAAATTACTTCTACCCTTACGTACAAATTACCATTGATGAATTTTCAAATGGTAAACGAAACGAAATCTACAGTCATATCAACTCTTATTTGGGTACTAAGTCCATCAAAAAGGATGCTAAGTTGCTCAAAGTTGAAAAGTCTAAGAACAGCAAGTCTTTTGCTGTTAGCTTGGATGAAGGAGAAGAAATTACTGATGAATTTCAAGGTGCTAAATTCAGTTGGCGCAATTACTCTGTAAAATTGTCCGATGATTCTTCAGGTCATCGGTCTAGCCGGTCTAATTCCGTTCCAATGGAAAAGAAAAGTTACAAATTAACTTTCAATCAACGAGACAGAGAAATTGTTACCGGAAAATACTTGAACCATATCACGGAAGAAGGCAAGGCGATTCAGTTCCAGAACAGGAAACAGAAGATTTACTCAAACAATTGTAGTGATGATTGGTATTGGTATGGTAAAGGTATGTGGAGAGACATCAATTTTGAGCACCCTGCAACATTTGATACTCTGGCTATGGACCCTAAGAAGAAAGCGGAAATAATCAACGATCTCATTGCGTTCAGCAACGGGAAGGATTATTATTCCAAGGTTGGAAAGGCGTGGAAGCGCGGGTATCTTCTTTATGGTCCACCAGGAACTGGAAAATCAACTATGATTGCAGCTATTGCGAATTACTTGAATTATGATATTTATGATCTTGAGCTCACCTCTGTTAAGGATAACTCAGGGCTTAAGAAATTGCTCATGGAAACAACGAGCAAGTCCATCATTGTCATTGAAGATATTGATTGTTCTATCGATCTCACCGGCAAGAGAAAGAAGAAAAAGAAAAAGGAAAAGGAAACAACCAGTGAAGATCAGGAAGAAGATTCGGACTCCTCTACAGAAAAAGAAAAAGAAAGTACAGAAAACAAGGAATCAGGCAAACTCACACTTTCCGGGCTGTTGAATTTCATCGACGGAATATGGTCAGCTTGTGGTCAAGAAAGGATTATTATATTTACGACGAATCACAAGGACAAACTTGATCCAGCTCTAATACGACGAGGACGTATGGATATGCACATTGAGATGTCTTATTGCAAATATGAAGCATTCAAAGTGTTGGCTAAGAATTACTTGAATTTGGAAACACACACTCTGTTTCAACAGATTCAAGGTTTACTCGAGGAAGTAGATATGAGTCCTTGTGATGTGGCTGAGCACTTGATGCTTAAGAATGCTTCTGGAGGGCCTCAAATTTGCTTGGATAACTTAATTCAAGCTTTGAAAGACGCCAAGAAGAAGGCAAATAAAGATTCAAAAGAATCCAAGGAAAAAGCCAAGCAGAATTCCATGAAAATTAAGAAGTTCTCAGCAAAATTTCTCACAAGTTTTGGCAACCTACAAAAGTTGCTCAAATGATAACTTTTAACTTCAATTTCCCCATCATTTTTTCTATTTTTGGTGGCCTGGGGGTTGGGGATTCTCCATGTATATAGTATTGTATTGTTGTAACCTGAAGTAAGAATAAGATGATGTTTGATCTGTGAGGCATTAGCAATTGCAAGGAATTAGGATGTCAAAATTTTACATCTTCTTAGGTATTAGTGTACTACTGATGTTGTTACAATATGGTTCTTTATAAATAGTAGCTATATCAACATAATAATCCATTATTCACTAAACTTTACCAGTTGGTTTATTTCAAAATACTTGCAATTCAACCTCAACAACTGCTTTGCAACCCTTAATTGAAATATGTAGCATCATACTCAATTCGACTTTGTATTAAATTCATTGATTTATCTAAATGTGTTTTAGTCAATTAAACAACTCTACAATATATCTTGTTTGTGACAGAGTATCAAACCGGCGCTCAACCTGTACATGTTATACAATCTTTTGTTCAACTTATAATTTTTTCCCAAAACTTACATAAAATATTTTGGAGACTTGGCAAATTTAATTAAATTGGATTTTTGGTTGAAGGTATCGGGAAAATGCAGAAGATAATAAAGTGTTAAATGAACCTGCATATGTACTTGTTTTCGTTTTATTTTGCCCAACGCTTGTTGACTTTGATATTGTAATTCCGACATAACTAATATGTGAACCAATCAGGTACATACTTGTATTTACAATTGAAAAAGGGTAGAAAAGCTTACCTACGAAGTTTCCACTCATATGGATAAAAATATATGAAAACACGTAGGCATGTTAGTTTTACACGAGTGATTCGATAGTGACGGATTTTAGTGATACATCTTTGTTCAATAGCTGGAATTTTGACTCTTTGGACTGTCTTTTTTGACAATGTGGCACTCCCTTTCTGTGAGGGTTGTTGAGAAAAAAAATCTAACGTCACAAATAATTTATGTACCAACGTGACCCTACAAAAGAATTACTGTAGTATATTATTCTTATTTGTTTTAATTGTTAACCTAGCAAGGCTACGTAACCCAAAACCAACATGGCTCATCCCATATGATTTTTGCCTTTCTAGTGACTTGTAACTCTAATAATTACAAGAAAGATTCTACTACTAGACCAATCTTCAAACATTTTACATTATTAGTTAAAATCAACCAGCTTAATATAATGTAAAGATGTTTAGGAACTGTAAGCCCACAAAGCTTAAATTCGACAAACATTACTCTAATCCCTTCTTTTTCTATTTTGAAACATGTCAAAGTAATAATAATGGATATACTTGGCACTTTTCTTTTATTAATTTCTTCAACATCGTGACCAATTAGACATTGTCAAAAAAAAATGGAGCGACAAATGGGATTTATTTTAGTGTTTAAAGAATGCTTTGCTTGAACCGTCTGTAAAATATGTTAATTTCTTCAACATCGTAATCAATTAACAGTTGATTTATGTCAAAATACTTGCAATCAACATCAACAACTACTTCACAACACGTATAATTGAAATATGTAGGCATCATACTCAATTCAACTTTGTAAGAAATTCATTGTAGTTAGGCATTTCACGAGTCTGGAGCCAAAAGGACAAAAAAAATTGTCAATTATTTCAAAAGGGCATATCAATTTTTTTTAAATCAAAAGTGCAAAATCGCTCCTAACGAAGCGATTTTCCTCTGACACAATATTGACGTGGTTATTCCGCTAAAAATAAAAATCGTTGACACAACAACAATTATTTAAGTCCAATTTTTTTTCTCTAACTAAAATCGTTGATATGACAACGTTTTTAAAAAAAATCATGAAAATTGCTACCTCTGCAGCTTTTTCATTAATATATTTTTTTAAAATTTGCGTTGGCAGCATTTTTATTTTTATTTTTATTTTAAAAAAATAATCAAAGACAACGTTTTATTAAAAAAATTCACTTCCTTGGCAGTGTTTTTATTAATTTTTTTTAAATTGCTGCTTTGGCAGTGATTTTATTAAAAAACAATTTTTTAAAAAAAAATTCCTGTTTTGTCAGTGATTTTAATTGGAGAAAAAAAATTGGACTTAAATAATCGATGTTGTGCCAGCTATTTTAGTGAAAAAAAGAAAAAAAAAAATCTGGCAACAATTTTTATTTTTAACGGAGTAACAACGTCAATATTGTGTCAGAGGGAAATCGCTTCGTTAGCAGCGATTTTGCCTTTTTGTTTTTTAAAAATTTGACCTGCACTTTTGAAATTGTTGGCAATTTTTTTTTTTTTGCCTTTTTGGTTCCGGATTTGGCATTTCATGAGGTTATTCTCTCTAGTGCTTTTAAGTTAATTATAGTGTAGTTTCAAAATTGTTAAATCTCTCAAATTTTGAATTAATCATCTCTTTTGGTGGTGAATGTAGGTCTAATGACCGAATCAAGTAAAATATTTGTGTCTCTTTCTCTTATTAACGATCTCAATTATCAGTTGCCTTCAATTTGAAATTTGATTTGTTTTTGTCTTTTTGAAATGCAAGCAAACTTGCTGACGAGTAAATTTCTTGTTTATTTGAGATGTTCTAATAACTTATCTACGAGTGGTAATTTTCTTAAGCATAATTAGTGCTGTCAAAATGGGTTTGGCCAACTAGGCCGGTCCAACTCAATCCTTGAATTAAATGAGGTTGAGATCAATTTTTTCAACCCATTTAGGAACGAGGCTTTTTAGCCCTGCCTCATTTGACCTGCTAGCCTCGTAGGCCCAACCCGCAAGCCTCATAGGCCAACCCGCGGGCTCTGAAATATTAATTATATATATTTTAAGTAGTATTTTACTTGTTAAGATTTTGTTAATAAATATTTTTAAAATATCTATATAAAATAAAGACTATATTTTTTACATATCTTTTACATTTTAGGGTCATTAGTCCCCTTAAATTTCTTATTAGCCCAAATCCATTACTCCATTATAACTATGAATATTTGACCGCTTTTACTTTTATTTTTATGCCTAATTTTTCCTTTATTGTCTTGTTTATGAAAATAGTGATCATGTAATATTTTTTGCTCGGATGAATCTTATGAATGTTGTATCTTGACTATTATATATTTGTTTTCTAAATATTCATCGAAGTATGTGTAATTCATGAATGAATTTATGTATGTATTGATGTCGTGTTCATCGAACATCAACGTTCGTATTCTTTCTAAGAAGAAAATGTTGTCCGTTTTTTAGTTGAAGGGCCAACTCGTTCCAACCCGTGGCCCGCTTGGGGCTGGGTTGGACTGTTATTTTATAGGCCCTTTAATTAAAAGAAATAGCCCGTTCCAACCAATTTAACTTTTTCGCCTGTTAGAGTTGGATCAGATTGGGCTGGACCAGTCCATTTTGACAACTCTAAGCACAATGCTCTTAATTACTACTTATATTACAATTAGATCGTCATGATTTACCTCATTTGTAAGTATAAGATAAATAACTCATTCAACTGAACATAGCAAAATCGTACACGAGGTTTCCAAAATGAACATTACCCAGTTGAGATGTCTAAGTGAAACTTAGTGCCAGGGGCTACTGATGGGTCTTACCAAATTTAAATAAAATTATGAGATACATTTTGTTCATTTTTTCTCTTTTAACCACTTAACCTATCTTTTAAATGTATATAAACGAGAAGATGACATAAATCGTCTCTTAACTATATGAGTAGGTCTTAAATGGTCCATTAACTATACACTTACCGATTTTAGTCCATTAACTAAAAACTTACCGATTTTAGTCCTTTAAGTTTTCAAAAACTTACCAGGTTTGGTCTTATTTGACAGTATTGTATTATGCTTAAAACGTTACCGGGATAACGTTTCTTTATTTAACACCGTCAGGCCATATATTTTACACGTCAAATTTTTTTAATAAAATATAACCTAAAACGTTACTCAAGAATATGTTTAACCAGTTTTGTAAATTTTCAAAAAAAACATACTCCTTCCATCCCATTTTATGTGGCACTTTTCGGATTTCAAGACTCAAACAAGTCTATCTTTGATCGTAAAATTTTCATAGATCTTTTAAACATTTTGAATGATCAATTATTGTGACTTATAGTACTTTTTACGTAGTTTATAAATATATAAATTTATTTCAAAGCTTACTCGCCTGTCTTTTTCGTTTTCTAATTTATCTCTTTTGTTTGTGTTGTTTATTCAACAGAAATGGATGAAAGAGCTCTATGTGCGTTTTGTCGCAGCGATGGTAGCCACATATGTGTGGAGAATTGTCAATGGAGGGAACTCTTCCCCCTCTCCCAAATCGAAAAGTTTCGACGTCTCGTACACAATTACGGGAAGGCGACGTTGAATTGGGAATATAGAGATACTCCTCCGCCAGGTAGGGCATTTCGTTTCGAGATGAATCACAAAGATGCAGTCGTTCAAGAAGCTTACAGCTACTGCGAAGAAATTGCCGCACGTCTACAAGAATTAGAGAATGACATACAATAAAAAGACCAGCAAATCGCTCATCTTCAGGGGTACAATGAATTTCCTTATTCTTGAATGATTTTTACGTTTCTTTGGTCTCTTTGCGTCTGAATGACTATATTTTGTTACATTTCAGTCAATATAATGTACCCTTTGCTCCTGCAGCAGCTGAAATTCCACACCAAAAAGATATTTTTGTAAATTTTCCTTACCATTTGCTTTTGGTATGAATTTTGATTTGTAAATTAATATAAGTTAAATCCTAAATATTTGTCGGGAGTTACTTGATAATTTTAAAACTACACATCATCTCCACTACTCACCATGATGGAAAATGAGAATAATGTTAAAAAACACTCTTATTTAAATGAGTCTCTCTCTGCAATAAAGATATAGTCTTATACATCAAAGTTATTCATAATTTGTAAAGCAAGAGAGAGAAACAACTTTTGAAGAACAAAAAAAAAAGACTTCCGCTTAATTCAATTCAAGATTCTTGAAAAACACTATGATTGATTCGGGTATGTATTCTTGATTGAATTGTTATAGTAATAGATTTATGTGAAAATCATATAGTTCCGATCCTGAATAACTGATAAGATTTATGAATGTTTAGATTGTTTGTGTTTTCACAATTCATTAAAATCTTTACATGTGGTATCAGAGCCTGATTTAAGAGCTAATGGTTTTTCATTGAATTAATGTTTTCTTTATTTAAAAAAAGTAATAGGTATTGACTTAATTGTATGGCTGATCCGGATTCAGATTATTATATTTTGAGGAGTTGAGTTTCATTCACTGAAAACTTGAATTTGTATTAGAACATTTGTTCTTTTCATTAAAATTAAAGAAATAAATTTTAGTAATGACCTTCGAAGTCATGTGAATTAAATTGTGAAGTGTTGATCCATAATTTGTTTTGCTTTATAACATCACTGTATATATAATGATTCATTTATGCATAATGTCATTATCCCTTATTATTGTACTAATTTTGCCATATAAAGGTGTTAGTATTAAGGAAATTATTATTCACTGTTATGATGTATTTTATTTTGAAATTATGTATATGAGATTAGTTAATCACCAAAGTGGTTTAATCTTTGAAGAATTAATTCAAAATAATAATGATTAAATGTATATCCAATTATCCATTATTTTGATGCTTGTAACCGATATAACACTTATGGATATATTGAAGTTTTTGGTTATAAGATATTTACGGATCACCCAAAGGTTGATTATTTATCTTTATAACCATTTAACATTAAGGAGACAATTTAGATGTGTCGTTAATTTTATTTATTTATCCAAAGATAATAAATATTATTGATTGAGACATTAAAAATTATTGAATTACGTTAAAGACATTTACGCATCATTATGTCTAGAGTTGTATTTTGATGTTTCGCCCAAAGAAGAACATCAATATACATTTAAGAATTTATAAACCATTTCTAAATTTGATAGTATGTTTGAAATTCAATACTCAAAGTATTAACAAATAAGAATGTTCCATTTGTAGCAAATAATTTTGAGTAAAAATAATTTGAAAATATTAATGATAATTAATTGAAGACATAAAAATAGGAGATCCATAACAAAATAGAATATTTGTTTTCCTTTTTTAGCTCAAAACAATTATTTCAAACAGATTTCTTTTCAAAAACAAAATTCTCTCTCTTCTCAATTTGCTCAAACAGATTTATCAGTCGTCACTCTATTCTAATTCAAATTTATTTTTATACAATAATCCTCATTCTCTTGTAATTGACAGTTTCTTATCAGTATTAATAAAGTATGGTGACAGATGAAATCTTTCAAGTTAGTGTTTTTTCAAAACAATTGTGTAATTTATTGCAAAAAAAAATGGAATTTTTTAAATGTATATTGTTGTTAGTTTTTGGTATGAATTATTTTTCATTTTTTGGTATGTTTCTGATTTTAAAATTACATAAAATTTATTTGAAATTAGTATACTAGATAGGGGTGTTGACGGGTCAGTTTGGATCGGTTATTGGTCGAAATAAAAATCAAATCAACTTAATCGGTTTTAAAATTATCAAAACCAAACCAAACCAAACCAAATATAATATACATTTACCGATTTGGTGGTTATCGGTTTCGATTTGGTTTGGTTCGGTTATTCGGTTATTAACCATACACAAAAATAAAAGAAACAATTCATTCAAAATGTGAAAAAAGTGACAACAATCCATTCAAAAGAAAAAATAATTAGAATGACTTAAATTACTGAACTTTCGATCACTAAATTTACTATCAATAAAGCTTAAAAATCACTATATTGGTCTAGAAGGAAGAGACAATAACATTTTCAGTCTCACAAAGAATTGTCACAGACACTCATATACATGAAATCAATAAGATAAATGTTTTATCTTGGGCATTTTTGCCTTCAACAAGTAAATTATAAAGAAATTTTAATGACAATATGTATAAGATCTTTAAAATTGTTTATAAAAACAATATATTAAGTAGGTATATTGATATAATATATCTATATAATTCATCGATTCGGTTATTTCTTCGATTTTTTCGAATAAAATCATAACCAAACCAAATACTATGGGTTTTCAAAAATCTAAAATCAAACCAAACCAAACCCAAATAAAACCGATTTTATTTTATCGGTTTGGTTCGATTTTTCGGTTTGAATCGGTTTTTATCCAAATCGTGAACACTCCTAATACTAGATATATCGGACATGTATAAAAATTTATAATGTTTTTGGTATGATTGAACTCTATTTTTTTGGCATTATATTGGAATGAATTTGGGAATGATAATGGAATGAATTTGGTGTACTGTTTATTTAATAAATGACAATTACTAGTTAGAAATTGTATAATTTTTGTTATCTTTTGGCAAGAATCTGGTATGAATCAGTGATGACTTTTGGCATGAAATATTTATAGAAAGTGTCCATAAAAATGGTATGAAATTTGTGCATAAAATGGTATACTAGAAAATATTCATAAAATGGTATACTAGTTATATCGACATGTTTGAAAATTGATAATATTTTTGATACGATTCTAGTATAATTGAACTTTATTTTTTTGGCATTATATTGTAATGGATTTTACCATGATAATGGAATGAATTTGGTAGACTGTTAATTTAATAAATGACAATTACTAGTTAGAAATGATATTTTTTTAATATTACTAGTACATTTTATTTGTGTATAAAAAATGGTTCATAGTGTGATCTTGTATATGATAATTTTTGTATGAACCATGGTTGCAAAAGAATGACTATATATTATTTTGTTATATTTTGTATGAATTGTGGATTTAAATGGGTCTATATAATTGATATAATCAGTATAAATCGATATATAATTGATATAAAATTGGTATGAACCATTTTTTTACATTGATTAATTCAAAACAAAATTCACACCAAAACAATCAATATATAAATGTTATAAAATTGGTATGAACTATTTTTTACAATGATTAATACAAAATCAAAATTCATAGTAAAATCATACGATAGGTTAAAATTCATACCAAAATCATAGAGTAGGTCCATTTATTTTTAAAACCATATATATATATATATATAATCAATATAAAAGCGGATAAAATTAAATCGAATAATCAATATGAACCATTCTTTGTAATGATCAATTACAAATCAAAATTCATACCAAAAGCAAATGGTAAGTTCATTTATTTTGATATCAATTATACAAAAATCATACAGTAGATTCATTTATTTTTAAAATCATAATTCATACCAAATTCATACAATTTAGCAGATATATAATTTTGGAAAATAGAAAACATATAATTTAAATCATTATTCATACAATTCAAATTATTTATTAATGGTATGAAACCAAAAATAGCAATCTAAAGAAAGAAAAAAAATGAAGATAAAGGAGGAATAGAAGGAAAAACATAGGAAATAAATAAATGTAAATAAAGATAGATAGATATATATATAAAATAGTGAACACCTTATTTAAATTCAATATTAGAAAAAAATAGTATTTATCAAGAGTACGAAGAGTTATTAAGTAATAATAGTAGTACTGAAAATAATAGTAAAATAAGAAAAACAAGGATTAAGAGCAAACGTTGTTGGGGGATGGAACCTTTTAAATATTTCTATCAATTTAAATATATAGCTTATAAAAAGATATTATTGTATTTAAAATCAAGGATAAGGAAGAATAATAAAAAGATTATATATTTAAATAAATTTCACATGATAAATTAAATTAATTTTTATTTATTTAATTATAAACCCACAAATAAACAAAATTATTTTAGAATCTATTTATTTTTATGCAATATAATCATAAATCCATAAGTAAACAAAATTATATATTTTTTCTATTTTTATATCGTGTATGTTTTTTTCTCCTTTTTTGTAAAACATGTAAATGCGTTTTTCCTTGATTTATGACAGAAGGTCAAAGTTTCTTTCATATCAATACCATTTGAAACACTTGTAGCCAACATTGGAAATGAAACTAAAGAGAAATAGATGTGATATAATCAATGCTGGTATAGTAATTCTAATATCAGATAAGCAAATTAACATAAATAAACATAAGACTATTTTTAAATAATATACTTATTACATACTAGGCTGTTTATGAACACAATTGTTAGCCAACAAAGAAAAGAAGACAACAAATATTGTGTCATAATTTGTGTCCGACAATTCCAATACTTTGCTATGATTTATAGTCTTCTTCTTCTTCTGATTCTGAACTTCAAATAAAATACTCCTCCATAACTTTTCTTTTGAAGAATCTGCCTCTCTTAGAAGTAAAGAAAAAAATAGAAGAAGCAATAAAATAGATTCTAAAATTTTATTCATTTGTGGGTTCATAATTAAATAGCAGAATTGTAGTTAAATAATTTTTGAAGATAAAAGTCTTAAGTTGAATGATTTTATTGATACAAAATAAAATTTCAAAATTATTGCTCTCTCTGCAATTTTGAATTACTCATCTCTTCCGGTGGTGGATGTAGGTCTAATGACCGCACCACATAAAATATTTGTGCCTATTTCTCTTATTAACGTTCTAAATTATCGGTTGACTTCAATTTGAAATTTGATCTGTTTTTCTCTTTTTGAAATGCTAGCAAATTTACTGCAGCGAGTAAATTTCTTGTTAATTTGAAGTGTTCCGATAACTTATATACGAGTGGTAATTTTCTCAAGTATAATGCTCTTTATTACTACTTATATTACAAAATTAGATTGTCATGATTTACCTCCTTTGTAAGTATAAGATAAGTAACTGATTCAACAGAAAATGATTAAAAATATCTTTAAATTATATGAAATTGAACGAATATAACCAATTAATATTTTGGTCTAAAAATATTATATTCTTATTATTATTTGTAGATAAAAATATCAGTTTTTTTTGGGAATAAAGATATTGTTTTTTTTAAAACACGTTATTTTTCTATAAAATACCATTTTTAGAGAACCTATTCCTTTTTTTCTTCTTCTATTAACATTCATTTTACTAGTATAAAAGTCGAAAATAATCTATTTTCTTCATGATCTTCTTTTATCAATTAAAATATAATTACCTCATATACTTTTTAAATTGATAATATATGTCACAACTATTACATAATTGATTTTCATTTTGATAATGATTTTAAAAATCTAGTAAATAGAAAATATTTTTATTTTATCAATATTTTTTGAATTGAGGTAAGATACACATTTGCTAATAAATTTCTTGATTTTAAATTAGTAATATGTAAAGAGGGTAAAAAATAATTCTATCGATGTATTAAAGATATGCTGTAATTTGAAAGTTTCATATTTTCATGACATTATCGATATTTTAAAGATATGCTGAAATTTGATGCAATGAAAATAAAGTTTCATATTTTTATGACATTATTATGTTTGTATCTTAACTTTAAAACATATCCTTCAAAAATTCGAAAAAAAATATTTATTATTATTTTTTTTTTTTTTTTTATGATTATCAAAATGATAATTATTATGATCTTATATATATATATATAATAACGTGATTACAATATTTTTACTGGAAAATAACATGTTTTGAAATAACATTTTTTACCCAAAAGTATATTAAAAAGATACTTTTAGATCAAACTGTGACACACACATACCCTTTCTTTCCTCGAAAGTCGAAACTGTAGAAAGATTCTTTCCACATTTTGATTTTTAACGAAAGGTTCTTTTGACCTTATTTCTTTAATTATTTTTTCACTTAAAATGTTATCCAAAGGCAATGCTTTTAGAAGGTTCCAACTTCCAAGAAGCAATGATACGTACTGTTCATAATACTATGAGAGACGAGAAACTCATTGATTATTTTCAAGAGTCATGTTCTATCATTCGATCGGGGCACCTTAGTCCTTTTATGGGCCTTGCCATAGGTGCGTTACCCAACAATTTCACTTTCAATATCTGTCTCAATAACATACATGTTAGCTCTTGAAAATCAAATTCATAACCTGGAATCTAATAGATTGATACCATGAAAAAAATACTACAATTGAGCCTAATGACAACCCGAAAGTTAGCTCGGTGGGATATGATTTAATGAAAAACAAAGTAATAGTGTATAATTGCTACAATTAAGAATGTGTCATTGTGGTAATTAAAGTAAGCCAAAGAAAATTTCTTCCAGAATTTACGTTCAATACGATTATGTCACTTAGTAAATACTAATTACTTCCTCCATCTCGATTTAGGTAAAATAATTTGACTTGACATGAAATTTAAATTTTTTAATTTAAACTTGTTGTGCAACTATAAATCATTTAATTAGAATAAAAAAGTTTTAATTATTACTAAATATAAAAATGTGTCTTGTTTTTTTAAGCTGGACTAAAAAGAAAAAATGTGTCAAATACATTAGGATAGAGAAAATACGTGTAAATAGTTACCCCCTCTATCCCTAATTACTTGTCCACTTTTGAATTGCTACACCTATTAAGAAAACAATTATTGACATAGTGAGTTTACTATTTTACCCCTATTAATTATGAAGTGGATGAATTAAAAACTTTAGATTCTCGCGAAGTTCTACCTTTTTCAAAGTAATTAATTGAGGGTATAATAGATTAAAAAAAAATTGTCCTTTTTTTATTTGTTAAAATGAACAAGTAATTAGGGATATCTATAAAAAGAAAAATGGACAAGTAATTAGGGACAAAATAAACACCCATTTCATTAATAGTGTAACGAAAATGATAAAGCAATCTGCTATAAAATACTAAAATTCAATAATAGCGTAACGAAAATGTGTACATAGTTAATTAGTGTATATAGCTTTTAACTCTTTCCATGAAATGCTTCGTGGCCAAGGTAGTACTCCGTCGTATAACATATAGTATTTTACATTAAATGGTTGAGTATTGGAACGTGTAGAATGCCCAATTTTATAATGAAGATCGAAGCCACTTTTACATAAGAAATTTGTATTGAATGAAAAAGCAAAAGTGATGGGAGTAGTTTATAGCTCGTTGGACCATCTTTTCAGTTTTTTGTCCATTTCCCCCCAAAAAGTTGTGGAAATTAAGTCGGAAACGAACATATTGATTTTATATTTCATTTTCAATTTACTTGAGTCCCAAGGAATAGCCATGTTCTTAGGAAATAATATTCAATTGTAGTATCGTAAAGATGATTGAGTTGGTGCAGTAGGTGATATTTCGTAAGGAAGGTTCAAGAATGATTCCATCTACGTAGAGTTCATCCCATCAAATTTATCTAGTGTGACTTACACTATGGTTTTTGAGCTATTGCACATGAGTGAGTTTACCTGATGCGCGAAAAGTTCCATAAAAATACACAATTGTAGTGAAGTTCCCTTAAAGCGGACCGCGTTCAACTGGGAACCGGCCAACTTTTTTTGTATTAGTGCCGCACGAAGTGCCTTTGTTCCCCTGCTATATATAGTTGTATGTATAGTTTTACTAAGCCCCATCATTAACTTCATACTAATACACTTCTTGTCTTCATCCAAAATCTTGCACACAAATATAGCTAAAATTAAAAAGGACAACATGGTAGATACATTGACTGAATTATGCTCCAAGCTTGCTGGACTGATGTTCATTTTGGGCACAATTCAGCAACTTGTCCCCCGTTCTTTCTACAAACGCATCAAAGCATTGTGGCATCGAATCGAAAATTATTTCTACCCTTATGTCCAAATTACCATCGATGAATACTCCAACAATAAAAGAAATGAAGTCTACTCTCTTATCAAAGTTTATTTAGGTACTAAGTCCACTAACGATGCAAAGTATCTTAAAGCTGAAATGTTCAAGAAGAGCAAGTCTTTAGCTGTTAGTTTGGACGAAGGAGAAGAGGTAATTGATGAATTCCATGGTGTCAAGCTTAAATGGAACTCTTACAAGGAAACATTCCCTGATAATTCTCCAGGGGGACGTTCTCAACTTCCGATTGAAAAGAAATGTTATACGCTAACTTTCGATAAGAAAAATCAAGATATGGTCACTGGACAATATTTGAGACATGTGATGGAAGAAGGCAAGGCCATTGAGTTCAAGAACAAGAAGCAGAAGATCTACTCTAACGAAGAGGGGGAGTGGCATTGGTATGGTAAAGGTAAGTACATAGATCATGTGGTATAATAAAATAACTTGGATGAATTACTAAAAGATTTGTTATTTTTGTACCATTTATAGGTATGTGGAGGCACATCAATTTCGAGCACCCTGCAACATTTGATACTCTCGCTATGGATCCTACGAAGAAGGAAGAAATAATCAATGATCTCGTTGCTTTCAGCAAGGGGAAGGACTACTATTCCAAGGTTGGAAAGGCGTGGAAGCGCGGCTACCTTCTTTATGGTCCACCAGGAACTGGAAAATCAACTATGATTGCAGCTATTGCGAATTTCTTGAACTATGATATTTATGATCTTGAGCTAACCACTGTTAAGGATAACTTAGAACTTAAGAAGTTGCTCATGGAAACAACAAGCAAGTCCATCATTGTCATTGAAGATGTCGATTGTTCTATCGATCTCACAGGCAAGAGAAAGAAGAAAAAGAAAAAGGAAACGACGAATGAGGAGGAGGAAGAAGATTCAGACTCGACTACAGAGAAAAAGAGCGACAAGAATGAATCAGGCAAACTTACTCTTTCGGGGCTGCTGAATTTTATAGATGGAATATGGTCAGCTTGTGGTCAAGAGAGAATTATTATATTTACGACTAATCATGTTGACAAACTTGATCCAGCTCTGATACGTAGAGGACGGATGGATATGCACATTGAGATGTCGTATTGCAAATATGAAGCATTCAAAGTGTTGGCTAAGAATTACTTGGGAATTGAAACACATCCTCTGTTTCAAGAGATTCAACGTTTATTACAGGAAGTAGACGTGAGTCCTTGTGATGTGGCTGAGAACTTGATGCCCAAAAATGCTTCAGGAAAGCCTGAGATTTGCTTGGAAAACTTAATCAAAGTTTTGAAAAAGGCCAAGAGAAAGGCAAGCTTGAATTCCCAGAAGAACAAAAAATCCTCCACAAAATTAGTAAAAACTTATGGCCGTTTCAAAAAGCTGTTTGAATGATGATTTACAACAACAATAACAACATACCTAGTATGGGTTTCGAGGAGGGTGGAATGTATGGAGACCTTATCCCTACCTTCGTAGGGTAGAGAGGTTGTTCCCGAATATCAGTTCTAGTTCTAGAAAAAATAAGATGCTGTTGTACTCTTTCCTTTTTTATTTTTCATATTAGTGTTTGTCTAACCAAACATACGCTTAAGTTGTTTCCTAAAGCTTTCTCTGTTGATCATATTTGTCATGTAGAATCATTAGTTGTCACAGTGTAATGAACAGAGAAGTTATATTTGGATCATGAACTTATCGTTCAGAAGGCGAAAAAATAATAATAAAGTAACCACTGAAAATCGAGGAAAAATAATCCAGGATTCAAAAATTTACTGTACTGAGTTGCAAGTAAGAAAACAATAAAACTACTAGTACCTATAAACAACAATGAATATAAAGACATAATAAACAAAATTGAGTATACTCCTACATAACAATATAATAAAACTACTAGTACCTATACCTAAAGAAGATAAAATATGAAAACATCATCTGAAAAGCTTTTTAAAACGGCCATAAAATTTTGTTGACAACTTTTTATTTTTCTTGGGATTTTCTTCCTTGACTCGTTCCGAATCTTGTTTTTCCTTCTCCCTGGCTTCTTCTATTGCCTTTTCCTTGGCCTCTTTCAAAGCCAGAATCAAGTTATTCAAGCAAATCTCAATCCCTCCAGAAGTATTCTTGCGTATCAAGCTCTCCGCGACATCACAAGGACTCATGTTTACTTCCTCTAGTAAAGGTTCAATCTCTTGAAACAGAGGATGTGTATCAATGCCCAAGTAATTCTTAGCCAACACTTTGAATGCTTCGTATCTGCAATACGACATCTCAATGTGCATATCCATTCGTCCTCTACGTATCAAAGCTGGATCAAGTTTGTCAACATGATTAGTCGTAAATATAATAATTCTCTCTTCACCACAAGCTGACCAAATGCCATCAATGAAATTCAACAACCCTGAAAGTGTAAGTTTTTTTTTGCCTTCAGAGTCTGAATCCGAATCTGAGTTGGAATCAGAGTCCGAATCTGAGTCGGAATCTGAGTCGTCCTTCTTCTTATTCTTTTTTGCCTTGTTTCTCTTGCCAGTGAGATCAACGGAACAATCAATGTCTTCAATGACAATAATAGACTTGCTTGTTGTTTCCATGAGCAACTTCTTAAGTTCTAAGTTATCCTTAACAGTGGTTAGCTCAAGATCATAAATATCATAGTTCAAGTAATTTGAAATTGCTGCAATCATAGTTGATTTTCCAGTTCCTGGTGGACCATAAAGAAGATAACCACGCTTCCACGCCTTTCCAACTTTGGAATAATAATCCTTCCCCTTGCTGAAAGCAATGAGATCGTTGATTATTTCCGCTTTCTTCTTAGGATCCATAGCCAGAGTATCAAAAGTTGCAGGGTGCTCAAAATTGATGTGCTTCCACATTGAGTTTAAACGCAACCACCAAGTAGGCATACTGTCGTTACAATAAATCCTCTGTTTCTTATTCTTGAACTCAATTGCCCTGCCTTCTTCAATCACATGTTTCAAGTATTTTCCCGTGACAATCTCTCGATGTTGCTTATTGAATGTAATTGTGTAACTTTTCTTTTCAGTAGGCTGGGTTTTTTTACTCCCCTGAGAATTATCATCGAACGTTTCATTGTGAGAGCGCCAGCAGAATATAGCGCCTTCGAATTCATCAATGATTTCTTCTCCTTCGTCCAAGATAACAGCGAAAGACTTGCTGTTTTCGGATTTTTCAGCTTTGAGATACTTAGCACTAGTGTCGACAGACTTAGTACCCAAATAACTGTCAACATGTCTGTAAATTTCGTTACTTTTTCCATTGGTGAGTTCATTAATCGTAATTTGAACATAAGGATAGAAGTAATATTCGAGTCGAGTCCAGAAGGATTCGATTCGTTTGCAGAGTATTTGAGGGAAAAGTTGTTGAATTGTGCCCCATATGAACATTAGTCCAGCAAGCTTGGACCCTAATTCAGTCAATGATGCTCCCATTGTCTTTTCCCTACCTTAAATTACATTAATTTTTTCACCTTGAAGGTGTGTATATATAGTGCCCATTGCATTGGCCAAGTTAATGTAGAACAAGGAAATTCATTAGTTTCACAAGTCGTATTGTAGTAGGATTTGAATTATATACCTGAAAATTGTAACCGTTTACATTATTAATATAGTTCAAACTATTATAATTGGTAAATTTCTATTTTTATTGTATTCTGTTTTTAAATTATAACATCAAAGAAATTGTCTTCTATTCCTACTATAAATATAAATAAAAGAGGAAAACCTTTTCAAGAAGGAAAGAAATTGTCTTCAAGTCCTAAAATTAGTACCTATTCAATTAGGAATCAATTTCTATTTTCAAGAAGGGTCGGGTCGGGTTGAGCTCAGAACCGATTAGGCCCAGTTACATAAAATTTGGGCTTTCAATTATTAGGCCCAGTTACCAGAGTTTTATGAGATCTTAACATTTTTAGCCAGCCGACTTAAGAAATTTTCACCCCCTTAGCAGAAATAATTTGAAGTTGTCAGTTGGTGTATCCTCAATCTATAATAAATATTAATGTACATATTATTTATATACAGATCATACATGGTAATAATATCCATGGAACCGATTTGGGGCACCTATGAACCAAGCATTATATCATATGAGGAATTAATTATTTGAAGTTAATTTGTTATAAATATAATTCGACGCTTAACCAAAATTTTGATGTATCATAGATTGATTACAACTTTATACAAAATTCTCTTTAAACAAACATAAAAGTAAAACTTTGTATAGAAATAATTATTGTTGGATATATAACCATTCTCATTTTCAAAACAATTAAGCCAAATTTGTTTTTGGTCATTTTTAATAATGTCATGCAACGGTTTTGAACTCTAACCTCAACGAAGTTGCATATCAATTTTACTAGTTCCACCAACAATTGGTTACCTAAAAGTGATCTGATCATGATACAACACATATAACTTAAACTCTTTAATATGAATATAGAATCAAAGATTATTTTGTGTACATATGACAATATTGCAGCTAACTAAAGATAATAAAATACTTGCTGATTGTATAAACTAGAGAGTAATTAATTTATCAAACAGATACATGTTCAGTGCCCCATTTATCTGGACAGAAAGTTATAACAGATTGATCGGATGAACAGCTGACTACAGGCGAAGGCGTGTCGAAAGCATAACTAACGTAAGAGGGACAAGCTTTCTTGAACAAACTTGAGTACACACTCGGCTTGCATTTTTCAGGACTCCCATATTTGTTCCTACAACAAAACGAGTCAAGATTGAAAGCCAAACAAGCACTTTTACACGCCACCACTTGTCCTTCATCATTTACAACCTATTAAAAGAATCATAATCAAGTAAATAAAAATATACATCTTTTTTATAGTATATATGAGATGGTCATGCAATTATATTCAACATAACATACCTGAAGCTCAGTTGGACACGTGTCTTTCATGTTTTGGGTGCACCCTCTAATAAGACATTTTGATGATGAAGGCTTATTTGTTACCGAAACAGGGAGGTTATATCCATCAACTAAGCTTACATCGTAGAAACTTGGCTGCTTTTTATCATATTGTATTGTCATTTCTACTAGTGTAGCTGGAGGAAGGCCTATAGTTCCTTCACATTCAAGTTTTCCGTCACAATCGCCTGTTTCACAGGCCGGTTTGTGATTGGTGGACACGTCGAAATTGCAGCCAGTTCGAGCCCAAATGCGTCCACTCCAGTCCCCTGGGGCACCAATTCGGCGAACTCCGCCGGATGGAAGGTAGAAACCACCGTCCGCTAAAACTGGATGGCCCGTATTTGGGGCAGTTGCTGGCCATATAGGGAAGGGGCATTTGTTACTAATGTAAATACTGCATCCCTCCACCTCTCTTAGTTTACCTGCACAAAAATTGTTCCATAATAAATACTATATGGTACTGCATAAATTATGTATAACTATGGGGGTGTTTGGTACGAAGGAATATGTTTTTCTGAAAAAACAAGTGAATTTCAAATATGGTGTAACACAACACAATAACATAAAAATGAGTAATTCATTAATCGATTTGATTTAATAATTTTGAAATTTTGTAAATATTCACAAGCAAGGGAATCAAAACTGCATATTTTAATTAATTAAAGACAAAATGTGCTTAATTAGATGAGATGTCGCAAAGACTTAAATACCTGATGTAATGAAGTGGCATATAAAGAAGAGTTGGAGAGCAAAAGATATCCGTGAAAAAATCATCGTAATTTCCATTTCTTTTTGTTTGACAAATACAAGGAGCTAAAGAATGCATATTTATAATAGTTTGGATATATATATGTTAATTAATTAATAGAAAGTGGTCCAAATCCTTCTTTGATTTTACTTCAAGTTTAACAGCCTTTATGAAGAAGAAATAACCTTTGACGATATTAGATGTGTTACTGCAACGAAAATAACTTTTAGCGTTAGTAAATAGATACATTAATAAGGAGTGGTAAAGTTTTTTATCGACATTAGTTAAGTGTCATTAGATTCAATGTCGCTAAAGATTTTAGGAATTAATACAAAAAGTGTTAATTACCGCTAAAAATACATATTTAGCGACAATTAAACTATTGCCGTTAATTAATTGGGAAGATGTTTTTTTATGTAAGGTGTACTTGCCTCTCCACTTAAAGTAGTACTATTATTTTTCTTCCGGTTAACATAAAATGAGGTGGCAGCTGTAGAATTTACTTAATTAGGTATAATGAAGCACTCAAGTGCTTTTACGAAATAATAATACTTCCAAGTAAAAGGAGAAGAAAGAATATTTTACTAGAAATTATATTGAGTAGCTTTTAAACTACAAATAGAATGTCAAATAAGTTAAGTTGTTTAATTCATCCAGATCTTCTTCCACTTTCCTCGTGGTATGTCAAGAATCAAGAAAAGATTATAGTACACGGTGAAAAGGATCCCAAGGTAAGCTGAACGAAAATAATCTCTCTGAACAAGTTTTGGTTGATAATATTTCTATCAAGCAAATTAAGGATAAAGTTTAAAGGGAAAAGGGACGGATTTACCCCCGAACTTTAATAAATGGTACGTATATGCCCTCCGTTATACTTAGCGTCAACATAAGTCCCTGCCGTCCAATTATAGGTACACATATACCTCTCTCACTAACGGACCCCTAATTTCTTACACGTGTCTTAATCCTATTGAACTACCCGTTTGACCCTTTTTTTAACCCATAATCCAACTATCTGCCCCATAACCCAATACCCACCCAATTTCCTCTAAAATGAATCCTAATTAAAACACCCAAATTAACACACCAAAATCCGTCCCTTATCTGTCCGCGAAGGAACTGGAGGACCTGTACATTTCATCAAGACTTGCATTGTGGACTTCTTGAACAAGAAAGGAAATGAATGAACTCTTGATCAGTTATACCATTTACTTACAGAAAAAATTGCTGTCAAATTGCAGGGACTACATGATGTATGTCAAGCTAAAAAGAGACCTACTTTACAAAACTTAATCAGTGTACCTCTCA
>NW_006238930.1:2414765-2416285 GCF_000226075.1 Solanum tuberosum
GGTTATGGGGCGGATAGTTGGGTTATGGGTTAAAAAAAAAGGGTCAAACGGGTAGTTCAATAGGATTAAGACACGTGTAAGAAATTAAGGGTCCATTAGTGAGAGGGGTATATGTGTACCTATAATTGGACGACGGGGGCTTATGTGGACGCAAAGTATAACGGAGGGCATATACGTACCATTTATTAAAGTTCGGGGGTAAATCCGTCCCTTTTCCCAAGTTTAAATACACTTCATCCTCACTCGCCTTCACTTGGGGATCACAATTGTTATTTTTGTCAAAATCACCCCGATCGAAGACCTTGAAATTTACGAGTGCCTCATTAATTTACTAAAAAATATGGGGGTCTCTTAATTATTTAAACCGATATTTTGAATATACATAACTAATTTCAAAGTTCTTATTTTAGGTGTATTATCATTATTGCAGTGTAATTTTCTTGTCCGCTGTCAATGGAGAGAAGTTAATCTTTTAAAAGTAATGAGAAAGTATTTTCAAAAATGAACTGACGGTGTAGTTTTTTTGACTACTATCAGTTAAGAGAAGTTCATCTTTCTATTGAGTAACAAAATTACATATCTTGAAATTCATTTTGAATTATAGATGGATTTTATCCTTGCTTACCTAATCTATATTTTCTATATATAATAAGCCACAATGCAACTATCATTGTAACTATCTTGTTAGCTTTCAACCAAAAGCTAACAAGATTTTTAGTTAATTGTAACTATCTTGTTAGCTTTCAACGAAAAGCTAACAAGATTTTTAGTTACATATTTATTATTTAGTTAAATAATAAATATGTTATTGTATGAGCTATTTATTACTCATTCCTTTTGAATTTGTTAATCTGATTTTGATCTGACACATAGTTTACTAAAGTAAATTAGATTTTGAGAAAAAACATTAAGTGATACTTGAAGTTGTCCCAGATTTTCAAAAAGACACATTAACTTTGTGTGCGTCCTATTACCTCACAAAACATTCAAACTCACAATAAATACACATTTTTTACAAATTGTCCCAGATTTTCAAAAAGACACATTAACTTTGTGTGCGTCCTATTACCTCACAAAACATTCAAACTCATAATAAATACACATTTTTTACAAATTGTCCCAGATTTTCAAAAAGACACATTAACTTTGCGTGCGTCCTATTACCCCACAAAACATTCAAAATCACAATAAATACACATTTTTTACACAATATTTCCACTTTGGACAAAAATATCCTTCGAATGTGCAATTTCTTAAAAACAAAAAGTCGGACCCATTATTGATGTATTGAAGGATGCTTTGGTAATTTCCTATGATGAATTCGTTTTGTTTGTTTCTTTTAAATTTATTTTACTATACTAAATAATTCTATAAAATATTGTGAATCACGATAATTAATTACTTAAATATTTAAAAGATATAAAAATATATAAAAGATATGATTGACTCTTCAAATTTTACCGGTGACACATAAATTGGGACAAATGAAATAATATATATTATTTAAAAATTACTTACAA
>NW_006238930.1:2416788-2420977 GCF_000226075.1 Solanum tuberosum
AAATTTTATTAGTACCACATAAATTGAGAAAGAAGAAATAACCTCTATTATTTCAAAATTGCGTAAAAGATATTACAAATCATACAACAATAATTAGCAATTTAGAATGTTAAAAGACATAAAAAAAATTTTACCATAGTTAACAATAATTAAAAATTTAAACTATTTTAAATTAATATTAAAGTTTGATTAACTCTTTAATTTTGTCTTTGTCACATAAATTGAAACAAAAAATGATACATATTGGGCCCGTGCTAGCACGGGCTCCGATGTCTAGTATATATATAAAGAAGAATGTTAGACTTGATGATGTGGCATGCCTCTAAAGGCTAGAGATCTATTTATCCTTTTTGTGATATTTTTTACCATTTTTCCTCATTTTAAGTTTTTATAAAATATCAAAGCATAATATTGAATTCTCTCCTTATTTTTAAGAAGGGAAAAGGGTCAAATATGCCACTAAACTATTTGAAAAGGTCTAGATATACCCCCGTTTAAAGTTTGGCTCACTCGTGCTCTCGCCGTCCAACTTTTCGTCTAGATATGCCCTTATGGGGGGTTAAAATGCCAAATGGAATTGCCACATCATTTTTACATTACCACATGGCATTTATATTAAAGAGAAAAGGGTCAAATATACCCCTAAACTATTCGAAAAGTCTAGATATACCCCCTTTAAATAAACTACCCGACCCATTTTCAACAAAAAAAATTCAGTAAATCCCGAAAATGAGTAATTGACTAATGAAAAATATGAAGAAAAAAATATAAAATTAACGCCAAAAATTCACAAATAAATATAGTAACCTTAATTCAACAATTTCAACAATTTTTAAAAAAAATTATTTTTTTCGATAAATCACGAAAATGAGTAATTGATTAATAAAAAAATATGAAAATGACTTTATGCTGAATTTTTAGATTATATTTTTTATTAATCAATTACTCATTTTCGGGATTTAACAAAAAAAAAAAAATTAAAAAATTATTGAAATTGTTGAATTTAAGGTTACTATATTTATTTTTGAATTTTTGGCATTAATTTTATTTTATTTTTTTAAATTTTGCTATTTTTCATTAGTCAATTACTCATTTTCGGGATTTACCGAAAAAAAATTGTTGAAAACGGGTCGGGTAGTTTATTTAAAAGGGAGGTATATCTAGACATTTTCGAATAGTTTTGGGGTATATTTGACCCTTTTCCCTTTAATATAAATGCCACGTGGTGATGTAAAAATGACGTGGCAATTCCATTTGGCATTTAACGCCAATAAGGGCATATCTAGACTAAAAGTTGGACGGTAAGGGCACTAGTGAGCCAAACTTTAAACGGGAATATATCTAGAACTTTTCGAATAGTTTAGGGGCATATTTGACCTTTTCCCTTTTAAGAATAAACATAAGTATATGTATCAATGTTGCACGAAAATTTCTGCCAGAAATATTTATCTCTTCGGCTTCCCATAATCAACATTTATTATATTTATTACTCCCTTCATTCTGTATTAACTTAAGCTTTGAAGTGTTTCACACCCTTTAAGAAAAGTAGGTTAGGACATAAATTGAACATAATTTTCCATTTTTACCCTTTTAATTATTGTCAAAAATAACTAAACATTAATTATAATAACTAATTTCAATACTAACTTAAAGGGTAAAATTGGAAGAATATTTTAAAAATAGTCTTGAAGATTGAAAACTTAAGTTAATTTGAAAAAAATGGAAAAGGGCTCAAAGCTTAAGTTAATATGGAACGGAGGGAGTAATGTTATTAGTATTCATTAGTCTTGCACGTATTTTTTTTCTCCAGATAATTCATTTCAATAGTCCCCTTTTCCTTCCCAATAATTAATAGTATTTATTTAGGATAATGCTAAATGGCCAGAAAATTTGGCCAGAAATTAAAAAAATTATAATATCTTTTTTATTTTAAAATAAATTAATCTTTTTTCCATTTTTTAGTTAAAAGATATTAAAGTTAAAAAAAGTTAAAATGTTCAAAAAGGTAAAATAACATATGAAAAATACCACTCTGAACATATTCTAGACAAATTTTCTGGCCAAAAGAATTTTTTCATTTATTAATAGGTTTTAAATGTTGTACCTCTTTACATTCTTGCACTCAATAAAATGATAGAAGTTTAGAAACAAAGCTCCAACAACTTCTCCACTATGCTAGATGAAAAATTCATGATGCTACATTTTGTCAGGTAATATAAACTATTATTTTTATTGTATGAATAATAGATAATTGTATTGACAAATTCTTTTATGTGAATCAAAATAATGTGATTTACTTATTCGTGATTATAGTAAAAGCTAAACCAGTGAAGTGACCTTGAAAGCTTGACAAAACAATTACTTTAAAGTAAAAGTTTCTCCTTAGTTCATACTATATTTGTATATTATATCATTTTCTCATAATAACTATATATCTTTTTTTTTAATTGCTTAGTATCATTTTTGCGGTACACGAGTTTGTTCCATTAATTGCAGAAAGTGAAAAGAAAAATGTGTCAACCGGCTACAACAGTTATTCAAAGTATAAAGGAGATACTAAATCAAGGTTCATCACTACATGAATGAGTTCTGACTACATTTTTCTTTTCCTCGTTTTTTTTTACCATTCTCCTAAATTATTTAATCTGTTTTTATTATTAAAATCAAAAAAATAATCAAAAGTCACTACTTAAAATATTTCTCCTCAATACGTTATTCATTTTTTTCAATTACTCATTGTTAACTACCACTTATTATATTTAAATCTCTTTCATTTGTTAGTACTTATCATTTTAATTTAAAAGTCCAAATTTAACTAAATAATTTGTCAATTAATTAGGAAAAGACGATTACTATAGAAGATAGGGAAAGATGAAAGAGTTTAGATTTCAAATAGGCGATGCAAATATTTTTACAAATTTTATTTTTGATTATTTAAAAATAGAGTGCAATCTTTGACTAGCAACAAGAACTAGGGAACAAGAAAGTAATAAAATAAAATAAAATAAATAAATATAAGAAGGATAGAAGAACTAATGGTCTGGAAAAAAAGAAAGAAGATGAAGTCGGATAAGAGGGAAAGAAAACGGAGATAAGGAGAAAATGATAAAAAAAAAATCGAGAGAAAATAACTTCTTTTCCAAACTAGAACTTATTATTTAAGGTATGAACAATTGAAGTGATATTAGATAATAGGAATAGAAAAAAATGAAAAACAAAAAAATTAAGAAACTATATTAAATATAAATTTCATTTCTACTTATTTCTACCTTTACTTTTCAATTTTTCATGCTTACTTTATTTTATTAGAAATAAATTTTTTAATGTATATTATTGATTTTGTAAGGATATGCATGAAAAAAATGTTATTATCTCGATTATATTTAAATAATAAATAATTGTATGATCTCACGAAGCGCGAAAATATTCACCAGTTAATAATACGACTGATCAATTTGCTTATCCCTTTATAAACAACTAATGGTGAGTTAAACAACAGTTGAAAATGAAAAAAAAAAATTAAGAATATTCTTATATTTCTTTTTGTAGCGTGCCATATTTTCTTGTATTATTTCTATGTTTCACTTTTATTTATTAATGCTCCAATATTTATAAGGCAAAAATTAATTGAAGAAATTGGATGAGTGAATGTCGATTAGATTGATTCCGAAGAGATTTACAAAAGTTAATTGATTAGATTTGTCTCGTTTATAAGTATTAATTGTGATTTAAGTTATATACATTAATATTATAAAGACTTATTTACAATACTATTGGTGGAATTTAACATGTTATAATATGTTAGTTATAATTAATTTTTATCGAACTAAAATTAATGTTTACTCAGCAATTAAGAGTTCTCTATTTACATAACAAGTGACGTGAATGTTTACATATATTTTACACCGTTAACACTTACACCATACACTCATAAAATTATGCTTCCGTTTAACCATAGATTTTGGGAGTAAGATTTTTAAAAAAAACTACATGATTTGTTCATAAAATTTGGTTAGTTTTTTTAATAATCTATATTAAAAAATATTCAAGTTTCATAAAGTGGTACAAATCAGTTTTTGGGTGAAATTTTAGTTCTATTCACAAAGCTTCAAATTAAATACATATCCCCAAACACAACTTTAAATTTCGAAAAATATTTTTCAACAAAATTCAAAAACTCATATATATA
>NW_006238930.1:2422350-2498498 GCF_000226075.1 Solanum tuberosum
TATATATATATATTCAAACTCATATAAAAAAAGTTTATAGAAAGACAGGTTTATAGTATAAATGAAATCACGAGAGATGTGTGTGTATTACCTTGCCTCCTATATTTTTTTGTATTCCGGAGTAGCGGGAAAGGATATAGAATCTCATATGTTACTTCAAAGTTCAAATAATTGAGCATTCAATTTTATATTATTATTTTCTTCAATACTTACCTCTTAAAGTATTGTTTAACATGTGGAAATGAATTGGACTCCCTTCTCATTTACATCCTTACCAACCAAATGAAAATGTATCTTCGTAGCTTTTACTTCCACCTCTTCTATGTACCACTTTTTGACATATTCGAGTGTATATATTGTCTATAGTAAGAAGTGAAAGACATGGACTTTCTATTTCTAGACATGAGAGAATATTATGTTTGGAGAAAATAGTTTAAATTGATATGGGATAGTTCAAAGATATTTTTGACCCTTTTCCGTATATAAATTGAACAAAAGAACGAGTCATTTGAAATGTGAATCATATTAGTAATTTTATTCTTGTATATAATTTAATTTTACAATAAAGAAGATTTTGATAAACTCTTAGCGCTTCTTACCTCCGGGCTCCACCCATGCATACACCTAGAGTTGGTAACATTTGGACCACTACTCGGGGGATATTCGTTCAGCAAACCATGTCAATTGACTATGATTAATTGATAATTGAGGTTAAAAAATTACATACACTTAATTTTGGATCGAGTCTGAGCAAGTATTTTTCGTATAAACGCCCTCTCTCCCCTTTCGCTTCTAGGATGACAGTGTTGCGGACTCACAATTATATCTCTGTGACAATTACTTGGTGTGAATGCATGTGTTTAATTTTTACTATGTTCGATAAATTTCATTCAGATGGCCGGTGAATGCGTTCGTACTGTTACCAAAAGGTACACTGCCACAAAATTACTCATGTAATATAATAATTAAAGTGGGGCTAATATTTCATGCTTCAACTAATTTCTAACTTAACTTGTTTAATTTATTGTACTAGTAAGCTAGCAGTAGCTAGTAGTATACAGTAGTTATTAAGTTATGGTTATTGTAATTAAATAAATAAATAATGACAAATCTGTCTGTCTAGTGTCTCTTAGGAGCAGCAAAGCCTAGTGGATCCATCCCCATATTGGCTATAGCATCAGCGCCGTTTGACTTCCAATTAAACCAATCATTATTTCAATGCGCGTCTTCACTCTTTGCTTCATAACACCTCTTCTATCACTACATTCAAAATTCATAACTATTTTTTTCATTTCAATTATCGGATACCATTTGAATTTTGAAAGTTAAACAATTTTTTCTTTGACAGTAATTTTTTTTGATATGTCTTTGAAAATACGTCAAATATTAATTATTGCAACTTAAAAATATAGTTTTTATTTTAAAAATTCTAGCTCGAAATTCAAATGGCACCATATCAATTGGAACAAGAGAGTAGCTTTTATTGTTGACAACCTAACCATTTTATCTATTTTGTACATTAATTTAGTATAAGAAATATTAACCGATTTCACAACTTGAATATGCCGAACAAACAAGTACTATTATTTTGAGCATAGTTAGGAACATGTGAATTTAAAAATTGTATCATGTAGCAAATGATAGCCTGACCAGTGGTATTAGAATGGAAATTACGACTGTCGCATCTGAACATGGGACTTTTTTCTTGGTCCATACTGAAAACTTGTCGTCTGTCGATAAATTCCAAGAAATATTTAAACTTCAATGGACTCAAATTATCTTGACAATATAATTCGGAATCCAACTGTTTGGACCGAAAATAAGCAGGTGTCATGCGGAAGTTAATAAAACAAATTTCGAAAGATCACGAGTAAGAAGACAAACGAGAAATATACCAAAATATATTATAAATACACAATTTAAGATATCATTTAAAAAAATTACAAAAATCTCTTCTACTTGAATTCATTCTTTACCCTTCTCTGATACATCCATCGCCTCTCGAATACATCTCTCCCATTAAATAATGTAAATGTATCCGAGAGCAATAAAAAATCTAGATTTTTGTAATCAGAAAAACTTCTGAGATATGATATAATTAGCCCTAAATGTATAAGATTTCTCTATTTTTTTTTAAAAAAGACCCAATAGAAATTGAAGAAGGCCTCTTTGGCCCACATTGCTCTTAATGTGCAACAAAGAGTGACAGACTTATTATAGGTCATATGGCATTAAAAATTGTGAGTTGGATTATTTATATAAAAAAGATGTGCTAGGCTTTTGTAATCCCTGTTACTCCCAATACAAAACACATAAATCACTCTAATATTAAATAGAGTGGGTGTATATATAACTATAACTTATAACTGGTGTTCTATATATTTTGTCTCTAAGCTGTTTGATTTCTAGGATATTGTAAAATACATTCAAATTTGAATACTTTTTTTAGTTCTTATATGCACTATTCTCTCATTTCTCTTTGACCACCTCGGCGTCAACAAAAACCCCATTTGACCACCATTCATTTTATTTAAACCCCAAATCTCAGCTCTTTCAGGCATTTCATCAAACACCTTTCATTCATGATGAATAGAGAAGCCAATAATAGTATAGACACTGATGCCACTTCTCTTAAGGTTAGTTTTCAAGAACTTAGTGTTAGCAATACTAATAGTACTAGCATTGAACTTTGTAGCACTAGTTTTACCCTATCTGAGAATAGTGTAGGAAGTAAGTTGAGTGATGGTGGTTTTGAGGGAAAAGGGATGGATTCTTTGAATGTTGGAGTTGACAAGAATGTGGAATTTGTTGAGAGTGAGAATACTAGTTTTAGTTCAGTTAGTTATTGTAACAGTGCTGACCCGAATGAGGTTAGTTATAGGAGGATTTGTCCATCGAAACCTCACAAGGGTAACGATATTCGGTGGGATGCAATACAATGTGTGAAAGGGAAAGATGGGGAGTTGGGTTTGGCACATTTTAGGCTTTTGAAAAAATTGGGATTTGGCGATATTGGGAGCGTTTATTTGGCGGAGTTAAGAGGGATGGGATGCTTGTTTGCAATGAAGGTTATGGATAAAGGGATGTTAGCTGGGAGGAAGAAGGTGATGAGAGCTCAAACTGAGAGGGAAATTTTGGGTTTGTTGGACCATCCATTCCTACCAACCCTTTATTCACATTTTGAAACGGACAAGTTTTCGTGCTTGTTGATGGAGTTTTGCAGTGGCGGAGATCTTCATTTGCTCAGGCAGCGCCAGCCCGGGAAGCATTTTACAGAACAAGCAGCAAGGTCTGTCTTTTATACTATGTTCTGTTTTTCAACTGTGTGGTTGGCAATCTTACTGCATATTTACCAAAGATTTCAATTTGTATGCTTCACTAGTTAAGAAATAATTGTTTCTTTGTTTAAAGTAGTACCACTGGTATCTTCATTAAGTGTCTTATGTTGCTAGAGGATGTTTGATAAACATAACGCCTTGCTGCTAGTCATTTCATCACCGTCTGGTTTGCTGATTTTCCTCGAGTTTCCTGTGTAGCGTGTGTGAGGAATATTTATGGCGATTGCTCATTGTTTTTCCAAATTGTGTCTCAATCCCCACTTTCAAATCCTAGAAGAACATAGTTGTTAACACTGCTGAAGCATAAGGCTATTCACTTTGCTTTCATGAATTCATGATTCCAATTCGAAATTCAGAAAATTGTAATTTACTTGAACTATTTAAACATGATCTATTCTAACTGGGCGTTATGCCATTTTTGTCATTATATTTTGATAAATAATTTGAACCTTAATGTCGTGCAATAGTGTATATTATTTGGTATTGAACTTCCAATAATTCATGTCTACAATTTTGAAGATTCTTAAAGAGTTTGTTTCCTTTTTTGGGTGGCAGGTTTTATGCATCAGAGGTGTTGCTTGCCCTCGAGTATTTACACATGATGGGAGTTGTATACAGAGATTTAAAGCCTGAAAATGTGCTGGTGAGGGAAGATGGCCATATAATGTTGTCTGATTTTGATCTATCATTGAGATGTTGTGTCAATCCTACCCTTGTTAGATCAAGTGATGAACCTTCTTGTGCTATCTCTGCATATTGTATCCAGCCATCTTGTATTGATCCAGCATGCAAATTACCTGTTTGTGTGGAGCCTTCTTGCTTTCAACCTTCATGTTTTAAGCCTCGGCTCTTCAACAATAAAACAACGAAAACAAGGGGTGATCGTGCAATGGTTTCTTCTGATTCACTTCCTGTGCTGGTTGCAGAGCCAACTACAGCTCGGTCCATGTCCTTTGTTGGAACCCATGAATATTTAGCCCCAGAAATAATTAGAGGAGATGGTCATGGTAGTGCTGTTGATTGGTGGACATTTGGGATATTTCTGTATGAGTTACTTCATGGGAAGACACCATTTAAAGGCAATGGAAATAGAGAGACATTGTTTAACGTTGTTGGACAACCTCTTAAATTTCCCGAGGGATCCACAGTTAGTTTTGCTGCAAAGGATTTGATCCGAGGTCTACTTGTGAAGGATCCTCAAAAAAGATTAGGATTTAAACGAGGTGCCACGGAGATAAAACAACATCCTTTCTTTGAAAACGTTAACTGGGCTCTCATCCGAAGCACTCATCCTCCAGAGATCCCTAAACCAGTTGATCTTACATTTTTTAAACAATCGTCTCATGCAAACGAGAAAGCTGCTTCTGATTCTGATAGGTCATCTGGTCCTTACTTAGATTTTGAATTTTTCTAAACAAATTTTTGGAGGGTGTCACTTTGATGTTCCTAAAGAAATATTTATTTTCACTTTACAATTATCTTTTCTTTATCATAGTACTAGAGAATCCAGAGTATACATGTAGTTCTCTTACCAACTTTCTTCTTTTAACTGTTTTTCTATAGAAACTTACAAAAAGATAAAGGCATTGGAATCTCCTGAAAATGGGGTTTCCTTTTCATGTCTATACTTTCAGAAAAGTGAAAGGAATATAAAAGTAGCAGAATAAATACCTTTTCTTTTATTCTGTTAATTAGATACTTCGTTTGAGGTGTATAACCACTTTCCAGGACACCCTTTTACAGAGCACAAGACAAAGACAACACAAGAACTTTTCCTATAAAAACTTCCTTCCCCTGTTGTTTGTAAAGCAACTTAACATGTGGACAGTGGACCATTAAAAAGACGTGGTGCAGTAGATGAAGCTGCTCCTTTCTTTACCAAAGGTTCCGAGTGCAAACTCTGGGTATGAAATTTTTTTGGTAGGGAGTGCGGCACAAATTTAAATTAGTCAAGTCTTCAATATGGATACTGAAAACCGGATGGAAACCAAAAAAACTTAACATTTGGACAAATGATGATTAAGTTATCTTTGCGTTACATATTTGGCAATGTGGAGTTAGTGTCGTTTTCTAGCTAATAATATGTCAGTGTTGCTTTGACTGGACATGCTAGCTAGCTACAAGGTTTGTTTAATTTGGATATTTTTCTTTCCAAAAACTGATGCTTACTACTATTGTTGTAAGATGCATTTGGCTTTTTCCTCAAAAACAGTAAATTATCTTGAGTTGGATGCCGACATTCTGTTCAGGGTTGTGCAGTCTAGGTACCGGATTAAAGTGGAACCAATTTCTTTCTTCAATGTGCAGACGAATCATCAAAGCCACTCTTTTCTCCAAACTACATTTTCATAAATACAGATGGAACAAGGGAATGACACACACTTCTGTTTGATCATAGATTTTGAAGTCGAAATTTGAAACTTGAAAATTTGAATTTTTGAAGTTGTAATTGAAATTAAAGTCCAAAAACTTGAAAATATTTAAAGATCTAATTTCCAAAATATGATCAACTTCACGGCCAAACAAATATTTAACTATATGCGCGTACTATTTGATTTCAAAGAGACATTAATGCATGTTGATTTTGGACCTTCTTCAAAATAAACTCACATTCCAACATTCAAAAGCTAAATATGAAAGAATAAAATACAATGAATCCTATCATAGATTTAACTTTGCGTGCAACCTGTTAACTCTTGTCTTCCGCCAGATTATATCTGTTAAACATTTATTAAGAGATGGCAACGTCCTAGCTACTATCTGTCCGCTACGGCACATTCATTCTATAAGTTAGTTCATGAGATGAATGGTAACAAATTACTTATAAAACTCACTACTTCACACGTGTCATCTCATAATTCTATGAAAAGGAGGGACATTTTTAATTCAAACTAACGTTAGGTAATTAGAGTCCAATAAGTATAAGATGAAATATTTTTAACTCGAAAATTAACGTTAATAAATACAAATTTAAACTGAGGATTTATTCAGTGCGCACAAAGTGCTCACCTGAAGGACTGAGGTTGTGGCAGAGGTTGTAGCGACTGCGAGTTATCATAGTTAAAAAAAAAATACAAATTTAAACTAGTTTTAATAAGATAGGGAAAAAAAATTAATTGCCTTTCATTTAAAAATGTATACTCATTGGTAGAGTTTCAGATAAAATGTAGAAAGCAAGCATCTGCATTTTGTTTTAAGGTCGGAACCTGACAAATATTGGCGAGTTCGTCAAAGATGATTATCGAATATGGAGTACAAATAGTCAATTCTTCAACAACTACTTTATTTATATCATCTCATTAAGATGGAGGTTTCAAGAATATTGTGCCTCACCTTGGAGTATTTGCTACGAAAATAAAATGTTTTCAACCGTGTGATTAATTACTAATTGGAGACGTGCACTTTGATAGAAAATTTTCGAGAATCAACCATGTTAATTTTGACCTATATTTTAAATTATTATTTTTTTCATCATATTAATATTAGAAAAATTCCAATTGTATTTTTCATATGTTAAACTAATTCAATTTTGAGAAGCAAAATATAACAATTATTTTGCGTATGAAAAAGTGACATTAACCATCTCGGAAATCTCCAAGTGAAAACCATTTAGGAAATCACGCTAAATATTTGTCCTCATATGGAACGCAAGCTTGTTTTTACCGTAACAAACTTGTATATATATATATATATCTAAGCTACAAGAAAGTCAATCGAACTTAACACTCCCTAATTAATTAGTTACCACTTAACACAAACTCAAAGCCAATGGCTAAAACAGATTCAAAAAAATTTCCAACAATTCAACAATGTGAATCAAAGGGACGTGAAGATCAAACAGTAGTAGCAGACATGGATGGAACATTACTAGTTGGACGTAGCTCTTTTCCTTATTTTGCACTTGTTGCTTTTGAAGTTGGTGGTATTTCTAGGCTTATTTTTTTAATCTTAGCATCTCCGTTGGCTGGCTTTTTGTACTATTTCATCTCTGAATCCGCGGGGATTAGAGTCCTAGTCTTTGCAACATTTGTTGGTATGAAAGTATCTGATATAGAATCCGTGGCACGAGCTGTTCTACCAAAGTTTTATTCGAGCGATTTGCATCCTGAGACATGGCGTGTTTTTTCATCGTGCGGGAAAAGGTGTGTTCTTACCGCAAATCCTAGGATTATGGTTGAACCAGTTTTGAAGGAATATTTAAGTGTTGATATTGTTATTGGGACAGAAATATGTACCTATAAAGGAAGAGCTACTGGATTTGTTAATGAATCTGGAGTTCTTGTTGGTGATAACAAAGCTAAGGCACTTCAAAAGGCTTTTGGTTCTAAATTTACTCCTCATATTGGACTTGGTGATCGCAAAACTGATTTTCCCTTCATGAATTTATGCAAGGTTTGTAAATTTCCTCTAATTCTGTGATATTATTTTCGTTTTAGTCTATTCTTAATTAAGTGATACGTTTTTATATTTTTTTTAAAAAACTTGTTATATCCTTTATGGCATGCTCTTGTTTTCATAGAATTAGCATGCATATGTAACGCAATAGTTTTTCAATTTTTAATTTGTGTCCAATCATTCATAAAAATTTGTATCCAATCATTCAGTGTGAAATAGTAAGTTTTTCAATGCATAATTAGTACGTGGTGTGAAACATTTTAAACACAAAAAGTCACAACAAGGTACGTAGTAGTTATTAGGTAAACTTTTATGAGTACTATTCTTTCCAGTCTAAAATATCATTAACTAATTTTCTTACAGGGTGTATTACATCCTAAAAATTCATTTATTTTGGATCAAAGGGAGTATTTTTTTTAATGAAAGTAGTACTCCCTTCCTCCGTTCTTTCTTACTTGTCAATTATGCATTTTGTTTTCCTCTCAAGACAACATTGATTATTAGTTTTACTAAATTTTCCATATATATTAGTATACTTTTTTAAAAATTGATTTCTAATATTCCGTAATTTTGAGAAATGATTGTTCAATCATAAATATATAATTGGAGAATGTATTAATTCTCTCGTAATTTGATAAAGCTGATAGAAAAAAGAAAAAAAATTATTTTTACTATATTAGATTAGGTAAAGAGGAAACAAAAAGAGTAATTTGTTTATTTATATCAAATTACACTAATACCAACAAGGGTTGTGGTTAGTAGTCATTCATTCTTAACCAGAGGTCTCGAGTTTGAGTCTCTTTGAATCCCTTGGATAATCTAAAAAGTTTACATTATCGAGCACATAACTTAGATCGGGAATAAAACAACTCTTCTCTTATTACCTTATGCAGGAAAGTTACATAGTACCACCTGAGCCTGGTGTGAAGCCCATGAGCCAAGATAAGTTACCAAAGCCCATTGTGTTCCATGATGGCCGACTTGTTCAAAAACCAAGCCCTTTAATGGCACTCATCATTATTCTTTGGATCCCTGTTGGATTCCTCTTAGCATGTTTGCGTATAGCCGCGGGTACGCTCTTACCGATGCCTTTAGTCTATTACGCCTTTTGGTCCCTTGGGGTTCGAGTCATAATCAAAGGCAACCCACCTCCTCCGGCCCGAAAATCCACGGGCCAAACCGGTGTCCTATTTATTTCCTCTCATCGAACCCTTCTTGACCCAATTTTCCTCTCAACGGCCCTAGGTAGGCCCATCCCTGCTGTCACTTACTCGCTGTCACGACTCTCTGAGATTATTTCACCTATTAAAACGGTCCGTCTTAGCCGTGACCGCATAACGGATGCTAACATGATCAAAAAACTTTTACAAGAAGGTGATTTGGTTATATGCCCTGAAGGAACAACATGTAGAGAACCATTTTTACTAAGATTTTCGGCTTTATTCGCGGAATTAACCAACGAGCTTGTCCCCGTGGCGATGTGTAATAAAATGAGCATGTTCCATGGCACGACGGCTAGGGGTTGGAAAGGAATGGACCCTTTTTATTTCTTCATGAATCCTAGCCCTTCATATGAGGTGAATTTTTTGAACAAATGGCCATATGAATTGACTTGTAAAGCTGGAAAATCAAGCCATGATGTGGCAAATTATATACAGAGGACGATTGCCGCAACGTTATCGTATGAGTGCACCAATTTTACAAGGAAGGATAAGTACATGGCTTTGGCTGGAAATGATGGAACAGTGACTACAAAATCTGAATTTGCAAGCAAGAAAGTGACGACGGGCTGCTAATAACAGAGATAAAAGTTTATGATTTGTCTTCAAGAGTTCTAATTTGGTGTTTTTCCAAATTTTATAGACATGTATAGTTAGTATACTTTAATAGAAAATCGAAATAAACTAGTAGTATAGCGGTTGTCTTGATATAAGGACAGATAAAATACTTCGAAAAAATATGTACAAAATTACCTCATAAATATGCAAACGTTTTAAATAGATGTACATAAATTATGCTATACGTTTCACCGTATTACAAGAAATGATAGGTAAGATCATCTTTTAAAATCATGAATTTATCGCTATGTTAATAAATTTAAAAAATGGCCTTAAATGAGCTTTTGGGAAAAAATCATACGATCGTATTAGAAGTATTCTTGGACCGGCTCAACAATGAGGCCCAAAACATAATTTTCTGAATCAAATTTCACCGATCAGTCAATTACAATTTTTTCTTCAGGGTAATTGATTTACAGTGTTAGGTGCAATAAATACACTATATCATGCATGCCAGTAGAGTGTTTATTGCTTGAAAAAAATGGAAAAAGGAGTTATCCCCTTTGTCCAATTATAGTTGTCCACTGTTCTATTTTAGGATGTCCAATAATTTTTGTTCACTATATGAAATCAATGAATAATTTTACACTTAGTTCCTAATTTATTCTTATCATTAATTATAATTCTTCTCTATTACATTTTTCAAGACATTGTATTTATTATATTGAAAGGGTGATATAGTAAAATTATTCTTTTGTTTATAGTTTTTAAGAAGAGCGTAAAGTCAATAGTGGACAAATATTGTTGGACAGATAGTGTCTAATAGTTAATACTACTATTCAAGTAATATTTGACTGTTTGCAATTTGCAGTATAAATAACATAAATATTTTTTTCCAAAAAAAATAAAATGAAGTCAGTTGTAGGCATAAAGTATTTTCCTTTTTAACTTCAATGTCATTTACCAAAAAAGTACTCTCCTTTTTTTCACATTGTACACTGGCAGTAAAAGCTACATACCATAATCTAATAACAGAAAATGAAAGTAATCCACGAAAGATTTCTCCAATGAAAACTAAATTTACTTTTGAGTTGATTTCTGATATGGTTATTAAGTGTTAACTTCTCACAAAGTCACTTCTCTTATTAAAAAAATTGGAATCAAGAAGAAAGACGACTTCGTGTAACACTCTGTGTTGTTTGATGGATTGTTGTCTTCATGTTATTCTTCTATTCTCCCTCTGTTTCATTGCCGTTTTTCCTCACCTATCTCATTCTTCACGTCAATCTTCCTTGTGGAATGGCAATAAAGAAATGTACTGATCCTATCTCCAGTTTCCCTCTTCCTCTTTTACTGGTTACAGCTTTGATGAATGCTTTTTTTTTTCTTTCAGAAAAACGTCGATTTTGAAACTGACGACTAATTCCTTGTCGACTCCAATTGATCCAACACGGGTTACACAAATTTCATGGCACCCCAGGTTTGTTTATATATGGCTGATTTCCTGAGAATTGCAAAGAATGAAGATTAATTTGATGGAGCCCTGATAATGATTTTGAATTTATGCAGAGTTTTTATATATAGGAATTTTTTGACAAATGAAGAGTGTGATCATTTCATCTCACTGGTTAGCCTTTTTTTTCCCTCTTTCTTTCTCTGTTCCTATCTTTCATTCAGAAATGTGGGAGTTTTAGTTAATGCAAGTAAAGGTCATTTTGCGTTAGTTTAAAGAGAAAATAATTTCTTATATACATTTTACTAATATTTGAGTTGAGGGTCTAAACATCCTCTCTATGTTCAAAAGTTCTGCTTTCGCACTACTCTCTCCAGACCCCTCTTATGAGATTACACTGACTAACCGAGTGTTTAGCCCCTATATATCATTGGATGTGAAGTTAGCGTCCTCTATATGTATATATATATTCATCTCCAAATTATTTCACTTCCAATAATAGCCAACAACTCATTTTCATTATTTGGTTTTTCTTTGCCTTTGTTGGTTTTGGTGTTGACTGTCTTGACTGGCTTTTTACCTTTCTTGCCAACCTTGACTGATTTAGATATCTTTTTTTCTCTTGGCTTTCTTAAGCGTGCAACTTTAGGAAGAGGTTCAGAAGGAGGATGACATCTCAGTCCAGTCACTATGGCAAATTCTTTCATGCCAAAACAAACAGGCATGCCACAGTAGTTTATCCAAATCTCATCCATTTTCTTGTTCTTATCCTCCAAAGCATCATCATCAGCTCCCTTATACTTGATCCTGTGCTTGAGAAGATCATACACCATGCTCATTTGAAAACGTGCATTGTTAGCCTCCGGCAGATTAAGAAAGTATCCAAAACAGCTAGACTTAAAGAAATCCTCCAACTTTTCATTCATCAATATTGTTCTAAAAGCATCAAATTTGGCACCCATGGCTGATTTTACAACAAAATCACCTGTCAAATTTGTAGGGTCATCTATAGGCATCTCTACATGAAACTTGTCAATATTAAAAATTTTGACAACATCTTCATCTCCTTCCTCACTTTCAGTATCATCTCCTTCATCACTTTCATTTTCATCTCCATCCTCTTCATCTCCTTCCTCACTTTCTATTTCACCTTCCTCCTCATCTTCTTTATCATTTTCAGTTTCTTCATCATCTCCATCTTCATCATTTATTTCCTTTTCTTCTTCATTTTTATTTTTATCTACCTCCTCTACAATTTTCATATTTTCATTCTGTTTCTGTACAACAAGTTCTTCCGATGGTGTTTGTACTTTAGCTACTTTACTTGATTTATCAGAGACTGATTCACTTGTTTTTCTTTTGGAAGCCATTTTTCTACAAATAGAAACAATGAAAAAACTTACAATCAATTGTGCATCATTAAAAAAAGATAGCAACAAATTTAATAAATTCAACATAATATAATATTCTATAGATAATACACTTGTTGCAACAAATAACCCATCTGTTGTAACAAATAGGCCATCTATTGCAACAGGGGAGGCCCTATCTTTCATTTAGAAATGTGGGAGTTTTAGTTAATGCAAGTAAAGGTCATTTTGCGTTAGTTTAAAGAGAAAATAATTTCTTATATACATTTTACTATTATTTGAGTTGAGGGTCTAAACATCCTCTCTATGTTCAAAAGTTCTGCTTTCGCACTACTCTCTCCAGACCCCTCTTATGAGATTACACTGACTAACCGAGTGTTTAGCCCCTATATATCATTGGATGTGAAGTTAGCGTCCTCTATATGTATATATATATTCATCTCCAAACTATTTCACTTCTGAATTTTTCGCCTTTGAATAACATTGGCTTTGGTGAATCAGGCTAAAGATAGTCTGGAGAAATCCATGGTAACTGACCTTGAAACAGGGGAGAGCATAGAGAGTGAATATCGGACAAGTACTGGCGCATTTCTCAACAAAGCTCAGGTTCATGTCCTGTACCTCTTTTCTATGCTGCAATTTCTTTTTCAGAACTTTATTAGTGTTGAAACTTTTGTTAATCTTTATTAAAGGATGAAGTTGTTGCTAATGTGGAAGCAAGAATAGCTGCCTGGACATTTCTCCCTGAAGGTACTTTAGTACTACCTCTATGACATTGATTGGCTTCATCTCTATAAATTCTTATTTTTACGCCAACTTGTCAATCAAATAATGGAGAACCAATGCTATTGCATTATGAACATGGGCAAAAATACGAGCCACATTTTGATTATTTTATGGACAAAATTAATCAAGAGATAGGCGGTCATCGTGTAGCTACTGTCCTTATGTATTTATCAGATGTTGATAAGGGTGGAGAAACAGTTTTTCCTAGATCAGAGGTAATTCCAATTTTGTATGACTTTCCTGTTTTTCGCGTCAACTACTTGAGACGAAAACTTTCCTTTCTTCTAAATCTACAGGCTGCAGATTCTCAGCCAAAGGGTGATGACTGGTCTAATTGTGCTAAAGATGGCTATGCAGGTACCGTGAGTCGGTGTCCATCAGCATATTCGTTGAAATTTTAGTGAATTTCAGTATACATTTGTGAAAATACTAGATTCAGTTGAACCTATTGAAATACAAAGTGTCACAAATTAAGTGAGACTAGACTTATTCTGACATAACTTTGCAGTAAAACCAAGGAAGGGCGATGCGTTGTTGTTTTTCAGTCTACATATTAATGCAACAACTGATCGTTTGAGCTTGCACGGAAGTTGCCCAGTGATTGAAGGTGAGAAGTGGTCTGCTACAAAGTGGATTCATGTAAGGTCCTATGACAGTATTCCATCAGCTGAGAAGTGTATCGATATGTATCCTGAATGCTCCAGTTGGGCTGCTTCTGGTGAATGTGATAAAAATCCTTCATACATGGTTGGCACTCAAGAATATGTAGGTCATTGTAGGAAGAGCTGTAATGTTTGTTCATGATAGAAAATTATAAATCTATATTCTGCGTCATTTAGCACAACACACCCTCAATTAATGTGTATCATGATATATAACTCAAGCTAAATACAATGGTGCACTTGAATGAATGCAGGGGCGGCTCAATGCATTTTAAAAATGAGACATCCATTTTAGGCCTCCAAAAGAATAAACTATATTGTCTTTTTCTTTTAGTTTGTTTCAAAACATTAAAAAATATTTATTTTATCAATTTTTAAATTTAACTTTCACATGACATGTTTAAGATCGAAGATTAAAAAATTATTTGGTATATTATAAAAAATTAAAAACTAGGCTTTCAATTTATTTTTTGCTTTAAGCTACTAACTAACTGGAGCAGCAAATTGCAAATACACAAAAATAGATAAAGGATAGAATGGATAAGACTCAAATTTAGGATAAAAGAATGCCTATGTGGCCCACCCTAATTGTACATTATAATTGTGCAAGATCTGCTAAATTATTTCATACTACAAAACATGGAAAAAACTGTGCAAGAATATGCCAAGTGCCAAGCACAGAGATAAAGCAGGGAAAAAACGGGTGTAAAGATAGAATAGCCCACAAAAAATCGTTAAATTAGATTTAAAAAACTAATGAACAGTTATAAAACATAAACCCACAAAAACAGATAGAAATATTCGATCAAACATACCAACTTTTTTTTGATAAATAAATTCATGACTACTTTAGAGAGATCAGCATACTCATTCCGGCGACAAGGATCATCCGGACACATTTGGGCCAATAGACCCGCAGGAGGCGACCCACCAACAACAACGGTTCATGGAACTGAACAAAATAGAAGAACATCAAATGTTGTTACCAATTCTGTCGGAATGGAAACAAATGAGAAAGCATGTTCTAAATCAGAAAGTAAGCCACCGAGGTGTTCTTTTATTGCCATTTTTGGACGATGCGCTAAAACTCCCGTCTCCTAAAGATTCATAGCCATATTTTCATGTTATAGTGTTACATCGAATTTGAGACATTCTTTCCAAACATGAATCATGAATACACAATGATAAAATTATTTGTCAATTTCTTTTTTTTTCATTCAATGAAATGAATCGAATGGACAAAGTTGGATCTAGTCAGCAAAATCTTCATGAAGAGTTGAGAACATGTCTCCAAAATGCTACAATATGGGATCTGTAACACCAAATATTGAAGAAATATTCTTCTTCATTCACTGCGTTAGCATTACATTACAGGATAGGACCGAAAAATGGCCTATGGCTATACATTTCAGATGGAAATTTAATTTAATACAAGGGAAGAGACAATTCCCTATAATATTTGAGTATGCCATGGTTTAGAAGCCAAGTTGGTGATACTTGGCGTAGTCGATCTCATTCATTCTAATACAACACAATATATTTTCTGGTAAATCCTCTGCCTTGTTTCCCTGCACGACATTTTACCAAGTAATATCAGATACAAGTCTTCAAGAGGTAATCAAATCCGAACTTAGAAATGTTAATAGCTAGCTAGTTACCTGAATTGTCAGACCAAAGTCAAGGACACAGTTTTTCAATCTGTCTTTAAATGATTCCACTCCTTTTCTTGCGAGGTAATTGAATCTGTGAATGTCCAAATCTATCTCAAAATAGTTTTCTCCCTGCAATAGCCAACATTAAAAATCTCAGTATCAACACAAAGGAAATATGTTTGATTTTACGTGCCAAATACATGAATGTTTGTACACAAAAGGAGTGATTATCCTTGTAAAAAGGTAAAAAGTATAAGCTGTCAATCTATATGCATCAAGAAAATGTGATTGGAAAGATTTGTTTGAATATTCTTTTGTCCAGGCACCACAACCAGGGGCAGACCCACGTTGATCAAAGGGGTGTTAAGAGACACCGCTTTGTCGGAAAATTTTACTACTATATATTTTAATTACTTGACAATGGATACCTCTTGGCACTTTGGTTCAGTGCTCACTTTTGTTCTTTGATAAGTAATATTGAAACCAAGAAGTGCTTGGAATTTCTGGTGGAAGTTTGTTTCCGTAGAAGTTAGAAGGTGATGTCGTTTATATGCAATGTACAACATATTATCTTTTACTCATGCAGGGGCAGATGGAGAGTATTGGCTAGGGGTTTGGCCAAACCCATTGGTTCGAACTTTGTATTAGTCTTAAAAATCCATTGAATATTTCCAAATTACTAATTTAGAACCCAATAACTTAGAGACTTTAGAATTCAGAATAAGCTTCAAATTCTAGTTCCACCGCTGGTCTCATGAAGGTGGATTCAGAGTTCGCTATTTTCAGAGGCTAGTTATAACCAAGTCATAAAAATAAACTGTAATGATGCTAGCTGTACAGAGTTTCTAGATTAACGTACCAAATAAAATTCATGTTGAGGACGTGAGAGCACAGGCTTTTCGTTGTATGCATTCAAGAGTTTCTTCTCAGCCGCACTTAATTGAAGATCCTCTGTGTTTACAACTCGGCCCAAGAATTTCAATCTTTCCCTGAAGGGTGCATTTGTATCCCTGGGAAAGCCTTTGATCTTCTCTATTTCATCATGTATTAACCTCTGTCCCACAGATAGCAAGAAAAAGAATAACGAATCAGCAATTTATATAAAAAGAGAAAATTATGTATGTACACAGTAAAATCAAATATACTCCTATCTGGTTACAGGAAGAGGTAATCTTGCTAAGTGTTACTCATAAAGAAATCACAAAATGAAGTCATGTAAAGAAAATTCACCATCATACCTGGAGATTTTCTTGAAATTGGACTGGCATTTCCTTTGAGTAATTTTCTGAAAGTTTGAAGTAGAGAACAAAATTCATCCCTTCTCCATCATATTCATTTTGGAAGATTGCAGGAGGGTACAGCGGTATCTGAGATGTAAGAACAGTCAATCATTGTTTGGGGAATGCAAATCATTAGTAGTATGAATTCTCCAAAAAAGAATAAAAAATACTGCCAGCATCTTCTTCTGGGGCAGGTTTTAAATGCCGAATCTGAGCAATAAAAATAAATCTAATATCTGAGGAAGATATGATTGTGTATCAAATATGAGACAATATACTTCAACAGTGTTTTGAAGTATACACTGATATAACAATGTGAAGAAAAAAATAGTGGCATCCCAATACCTGAAGATTTACAACAAGAATGGATGGAACTTCACTGGATGAATCGATGGCTGGAAGTTCCACAAAACGTGCAATATGATCAATTTTCCGTGGTGATAAGAATACATCAGCACCAAAAGGATAAAATGCAGCACAATTTAAAGCAAAGTCTTTCTTCTTATCCCTGTCAAAGAATTTAGAGGGATTGAACTTAATATTCAATTGAGCAAAATAAACTTGGAATATACTCGAGAAAGAAATGGACAAAGTCGGAGAAATGCCTATTATAGTCACAGATCTTATTTAGAAAAAAAAAATTATCTCACAGATGGAGTCCCTCATCAGTAGTATTATCTTACCTGAAGAAATTTTTACCACGGATCTTGAAAGTATTTGGCTCAACGGATGACCAGCAGTTTGCCATTTTCCGTCCCAACGGGCTGCAAGGAATTTGAGAACCAGCTATTGGTCTTTGCAGAACAGTCTTTGGTGACACTGGAGAATGAAAAGCAGACAAGTCAATAACATAAAACAATTAAAGTGAATCCAGTTGTAGCTTGTAGCACTATGTAGATACAATCAACACCTTCAATTGTCGTCTATGATTCAAAGTATGCTTAGACAAGTTACAGCTATTATGTGTGGGTCACAAATATGACGATCAACTCAAGATGAAGTAACAGCATAATACATTCTTTATATTCTACTTAATGCATATTACCTAATATAATGGTTTATTCTCTTAATATATGATTCCATAAGTTAAAAAGGTTGATTACAACAACTACTGCTGCTGCTACAACTACGCCACAGTCCCTAACAAGTTGGCCTCGGCTATATGAACCCTAACCATGTCGTTCTATTTACACTCATCTCAGTCCAACATTCTAATCTCAAAATCCTTTTAACATTTCGAAAGTGGTTTATGCAAGAAAAGTAGCCAATTTCACACTTTGGCTGCCATTAACAGTATATACAAGGTAAAAGAGCTTACATAATGCAGAACTTGAATTTGTTTCTCTCCATTTAAAAGATAACATCTGGGTTAGGGATGATTTTTTCCGGCTGCGTGGTGAGATCGGATTTAGAGACTTTTTCTTTTCATCCGAAGAGGCAACACAAGCAAGACAAGGCAGACACGGATTTTGTCTTCCACAATTGTGGAAAATTCCTGTTTCAACCCTAGCACCACCATCCATGCTTCGGGGAGTTTTATCATTAAGACTTGGGTCATCCATCTCATTTTGAGAATTTGACTTAAGTTGAGAATCTGCTGAAGAGTTTCTCTTTACAACACCCTCTTTGACAACGCTTGGTTCTTGACTTCCATATGGCTGTTCATGTTTTTCGGAGAGGTCAGAAGCAGCATTGCCATTGTGATACACAAAATCAGAAAATCTTGGAGAAACCCCAGTTGAAAAAGATCCATTTTGTGAAAAGACTGCACATTTTGAAATTATATATATAACATTGATTAGAGATCCTCCTGCCCAAACAATGCAATGACTACAAATTTCTAACGAGGCGGATAACTTACCATCTTGAACACTATGAAAATCATCCTCACAGTCAGATTCAATCACCATCTCCGGGTCGAACCAAGACTCTGCATTTCCTGTTTAGGGCACAAAATCGAGTTATGATCTATATAAGCCTCCAACTACAGCAATTAAGATGTTACTAAATAGATAGAAACATTTCCATTACGGTGTTGACTATTAGTCACAAAAATCACAACAGATTGGAAACTAACCAAAAAAAATAAATGAAAAAGTTCATAAAAAAAAAATATCTCAGAAAACATATTTCAATACTCAAGTCTTTAAAAGCTAATAGCAACAACAAGAAATCCTGATAGGGCGGATCCCCCACGAACCCAAATTGATTGTATTAAAATTCCATTTAAATTTTAGAAATATTTGATTGTGAACCCAGTTATCATTGTAAACTAATTTGAGATTACTGTAATAACCCATGAACTTCAAATCCTAAATCCGCCTGTGGAAATCCATTGCGTGGATACAAATAGTTACCTAAAATGAATGTTCAATTAAAAATCATGATTTCTAAGTGATGCAGTAATACCTTGAAAAGCAGGATTAGAGTAAGAATGATCAGCTGAAGAAGATGGTTCGATCTTACTGAGATTTTGAGAAGCCGAATGGGTCTTTGATACATTTCTTCTCCTACTAACTTTGTGTTTCTTCCGACGAACAAGCTTCCGCCCCTTAAATCCTACACACCCATTAGGTTTCGATGCACATCCTCCCATCTTTCACCTGTAAAAAAATGTCAGAATAAATCTACTCTAGCAGATTCTTGATGATGTTATTAATTTTTGGGGGTTCAGCAATTTGCAGAGAAGAGAAGTTTATAGGTATAAAAATGGGTTAAGTAAATAGTTGAGTTGAGACCTTAAAAATGTTGATTGGTCAACGACAAAATGCTTCCGACTGTGGATGATTAGTAGTAGTATTGGGTACGAACTTTCCTACTTTATAAATGCCATGTACCTACCAATATTCACCACTACGCGCTTCAATTAGCTACTCACCTTTTTACCCCTTTATACTCTTCTTTCTTTTGAAATTCTAAACATGCTTGGAGTTACTCCGACACTTTTAATTTAAACGAGTAGGTGTTGTTCAAATGATAAATATCTTTTAACTCTCAATTTGATAAAAAACAAAAGGGAAAAGGGTCTGATATACCCCTCAACTTTGCTATTTGGAGTTTATATGCCCCTCGTTATAAAAGTGGCTCATATATACCCTTACCGTTATACAAACGGCTCACATATACCCCTATCGTTACAAAATGAGCTCACATATACCCTTCATTTAACGGAAGTGAAAAAATTAATTTTAAACTTATATTTTTGACTTATATTTTATTTTTTTAAATCATTTAGGGGTATATAGGATTCTTCTAGCAAAGTTCAAGGTATATTTCAATATTTTCATACATAAATTATTTTTTGACTTCTTTGATTTTCATTATTTTAGTTTCTTATTTTTATTTTTTTCTTTCATTCCTTAGTGTAAAGAAAAAAAATTAAAACTATTTTTTTATGGCTATATTTTAATTTAAAACAGTTTTTTTTTTGTCTATATTGTAATTTAATTTTTGTATTTGAAGAAAAAAAAATTGGTCATCTATAATAAGTTTTACAAGAATATTAGTGAAACATAAATAAGTTTGATCATCAAAATAATAAATCTAAATTAGTCATTGAAAAAAAAAAGTCAAAAAAATTATGTTTGAGGAAGATTTAAAATATACCCCGTATGGGATTATAATTTTTTTTCAAAAAAATAATAAAAAATGAAACTAAAATTATTATTTTTTCATTTCCGTTAAAGGGAAAGGGTATATGTGAGCCATTTGTATATAAGTAGGGGTATATATGAGCCACTTTCATAACGAGGGGTATATCAGCTCTAAATGACAAAGTTGAGGGGCATATCAGACTTTTTTCCCAAAACAAAAAGAGAGCTTTTAGTAAGGGGTAAAAAAAATACTCCCTCCATTCCATATTAATTTAATTTTGAGGCATTTTTCATTTTTCAAATTAACTTAATTGTTTAGTTTTCAAAACTATTTTTAGAGTATTCTTCCAATTTTACCCTTCATTAGTTAGTATTGGAATTAGTGATTAATTAATATTCCTTTTGTCCCTAATTACTTGTCCACTTTTCCTTTTATAGTTGTCCCCTAATTACTTGTCCATTTTGACAAATCAAGAAAAGACATAATTTTTTTACCTATTATACCCTCAATTTATTATTTTGAAAAAGGTAGAACTTTTTGAAAATCTTAAATTTTAATTCATCCGCTTCATAATTAATAGGGGTAAAATGATAAAACTCACTATGTCAATAATTATTTTCTTAATAGGTGTACCAATTCAAAAATGAAAAACTATGTTCAATTTATATTTTAATCTACTTTTCTTAAAGGGTGTGAAACATTTCAAAAATTAAATTAATATGAAATGAAGGGAGTACTACTTTTAAATTACTCATTGTGTTCCCTCCTTCTTGTTTATGGTACAAAATAGATACTTATTTTTATTTATTCAGATTAACTAATTAAGAGACAATTTAGTATTTTATATTATTTTTATTTTTATTATTAAGTATTAATTATTTTTAATAAATGAGATGAATTCATCAATTAGGAACTATAATAATATTAGCCTTATATTTGGAGTATTAATTTTTAATGACAAATTAAATATGAGCAAATAAAAGTATATTGAGAGAATATGTGCTTAACTAGTTCGGTTCGTGTCAAATGAAGGATCACTTAACATTGATAGAAAATAACCACGTTAAAATTGATGGGGATCGAATAGGACTATGTTGGAAATTATATCTTATAGAAACCAAAAATGACTTGGAGCTATATTTTTATGTTTGGGAAGAATTTGTTTGAGTCACTTATAACTTCTTTTTATAATTTTTTATATGAGATTTTTATAAATAAAATATTTTTATTTATATATATAAAAATTCCGGAAAAATATTTTTTATTTTCTTTATTTTATAAGTGGTCAGGAAGTTTTAATTTCACTTTTGTCTTATGTAGGTCTTTAGAAAAAACATTAACTAAAAGAATAATTTGGTGAGATTAACATCATTTTATTCTTGGTTCTCATTAATTACTTTGTTGCGTTTCAATTTAATTATATTGCTTTTATTTTAGTCCCTTTTTAAAACAATGCATCTTTCTACATTTGATAACTTTTTAAATTGGATTGATTTATTATACGTCGCTCAACTAGTAATAGTTAATACCTCACGTAATTTTTTCTTTATTCTTACTTCAATAAGGAAACTGATGTATGAGATAATAAGTATTACTGTTAGTTGAGTAATTATATGAGAAATTACTTTTTAAAATTTAATTTTTTACATGATATGTTTAATACGGTAAGATTTATATGATATTTTTAATACATTACATGTTTTAAGTTTATAATTACAAAATAAATTGTGACTACTCAAACTGATATACTTAAATTAAAATAAACAAGTCCAGTCTCTTGCTTCACCACATAATCTTTTTCCACAATTACTAGATTAAGGACTATTAAAATTAGAAAATGAAAAGGAGTAATCCTCTCTTATTTTGCTAAATAAAAAAAAGACAAGTATTTTGAAGTAATTACGTTTAATACAAGTAATAAGTTCAACGGAATGGACGGAGGCGATACAAAAATAGCACCAAATGTTGAATTTGAACACATTTTTTGAAAATAAGCATCGTAAGTTCATATTTTAATACGACGGCCAAACAGTAGGTTAAAAAAAGTTGATTTAGGTATATTGACTGGATTTTTTTAAAAAAAAAAAATCAAATGATAATTAATCTTATAAATATTAATCTGCTGGGACATGCATTGGCAATTGACATAGCTATGTAGATCGAAGAATGATCGGTTGAACATCTTTCATTAAAGATAATATTATATACATAAAAGATAAAATTATTTTTTTAATCAATATATATCAATTTTAAATCTAATCAGTGAAATTCCTGACTTCATTCCGACATCGACATATAACATGTATTTTTTCTCAAATCACCACAAGAATGTCAGCACCGGCAAGAAATACATACATCCAAAGAGAGCAAACGAATATGAAACTTTTATATACTTCTTTCTTATTAGTTTGGATTTTAAGTATTGTCGTTTTCTACTCAAATTTGAGAACTTTTAAAAGTAAATCACTAATTTATTGTACTACAACTTGTGTTTAAAAAAACAAAAAAAAATTGGGAGCAGAGAAAGAACATATGAAGGAGGAATTATGAGAATCAAACGTTCACCAACAAAATAAAATGCAGATAACTAATCAACTAAGCTATAAAATTTAGAAAAAATTCTTATGGCCAGAAAATTTTGCCAGAATGATATTTTATCTATATTATTTTACTTTTTTAAATATTTTTATCCTTTTAACTTTAATACATTTTAATTAAAAAATGAAAAAAAATCAGTTTATTTTAAAATGAAAAAGATATCATAATCTTTTTAAATTTCTGGCCAAATTCAAACCAAATTTGTTGGTCATTTAGCATTGTTGTTAAATTATAATCTATAGAGTTAGTTAAAGTATACCAACTAAGCCAAACACCATTATTATATATTAATAAAAATAAAAATGGCAAATCGAACTATCTTACTTTATCATTTAAAAGAAGAAAACTATTTTACTTTATTCTTTATTAGTTGAAGCTAACGTACGTGAAGTGACAACATAAATAAAGGGCAAAAGGAGTCTCCATTTAAATTAGGTAACTAATTTATCAAAACCTTTCCGTTTTTGTCACAATCACAAGAATCAGACATCACAAATGACTTCGTGCAATTTTACAATTAATTAAGAAAGCTTTCTCGTGTTATTTCCTATATAGTCTTTTGGGTCAATTTGGTTGAAAACAAGTTATTTTAAAATTAATTATTTCAATATAAGTTATTTTTCCATGCATATAAGATAATTTATCTCATCACTAAGATATAAATGATGAATACAGAATTCAAGAATCATCAAATATCTCTAACCAAACGCAAATAAAATACTCTACCCCTTACCGCTTTAGCTTTTGGAAAAGTTAAGATAGTATTAATAAAGCAAATTAAAAACAAGACACAATGAATTTGGCTAGCATCCGCAAAAACCTAAGAATTTATTCATATTCCATGTTTATATTAACTTAATATAAAAAAAAAATATTCTACTTACTAATTGATCATAATTAAGTTATAAAAAAATAGTGGAAAATGTGTCACGTATTATTTAATAATTACTGTATATAAATAGGTTGGCGCGTGAAGGAGTGTATGTTTACGTTAGGAGGGGGGAGTTGTTAGGTTAAAATAGGTGACATGCACGACATTTGAAGAGTCGAAGAAATGGTCCGTGAAACTAACGCGTCTTTAATAAAAGGAAGAGGGAACAACGTTGTAAGTCAGTCCCACGTGTTGCTATTTAATTTGTGGACCCACTGTTGAGTATTTTTGCTTATTATTATGGGCCAGGCCAGGCCACAATTTAAAGAGATCTTGGACCAGTTGGGCTCTTAGATGTAGTACCAACCTAAGAGCCCTTGGACCAGTTTGAGGATCTTTGGTGGGACGTTATTTGAACATGAATCGGTTGATATTTGAAAAAGGTCAAGTAATAAAATAAATATTTGAAAATTAAGTTGTGTGTTTGAATATGAAAATATAATTGAAGTTTCATGAGTGAAAATTAAAATAATCTATTTTTTAAATGTTGAATTTTATATTTCGAGTTTGAAGTTAAAATAATGAGGCAATCTTATAAACAAATACTACTACTTATTTGAAATAAGATCTATGTGAAAATAGATGTAGAAAAAAATTGAAGTTGTGTGTTTGAATATGAAAACATAATTGAAGTTTAAGGAGTAAAAAAACAGTTTTTCAGATTTTGAATTTTATATTTCAAGTTTAAAGTTAAAATAATGAGAGAATATTATAAACAAATACTACTACTTATTTGAAATAATAATAATAAGATCTTTAGGCAAACGGATATAGTGCAAATAGGATTTGATTTGATTTGATATTATGATTTGATCCCTTCATCAAGTGCATCAAGTGAGTAGTCATTATAATATATATTTTTCATTTAGATGTCCGATACTCATATTAGAGATCGATTAAATTTGGATAGTGTCGGAAAGTCTCAATTTTGGGAGTACAAAAGCGACTCGGTATCGAAAGAACTCGAACATGAAATCTTTAATAATGAAGGAGTACATACCATTTCATTACAATTCTTCTAGGTGGTGTCATTATAAATATTTGGTGATTGGCTAACGTGCAGGGAGTGAGTGTTGATGTCCTTATAAGAAATTCATGTGCGGTACAGTGGTAGTTGCTCAAATTTATAAATATTTCATTGGCGATTTGGTCCAAAGTCAGAACAAGATGGAAGAAGAAATAAATGTATAGGAAGGACAAAAACAACAAATTAGAATTTGCTTCTTTTTTCTAAACTGAATAAAAGTAGTGATGGCAACACCTGTCTAGCTGGTCGGAAAATGGCCTCACACATTTTCTACTCAAACACTGATTCAACATTTTATCCTACCATACATTAACGGTTTATTTATCTTTTGGTTGAATTCATCTTTTATTTTTGTCCTTAGTAATCAAACTTATAAATAGCCATGCATATTCTTTAAGAATGCAGGACATAACAAGATATTATGATCCACAAATATAAATTTATATCCCGCATATTTGTTTTTTTTTTTTAACCTTAAGAATAAAATTTAAGAACTAGCACAACTTAGAAACAAAAGTGCAAATAACCCTACAATATCTATTAGATGGTGATTTTACTCTAAGGTTCTGTCTTTTATTGGACTCTTGTAGTAAAATCAGTAACTTTCTCGAGCTGCAGTATTGTGTCATGATCCACCATTGAAAGAATCGTGAGTAGGTTATCAAGTGTCTCACGGAGCATTAGAAAGAAGTCTAAGTGTTGGGACTATATATGCAGTGGCAGAGGCACATAGGTGAGCCTGACCAACGAACATGTTTTACCGAAAAATAATAATATTCATATTGTGTTTATTGGCGAAATATTACTGTTATAAATTTGCATACGCTTGGTAAAATTTCTTGTGCTATCGCTAGAGCTATATATGTATGTCCCTAGCAGCTCGATCTATTGTAACACATGAGTATTGCTCGTGAATTAAAATTAAAATGAATCTTAAACCTAACTCATTATCAACTTCAAAAAATCATTCTTTAGATGAAAACTGTATAGAGAGATTATAGCTCATACCTCCAACAAGATGGTACATGGTGTGTGAATAATATAATATGAATACTCAGTATCAAATTATTTAAAAATATAAAAGGTGAATCTAACTTTAATATCATATTGAAAAAAATTAACATCAAGATAATTTAACTTCAAAAGCTTAGCTCAATAATCAAAAGTACACTCATACAATCACCCAATATGTAATTCGTTGATGCAATAATATGAGGTGTTAATTAGTTTAATTAGGAGGGAAAACAAATTATCGAATGTGTGAGTGTGACTCTGACTTGTTCTTCAATCATTTGATCTGACATAAGAGTAGTACACAATTGGATATTAGGAGTACTGTGATTAATGTGTACACCACACAACAACTGTTTATGATCTCACAATTCCATGGGAAAAAAGAACAAGACCCTCTTTTACTTTCTTCTGATCATGACAAAGTGTCTACTAATGTTAACCTTTTTAATGAGGGCATGAAATGTTAAATTTAAATTGTGGGTTAAAAGTTGATAATTTAATTTGTATTTCACTTAAAGTCTTGCCTCCTAATGTCAGTACTGCTATGTCCTACAACTTTTGTTAACACCAGTAATTAAGGGTGTGGCTAATTATAGCGTAATAAAGCAGTAAGCTAAGGTCCCCCATTGATTGAGTTGCATGGAAATGCGTGTTTGAAAATAAAGAGACAAATCAATACTAGTATATTTTATTTTATTTTTTACAAAATTGGTGGCAAAGGTAATGGAAGAAAAATTGCATTGGTGAAAAATCAAATTTTGATGGATCAGATAACTAACTAAGCTGCTACGATTCTCTCTAAACAAACCTGAATAGTATCGAGTTTTAAAAAAGGAAAAAAGAAATCTTACTTTACTGTAAACTTGATGACCTACTTTCCTCCGTTTGACTGTCGGCACCCCTTTAATAACAAATATACGTTTACATCAAATCTATATGTGAGAAATATACGTTTTATTTACTTAGTGCCAACGTCAGGCTATGATAAGATTTTGGATGGGGTACAACAAGGGTTGTGGTGAAGTGATAAATACTCTATCATCCTTAATCAAAGGTCTTTCGAGTCCCCCCCGGTTGTTTTGTCTTATTTTTCTTTATATCGTATTTATTTTCTTAAACTATATGTCAAGCAAAAAATAGACAAACAAATTAAAACGAGGAAAGTAATAATTCAAGAAATTCAACAGGCTCGATGCGAAAACCTTAAAGGTTGAATTCTTACCACATTTAAATCTTGAATCCGCCTCTATCACCCCCGCACCTCCTCCAGCGTTCCATCCTTTTTTGTCTTTTGGACATTAAGGAACTTTAACTTTTCCCATATTATATATTCAACTCAAGTCCAAGAGAAGTCTTTCATAAAAGAGCATTAGAGCAACATAAAAAATGCCTACATATTCTCCTGTTATCATGTCTATAAAGTATAAACTACTCCAAGTTACTTAATGAAGTAATCTGCAGCTAGTTAACAAATGGGCATTGCAGGTCACATATCCAATTAGTACTAAAAAACAGAAAGTTACATATGGGTGGTATGAAGGCTTTCTTGGGTGCTCTTGTTTTACTTAGTTTACTGTGGCTCATATTGTATGGTATTTTAGTCAATCATGAAACTAAAAATATCACTGCTACGACGATCGATCGTTTAGATTTTTGGAAGATAACACAAACTGAAAGGTATGATCTTCAAAAGAGTCTTAATTATGTGAGCAAAAGAATTCAAATCAATGCCATACCAAACAGGTAAACATGTTGCGATCTCCCTTATTTTCCAAGTTTTGTAATCTCATATATTATAGACAATTGCATGTAGTAATCTTTTCGATGATCTGATAGTGTAGAAAAATGCAGAGTTACATTTAGATGACTTAAAAGTGTAACATACCGAGTGTATATAATTAGTCAAATTCTTTTATGTATATACTTGGTTATTCAGGAAAGCAGGGAAAGGAACTAGGGCTGCCACCAAAAATGTAAGTGCTAGAGCAATCAAACATGTAGATGTTTGGAAGATAATAGAAGCTGAGAAGCAATATCTTCAAAGAAATCCAAATTTCAATTATGTGAGCAAAAGAAGAGTGCCTACTGGACCAAACGCCATTCACAACAGGTTTATTTATAGCTACATATACTATACCATCTTTTTTATTTTCAAGAAAACAAACTTTATAGTTAATAAAGTTGATGTTACTTGGTTTTCAGGAAAGTAGGGGAGTATAGAGAGCCACCCAAACGAGCTTGAGCTTAGGAAGACACTTGAAAGTATCATATTTACAACTTACATTGCAGTGAAGACGAGTACGATTTTCTTAAATATTTTGAATTATTAACTAGTACATATACTTTTTATGTTTGTTTCATATTTCTGATGTATCGATGTTCGAAATCACACTGCACTACATGAATGGAATTCTAAGCAATGAGATTAAAATCAAAGAGGGAAAGTAGATTGGCAAGCAAAACTTTTCAAGACCGATGAAAGATGAAAGAAGGATGTGATTTGAATGTAAAAGCTTTTCACTTTTTTTCTTCTTCGTCTTATTTAATCTATGATTGCGACACTGTAAAAGATGTACAGAAATATTAATTACTTTAGGGGAGTCTTTCTTGAATGATTAATTATGTAGGAACTTTTGACGGTTCAAAGGAGAAAGCTTTTTGCTTTCTGGTTTGAATGAAATTAATTTTTCTTCAAGACAAAAGTAACTTTATAAAGCAAAGCTCCTGCACGAGACAAAAGTTTACTTTTTTAGCCATGAATGATGCCCATTAAACTGCAATTATTAGATTTTACCCTCGCTTAACCCAATGTTTAAATTTTCGGTGGCATTCTAGATGTCCAAAAAGTTTGCCACAATGTTCAAAAGGTAGAATTCTCAGTCTCTGAAAGATCAATCACAGAAGAAGGTAACAAACTAGAGACTCTTAGAAAAATCAGAAGCAAAACTCAACAATGAGAAGGCGGAACCCAGGTGCTACACTAAATTAGGTGTTGTTACCTGAGGCTGCACACTCTCATATAAGCAATTGCACATGCATGATCATTATGATTCCAGTTGAACTTGTTTGGATACCAAACGACCCCTAAGAGTCCATAATCCATATTTCAAAGTCACAAGGTCAAATTTAATAACCTAATTAGTTGTCCCTTTTCTGCTCTCTCGTAAACTGAGTGGAAAAACACGTTTAATGGAATAAGTTTCTATGTATAAAATTCAATGATAGTGAGGGTGTCATTTGGTCAAGAAATTTAATGAAAGCTAAGGCTGAAGGGTATTTTGTGAGACGTGTGATTTGTGTTTGTGGAAAGTCATTACCCAGGCCATCAGTCTAACAAAAGAAAGCTGCTCTACCTTGAAAATCACTATGGAGTATGGACATGGGATGTCCAATGACCAAGTCAATCCTATTCTAGATATCTTCTTATAGATGCTGCTTACCTAGATGTGGTGCAAGTTAATTGTCCCTCGAAAAGCCGAAATGAAGGTGTCAAGACGAAAAGACCAGTAATTCTGAAAGTGACTGCAGTTTCCTCATAAGCTTATTCCTCAGCAGATCGATGCTTTTACCGACTAACAACATATGTCACATTCATATATGCTTTTAAGTTACACAGATTTTGGATAGTTAAACATGAAGAAATGACAAATATATAAACATCAATAGAGAATACAAAACTCGACCTTCATAAAACTTGGCTTGTAAAATGGAAGAACAAGGAATGTTAAATCATTTCAACAAATACATAATGACAAAGTGACCATATAATGAAACATTCAAACAGAGCGAAATGGGATCATCTATAATGAATATATTACACATTCCAAATAAGGATGTTGAAAATTTTCAAGAGAAAAGCTATATGATATTGTTAATAAACATACACACAAAACACATTTATATGTCAAAGATTGGTTGAATTTTTTTTCTCAAATCAAACCAATCAGATGTCAGATCTTTTAGTCAGTTTGATCAGATATTTTGGTATACAGAACTAGTTGTAATCAACAAACAAATAAAAAAGGGCATTCATTCAACATTAATAAGCAAACGGCCCCATTGGCTTCCAAACAAGAGCTAGACAGGCAGTAAATAGTAATATAGACCAGTTTCCAGTAAATGAGACGTTCAGTTGAGAATCCTTTGAATACATAACATCTAATGCTATAGGCAATGGTAATCACAAACATGAACAATAATTAACAGCTGCTTCCTATACTACAAATATCAAGCAAGCAAATACTTAAGAATGATTTGTGCATTTTGCAAATATAATACAGAAACATTTAAAGGGTGTACTTCTGAGCCAATCAAAACAGTGCCATGCCACTTACACCAATAGGAACTGAAAACTTACAACAGGATGCATCATGTTCATTTGGAGTGGAACATTTAGTAATAATTTCGCAATTCCGGCTTCAAACAGGGCTTCTAGTAGCACCTTCTTTGCCAAATAGTAACGGGAATTCGTCATACTGTTCGGAGAAACCCTGTTTTTCAGCCATGCTCTGAAGTGCTTCATAAACCTGATACATAGACCACCTATCATTGGGCCGAGAAACCACAGAATTACAAGCAACTTTTAGGAATTGCACAATCTCTTCATCATTCCCCTTCCCACGCATGTTTTGGTCAATTGCATCTTTAATGCGACCTGAAGCAGAGAGCTGATTCACCCAGTCTACCAAATTACCCTTGAATCCCTCTTCACCAGCAGTAACTTCAAGAGGTTTTTGCCCAGTAGCCAACTCCAAAAGCACTACCCCAAAACTATAAGCATCCCCTTTCAGTGAAGGCACCATTGTGCTAGAGTACTCTGGAGCTACATAGCCAAATTCACCCAACTCCCCATTCACATAACTAGACTCTTTTGCATCTGATGTCATCAACCTTGCCAGCCCAAAATCCATTACTCTAGCATCAAAGTCTTCATCGAGGAAAATAACATTAGAGCATATGTTTTGGTGCAAGATAGGTGGGTGGACACCATGATGTAACCAAGCAAGGCCCCTAGCAGCACCGAAACCAATTCTAAACCGAGTAGGCCAATCCAGTTCACTTGCATTCCCATTCAAGAATGAGTGCAAAGTACCATTTGACAGGTGTTTATAAACCAAAAGCTTCTCCTCTTCCACAACACAAAACCCCAACAGTGGCACCAAATTAGGATGCCTAAGTTGTCCTAGCCTATACATCTCATCACGAAAGTGCTTCTCGCTCAGTTTGCAAGTATTAAGCCGCTTAATGGCAAGTGCAGAACCATCACGTAACACAGCATTATAAGTAGTACCCATTCTAGTTGAGTTGATAACATTGTCCGTCCTGAAACCATTTGTGGCAATCAACAAATCAGCTAATTTAACCTTGACAAGCGGTTTCTGGAACAACATAACCTGAGTGAGCTTGTGAGCCCTCAGCTTATCAGCCCAACTATCAGAGTCATCTCTCCCAACTCCATACCCTCTCTTCCTCTTTCCAGACTTGGTAAAAAACCAATACCACGCACCAAAAGCCAACAACATAGAAGCAGCAGCACCAAAGACTCCTGCTGCAATAATAATAGCTAAGCTTTTCTTACTTAGTCCTCCACATTTCCCCAAAGGTCCACCACAGAGACTATTTCCTTCAAAATTAAAGTTAGAAGAATCGAAGGCTGCCGGGATTCTACCGGAGAGTTGATTATTTGCCACAGAAAAACTTTTAAGCCTACCAAAACTAGAAAATTCAGGGGGAATATTTCCAGTAAGCTTGTTATCACTGAGCGATAATTTATTCAAAAAGATGCATTTAGCAAGATCAGCAGGGATAGGGCCGGAATAATCGTTACCGGACAAGTCTAGGGTTACCAAAAAAGGTAGCCATGTACAAATTTGAGAAGGAATTGGACCAGAAAAGCGATTACCAGAGAGATCAAGGGTTGTCAAGCTGGCACAATACTGTACAGGCTCTGTAACCTTCCCTCCGAGGTTTATATTCGAAAGAGAGAGACTGATGATGCGATTTTCGTTGTCATTCCAGCAATTAACACCCGTAAACTTACAGATAGCTCCGACAGTAGTATTTTTAAAGTTCCATGAATTCAGATTCCCATCTGGATCTTCCAAAGACTTCTTAAATCCTTCTAAACACTTGAGATCATCTTCAACTACAGTAGCATCAAGGCACGGAAGAACAAGAGAAATCAGAATCAACAGAAGAAAAAGGAGAAATCTGAAACGAGCCATCGTTAGCTGGGGGGTTTAGGGATCCAACAGCAGTTTTGGGTAATTGGCACAAGGTGTTTGATAATATGCGCAAGAGAAATAGGTAGGAAATAGCAAGGAGAAGGAAGATGAAGACTGTTGAGGCATTTGACTTGACAAATGAAAACCCAGTCTGTTATTTTACAAGTATGAGTGGAGCCTTTAGAAGCTAGCTACTAAGAAATTATTTTAATGTATAAAAACAAACACAAAATGCCAATGACTTAAAACTATATTTGAATATACAAAAAAGTTGGCTAAATGAAGCAACTTTTGACAAATCTTTTGAAAGCATTGATGTTTCAATGTGATATTATTAAACCATGCTTATCTTATATACTACTAAAATGTATACTTCTTCCATTTCAATTTATTTGTGTTACTTTCTTTTTAGTTGATTTAATAACATATACAAATCACAACATTGGAAAACATTTTAATATATTTTACATATATATTTAAAGATCATAAAATTTAAATGTTTTATTTACTTTTAAATTTTTTTGTGTTAAATTAAAATGAAAAGAATATTTATATGGGATCTATTTATATTGCTGAATCAAATACTCCTTTTATACCATCTCTATGGTTGCGCCTTGAATACCCAATTAATTGATAATTCATTGAATTTGTTTTTTCTACAAAATCTACTTTGGAATATCGATTATAACTCTTTATAGGTTATTGGATTTATACATAACTTACAATATGGTATGAAATAATCATTGGATTAAAATTTTAGGTACTTTGTTTTTATTTAACTAAAATAGAGTTATTAGAGAGATTAGCAAATAACAAGTAAAATAGTAGTTATGATACACACAAATTAATTTGAACACCATTATTATTTATTAAAAAAGATCATGTATTTTTTATTGGATTAATTTTTTCATTTTGTTAAAACATAAAGAATTTGTCTACTTTTAAATTTTATCTTTACTTTTGTATCTTTTAAACTTGTTTTGAATTTTAAAATATCAATTCGATAGTCTATCCCACAAAAACAAAGGTAATACCTGTGTAAAATTACACTAAATTATTATTTCTGATTTAAATTCTGATAAAGAGTTTCCTGAACAATATTTTCATGTATACGACTTGGTCAAGCATCATAATTCAACCTTTATTTAGTAAAATGAGTTAGTTAGTTATTGAGAGTTAGCCAATTATAGTCTAATCAATACTACTAATATCTTTGAGTTATAATAGAAATTGATTTTCAAAATCTAAAAAGGTAATTTATCCTATAAAACATAGTTCAAACACAATTATTACTATTAAAAATATAAACATGAAAATATTTGTAAAATTTTGGAATTCAAATTGAACATTTAAGAATTTGAAAAAAAGAACAAAAAGGTATTTTAACTTGCTCACTACAAATTACTCGAAAAAAATTAAAAACAACTTCAATTTGTATTTATGACCAAACACAATTTAAATTTTCAAAATATAATTTTTCACTCTAAAAATAAATAACAAATTCAAATTTCACAATAAAAAATGATGAAACGTTGATTAAAACTTTAACGATAAGTCAAGTTGATACGAAGCCTAGTGGTTTTGGTTCATGATGGCCACTAGTGGTCTAATTCCATATGGCCATGCTGCTAAAATAGGTGAAAAAGGAGGGGCCAAACTGTACTGAATCTTCATTCAGGTCCAAATTTATGTACTGTAATATTCCCCCACCTAATGTCTGCATTATCTTTTTTTAAAAAAAAATAATTCTGGTGTGCCTGTTTGACCTACTTTCATAATTTAGATCGGATATGGAGATTAATTTATGGGAGCAAAAATAATTAAATATGAAAAAACAATAATTAAAAAACATATTGCATGTTTAGTTTGACTATTTTATTGGAGCGCGCCTAATTTTCAACTATATCTTATTTTCACCTAATTTATGTTATTAGATTTTTTATTGATTCTTGTCAAACAAGAACAATTGATTTACGTATCTCATTAACAATAGAATTTAGTGATCGACATGAGTCGTGGACTCGTGGTGTAGTGGTAAAATTGTTTCATCTTTGGGAGCGTCACCCCTGAATGGGTCTTGTAGTTTGCGATTCGGATTTAGTCGGAGCTCTAATGTGGGCTCCGAACACCGAGTGAAAAACTAAAAAAAAAAAAACTACAGAACTTAGTGAGCCGATCCAATTATTCCAGTTCATATGGTATCAATTCATATTTGGTTACCCGAAGCTCATGCATGTGGACAGGAATTGCTTTAAAATAAAATAAAAAAACTACAAATTTTTAAGATTTCCAATACCATGTTTTCCAAAGCTACACTTTATTCAACTCCTTTCATTTATATTTTCGGCCTTGCGATTGCTATAATATATACTACCTCGATCACTTTAAAACATATCAATTTTAACTATCAAAAAGTAAAATATGACAAACTTTTCGAGACATAATGAGTATAGTATTTCTGGTTTTGTTTTACTAGTACAAGTAACTTATATATCATTTTAAGATATAGTGAATTCATAATTCTATCGAAGCTATATAAATTATAATACTATGTAGATTACATTTAAAACGTTAAAAGCTTCTTATTAAGTCTCTAATTTAAATGTATTATACTTTTTCCACTTTTTGGGATAAGTTTCAAGTTTTAAAGAAGGGGTAAGTTACATATTTGGCCAATTGGAATATATATATATATATATATATATATATATATATATTTATATATTTATAAATTGTTACTTTTTAATTTGTTTTTTCTTGTTTTCTTTGTGATTATTCTCGCTATTGGTATTAACATTCTTACTTCATTTATATTCAAAGAATGATTATGCTCATATATTAAATGAAGTGTTCACTACGATAAACTGATAAACATGTCATGAGGCAACAAAAAATTGTTTATTTATCCGTTTAAAACATCAAATATAAGTAAGTTTTTACTCATAAACTCAATAGGACTATAGGAGAGTGCTACAAAATGGGGTTGCAAGATGGGTATAAGCACACAAATATTTGTTATTTGTATTTATTCTTAAAAAAAAATAAAACATTATAGCATGCAACCTCGAGTTTCATGGGAAAACTTAATATAATTTTGAAATATGCAAAATTACGTCTGAATATAAAGGAATATCTATAACAAAAGCCTGAGCATTATTCAAGTACTTCTAATAAAATACTTGAAAAAATATATTATATTAGACAATTTAAGACAGTAAACGCTAATGAGACACCGCTAAATTCACTATTTTCCCATTGAATTTCTTAGCGAAAAATATTCTTTCCACGTATATATTTTAATTGAATTGCTGAGAAAAATAATAATAATATTTTTATTTAGAAAAATTTAAAAGTTTTTCCATTTTCAGTGAGAAACTGTTAAATCATTTTTCCAGTAAACTGGTTTAGAGAAAAAATAAATGAAAAATCATGTTTTATAACAAAAAAAATTCATTGATTCGTAGTGGAAAAAAAATATTTTATTTCTAGCACAGTAAAACCTCTATAAATTAATATAGGTGGGACCATGAAATTTTATTATTTTATTGAGATATTATTTAATTGATAAATTAATATTTATTAATTTAAAGAATGGTTTTGAGATTTTAATGAATGTTAATTTTGATTATATCAAAATCATTGTATTTTACTAATTTATGTAGCATATTTATTGATTTCACATAAAAAAAATGTTATACATAAAGTATAACAAAACGTCAAAATCATTGTATCTTACTAATTTATGTATCATATTTATTGAATTGTCACTATCGTGCAAACAAAAGAGCATGGATGACAAATGTGCTTTTTGATGAATATATTCGTTGGTTTGACCACAAAATGCATGGTAGACAAATTTTGCTTATGGTAGATAGTTGTCCATCTCATAATAGAAATATTGAAGGACTAAAAATGTTGAATTGTTTTTCTTGCCACCCAACAGGACATCCAAAATTCAACCTTGTGATACTGGGATAATAAGTTCGTTCAAGATGTATTATCGTAAAAGATTTTATCGTAGGATATTAGAAGGCTTTGAAGTGGGACAAATTGATCCAACAAAGATTAATGTTTTGGATGCTATCAATTTCGCAATTCTTGTTTGGAGAACAAATGTTATGCTAGAGACACTAGAAAATTATTTTCAACACTGTGAAATTCGTTTGGGGGATGCAATCTCAGAGAATTTGAATGAACCCACTTGTGAAAATGTCATTCATGAACTTGAGGTCATGATTAATGATCTCGGTTACCACAACAAAATGGATGTCAATAACCTGTTAGATTATCCGGGTGAAAGTGATACATGTTCAGAGATCCACAGCTTAGAAGAAATTGTGGATACCATCGGAAAAAGTGATGTTGATGATGATACTATATCTTTCGAACCAGTTACGCGTAAGGAAACACTTATCGGATCTAAAATTCTTCACAATTTTACAGTGCAGTTCGAAAAGACAACACCAGAGCTCTTGGATGCAATAAGAAAAGTTAGAGATAAGCTTCAACTAGATTTAAATTTTAAGAAAAAAACAGAACACAATAGAATCATATTTCACTAAATTGTCTTAGATATATTCGTACTTTTAAAGAATTATTAATTTATGATATTAATGGGACCATATATTTATATATGGGTCTTCTGGAAATATATTATTTCATTATCTTATCGAAATTGGTGATTTTTTCCATTTGCCCAAGTCGGGACGGAAGGTAAAGAGATTATTAGTTTATCGAGTATTAGTTTATAGAGGTTTTATTGTAGTGAGATAACGCCACATTTGGTAGCTAGTAAAGAGACAACTTATTCATATTTTAAATTGTTACGACGTTTGATTTGCAATTTAGAAACATGCATACAAATGTACAAGTTAGGAGGAATTGTGCATTTTTTAAATGTGAAGTATAGAAGATGACATAACTAGTACCCACGTAACTAATATCCGTATGATTAAAACTTGCATAGATAATATCTACATAATTCAAACCAACTACCAAATGATTCTTATAAGAGTCCAGACTAACAAGTGTAGGATTTCTCCCGAACTCTTTTCGTCGAAAAATTACATTACATAAGTTCAATTTTTTTTTTTATGTATATAAAATAAGTATTGACTTTCCTTGATTTATTTGTGTGTTTACCTCTTTATCTCTCAACCCCCTTAATAAAAATTATAACTCTGCTAAAGACGATAAAGTGTTAAATAATTCTTCATCAATAATTAAAACTTTCATGTTCAAATTTTATGTATGGGATCACTTATGTTAGAAAAACATTTACGTCCGATATGAAATTCTCCAATGTGAATTAAAATTTAAAAAATGTCAGATTTGATATTTCATTATTGGCGATCAAAATTGCAACTTGTTAGAAGAATGATCGTGTAAAGAAATTATGTATATTATTTTTAAAATCTCTTATAGCAAGAAAAATAAAAAGGAAAAATAGTACTCCCTCTATCCATTTTATATGATTTAATTTTTTTTTAGTCAGTTCCAAAGAATGACATATTGATATATTAAGTAATAATTTAACTTTAAATTATCAATTTTAAAATATGTATTACTTATTCTAGATCATAAATTTTAAAGGTATTTTTAAAAAAAATTCTATATCAAATCAAATTAACTCATATAAAATGAAACAAGAAGTAGCGGTTTTGTACTACTTATAACTTTTGAAGGGGAAGAGGATTTGAGAGTTGTAATTCAAAATTTGAAAATTTTCAAAAGCATTACGCGTTAGATGGCCCCACTTTCTCATATTATGCGCGCTTTTGGACTTTGTACCGTATACCAACCCGTAACTGATTTTATTTTTTTTGTGAGAATCGCAAGCGTCGATTCGCTTCATACCAAATCACCCATATTTGCCTTTTCACTTCACTGCTAACCGCCATGGATGAGCTACAGAAGCATATTTAACATTTTTCATCACTAGATGTGAGATACATTTCGATCCCCTTTGTTATTAATTTTTTTGTAACTATTTGTAATTTGATCGGTATCAGTTTGGATTATCATAGAAAAATGGAGGCTGTGAAGAAAGCATATGCGGGGATAATTTTGAACATGGCAAAGGAGGCGGCAGCTCGTGTTATGGCATCGGAGAAAAAAGCTCTTAAGTTTCAGCAGGATCTGCATTCTACGAAAGAGGAAGCCCTTCGTATGCTGCTTCGTTTGAAATTAATCATTGATGCTAAGGTAGTATCCAACTTGTGAATTTTTATATTAAGCTGACTAATTGTTTGATTGATTGAATTTTGTTTGCTTTGAAGATCGTCATATATTGTATCTTCATTTGTATTGAATTTAACTTTTGTTTTTTATGCAACTATACATTAAATGACTATGTTATGAAAAACCTTACTAATAATTTCAGGAAACTAAATTCAATTACTGTGAAAAATCAACTTAATTTTTTCGCTCATTTGAGATATTCTAACTGCAGAAATTGGAAAAGTGAATTTAAGGTTTGATTTAGCTGTGCGATTGTAGTTAAATGTGGTGTGCTTGACTTGAGCAAAGGCTTTTATCGATAAACATTACAATTGTTTGCTTCTGTTAGGTTAGCTCGATCTATGGGTGAGTAATGGTATATATTTTTCTTTCCATCAGCTATAAGATTGATAGGCTTACTCGATCATATAGCACCCTTAAAAAGATATGACTTTTAGAAATTCTGTTGGAATGTAGTATTATACTGGACAGAACTCATAACAGATTAAGTGATGCATCACAATGCTTGTTACGATTGTATTAGAATTTTAAGTTGCATGGAAACTAGGCTTGATTTTGAAAGAAAATCAGAGGAAGGTCGAAGTAAATGTTATAAAGACTTCATTGTGTCCAAGACAAGACTTTAAAGCTTATTCTTGTTCATATATAATCCATTTTCTATAAGTGTTGAAGTTATACTGTTAAAAGTATCACAAATTAAAAATATGAGGTGCTAATAATGTAGCCGGGCATTGCTTCTTCCCTTCAGAAATTGGAGACTAGATCAGCATGGCAAGAGGTTCCCTTTTGGGATCTAAGTGAACCCCATTTTGGTGAAATAATTGTAGTACATACATTTCTGTCTATTGGTTTTGTATTCTGGGAAGTGATTTTACATGAATGATATGATAGTATATCCTAGCAGGATGTTGATTCCCATATCTCACAGTTTAAAGAAACTGATATGTCTAACCTTTAATGCAGACAACTGAAGCTGAGAGTTTGTCTCAAAATCAACAAAGAAGAATTGATGAATTAGAAGCTCAGCTTAATGAAGCTGAAGGGCTGATAATTGATCTTAGAGCAGAATTGCATGATGTGCATGAACAGTTGAATGAAGCAAAAAATAAGCCTCTCCATCACCTGAGACCACATGCAAAAGAGGATTTGGTTTGTCACAACAGTATCATGGCCAAGTCAAATGTAAATAATTCAGAGTCGTTAAAATTCCCTACCGAATTGGGATCCAAGGTCTGCAAATCAGCAGACATGTCAGACACAGCATTGTGCAATTACTCAAAGGACAACCTTAATGAGCCAGAGATTTATAAAAATGGATGGTGTGCAATAGCGATGAGCTTAGCAGATGAGAGATTGCATTCTGGAGGTGATCCAAGTTTTCCCATTAAAGTTACACAGGTCACTGAACCTAGTGGGCGAGATGGTGAAGCACATATTGCACCATCATCTAAAGCTATGAAAGCAGAGAATTTAGTTGGTGAAGAACAACTTAAGGGCCATGACTCTATGCAGCGGCCCTATACATTCCTAGGAAAAAGGCGAAGAAAAGCTCGATATGGCAAAACCAAAAATAGCTTTTGCAAGGCTCGTTGTAATAAGCTGGTGTTTTCTCAACGACCATTGCCAGCAATTTCTCGCTGTTCTGCAAGATACTTGCACACAGACACTTTGTATGACAGTCCTAATAGGCCTTCCACCAATACTGAGAGAAATAATGTAGTAGGAAGTTCTTTTGTGTCAGGTAAAGAAGGGCCACAAAACAAGGGACTAAACATTGCTGTTGCTCGTAGAAGCATTAGGAAAAGACGCGTCAAATACCTGGACGTTAGTTACCCTCCATCATTGTCACATAGCTCCCTCTCTAATCAGCCAATGAGACCTGGACTGCAATTTCCATCTTTTTCTAATAGCAAGTTCAGTGCAGCTGAATGCACTGTGAAATCCACGAAATTAGGAGGTGAAGGTGGTATTGAAGAGGGTACTAGTTTTCAAGCGGCATCCTTAGGTTTCACTGTAGAAAACATGATATGTAGAAAGTTTGCATGTGCAGATAATGATGCACACAAGGACGACACAGAATTGATAGATGTCTCAGTGATGGTAGAGGAGGGTGATGATCAACCGCTGCTCAACTTCGGCGTGTTACCAGTTGAATCTATCCTTGGAGATACCAAAGCATCTGAAGGAAGTAAGGAATCAAATCTTCAAGGTAACAATATGACGCCTCTCAAGTATACGTTCAGCAGGAAGCGTAAGAAAGATAACTTGTTGAACCCAAATGAGAACTCTTCTCCAGATTGCTCAGTGAAGAAAAAGTCTGTAGAGATAGAAAACATTGATCCAAGATTGCAGGATTCAGAAGCGTTGAAAGATTCGCCTTTAAGAAGTAAACATTTGGTCCAGGTTGCTCATCAGGTTAGTTACATACAACTCAATAATTTATAGATTCCATATTATTTGCTCTATCATGAATGGCGCTTAAAGTTTATACTGTGTTCTGATGTCACAACTAAGATAAGTTGAGACTTCAACATCCCAATCCCAATATCCGGAAATCCTCTTGGAGTAAGTTAACAGAGGCATGTGATTTTGGAAGTAGTAGTGCTTTTCTTGAATTTTACTATCTATTTCCAAATAATTCTCAAATCATATTTACATAATACAAAATAATAGCAGTTACATAAAACTGTTGCATACTTGAGTTTCTCAAAGGAAGTTCTACGTTTGAAATGAAAGAACCAATTAGTTGAAATAGAGTCAGAATCTTCTCAGCTGTTGACAAAAGCATTTTTTGAACTGGTAGTTCAATTCTTACCCATATCTACATGATTGCGTTCATGTATTAAAACATAATCATGTCTGAAATTTATGGCAATCTTGCAGCTTATCTCTCTGTCTGGAAGAAGCTGGTGGCATTAGTTTTGCAGTCCTATAGATGTTGAAGAACGTAAATTTATAAGGCTTTTTGAGGAATGTAATTCCATATTTATTCAATTTTCGGGTACAGCAGCAATGGCTTAATATATAGTTGAAGAGTTGTTCTTTCCTATCTCTGGTGTAATTATCCTGGCAATATGATAGTTGAGCTGTTTTCTAAAAGTGCCATTATCTATTCTTTTCTTCTTTAAAGTGTGTTAATACAGCTAATTGTCTCTAAAGTGACATAATGGTTTCAACTTACTGAAGATGTCTAAGCCAATTCGTCTTTAGTTGTAAGCTGTGTCCGTGACAAACTTCTTTTGGTACAAGCAAAGTGGTGAACCTAATGTTTGCTTGCTTGCTTTCCAGAAACATAATTTTACATAATCATGAGTAGTTTTTCTCGACAGAATTTTCTTCATTTTGGTGTTTTATTTGTGGAAGATGTTATATTCATGATTTACACTGGAGAGGAAGGTCAATTTTGTGACTCATTTTGATGATATCAATCTGTCTACTGCCTTGACCATAACCATTCACCACCAGTTGAAATTTGAACAAATCAGAGAACATCCCCCACCCCAGTTTTTTAAAAAAGATATACTATATTTTATATTTATATTTACCTTGGTATTACTTTTCAAATGAAAACATCCTATGAAATGATTTTTATGCTGATGTATATTACTCATTGAACTCTTTAGTAAATGGTAATTCACTTGCCAGTTTCGAAATCTCTTCATTTTCGGCGCAAAACAGTGAGTTTAAGGCAACAAGTTATTCAAAACATAGTTTGAGACTAATAGAGGAAACAGCCATAGGGGAATGTGTAGTTTTTTTTTCATAAACGTGGTGTTTAGGTTAGCATGTGCACACCTTGATTTATAGATGAGAAGCATTTACCTAACAATTTACCAAGATTTGAACCTTGCTGATTTTCATAATTTTTAATTCTTTTTTGAGTTTCCTACTTCGATACTCGCATTCAAGCCTAACTGGATTCACGCCAAATAGGGCCTCATTCTTGGGGTAACACTTCTAGCTAGAACTTTTCCATATCCTGTGCTCGAACCTGAGACCTTTGGTTGAGGGAAAAGCAACTCCATCTACTGCACAACATCGTATTTTCATGATTTACATTCTTAGGTGTTGGATCGTGTATAGTTATAGTAATTGCTTTTTGTTCAATCCAAATTCCAATGGCGGGACCAACGTGTGATGTTTTGTTTCAAAGTTGGTAAGAAATAGAAGAAAAATTGAAATGAACAAAGTAAGATGGTTGACCTAAAGAAACAAAATATGTTTGGATAGTAATAGTGATGATGTGAACATATCGGACAGCAGTTGGGTCCCAATTGTGTTAAATGGTAAACATCAAAAGGACCTTGGCGTGCCTTTAGACTCCTCATGTCCAGTGACACATTCCATTCATTTCTCTTTTCACCATTGGATTCCCTTCTTATTCATTTTTTGAAAATTGATATACATTATCATTAATTAATTAATTAATACTTGTCATTTTACCTTTGATAGTTCTACTTATCAATTTAAAAACTCACTTATCGAATGTATTGAAATATGAATTACTTGCTGATATGAAAGATTTCACAACAGAGTTGAAAAACAATCTAATGTTAGTTTTCCATTGAATGTCCGATATCTACATTAATTGGGCCCCAAAAATATCCGAATTCGCACATTGCAGAATCCATTATGGAGATGGCACTCTCAATTGAATTTTCTTACGTTCATAGGGACTCAAACCTAAGTCCTCTGATTAAAAATGAATGGATCCCAACCATCACACGAATAGTCTATGTTGGTTCTAAGGTCAGATGAAAGGCGAAATCGGTTAGATGAAAGTAAAATAAGACTGGTTACTGCACGGAATAGGTCTAACATAATAGAGGGGAAGGATTTGAAGTGGTGATTAGTACTATTAGAATGGATCAATAGAATATTTGAAAGCATCAGCTTATAATTAGAATATTTGGACTAATTATATCACATTTTGAGTGTTTAGACAGTATTCAGTAGCATATGACAGACATCTTGTGTTACTATCATTTTTGGTGAAAAACAAGATGTATTCTTTCTAGGCAACTTCCTACAAATGTTGGACCTCAAATTTATACAAGAACGAGGAAATTCAATGTTCGGGTATGATTCCTAAGTACGAAATCGCCTTTGTTAGAAAACACTTTACCCAATGTAGAATTTCCCAATGCAATATCAAAACTTAATTGGATTCAAATATAGATATTAAACAACGAATGAAAAACAAACAAACAAAAAAAGAATCTGCTTTAATTTCTTGTATGCTTTTACTTCTTCATAATTTAATGAAAATTCTGATTAAGAGTTTAAATTGTTGTGGTAACATGTTAATGGTAAAAGCCGGTGCACGCCTGAGATTTTTAAAAAGCCAAACAGTAAGAAACAATGAAGTAGTAATAAGAAAACAAAAAAGAGAGCTGAGTGCAGAGGTTTCTGTGATAGCAGATGAGAATGTTTCCTTGTCCCTCAAAAAAACATCCTCTCTAGTCACATCACTTGATAATTAAACTATGACCCACAAATCCAGTGGCATTTCATGTAAATATACCCAAAATTCAAGTACTCCTATTATTTTACCCATCTCCTCACTCTATAAAAATCCCCCTCTTTGTGACTCACTAATTCAAATAAAATAAAGAGCTTTTAACATTGTTTTTTTTTTTTGTCCAAAATAGAAATGGTGATGGTAGTAAAAATGGAGGAAAGAAAGAAAGAAGATAAATTACAAGCAGTATGGTTTGCAGCAGGAGTGGCTGCTTTAATGGCATGTTTAGAACGTGCAATTTTAGTTTCTTTTGTGGAACAATGGCGACTTATAGCATTTCTTGCTCTTAATCTCTTACTCTTAGCTATTCTTTTTACATCTACAAGTACTACTCCCACAACTCCAATTGTTGAAACCAGCAACAACACTACTACTACTGAATCCAAGATTGAGGTGAGAAATTGTTTGAATTGTATGACTATTTCATCTGAAAACGTTTGGACATGAATTAGATGATATATATTTAGAAAAAAAGTTGATTCTTCTAGTAGGCCTTTGGACGTGAATTCTTGTCTGATTTTTTTTTTTATATAGGCGAAACACATGATTTTTTTATTTATATATGTACATATAATTGTGGTGTTTGAGTCTGTGCAACTCCATTGATTCTATGGGATATCTACATATAGGCGAAACACATGATTTTTTTATTTATATATGTACATATAATTGTGGTGTTTGAGTCTGTGCAACTCCATTGATTCTATGGGATATCTACATATAGGCGAAACACATGATTTTTTTATTTATATATGTACATATAATTGTGGTGTTTGAGTCTGTGCAACTCCATTGATTCTATGTTTTTTTTTTATATAGGCGAAACACATGATTTTTTTATTTATATATGTACATATAATTGTGGTGTTTGAGTCTGTGCAACTCCATTGATTCTATGGGATATCTACATATAGGCGAAACACATGATTTTTTTTATATATGTACAGTACATATAATTGTGGTGTTTGAATCTGTGTAACTCGATTAATTCTATGGGATATCTGAGTAGTAATCATATAATTCTGTCCATCAAAATTATGACATATAAGAAGAAATCACTAAGTTTTTTTTGTCTTAGGTCCAATTTAAACTTGAAATTTCATAGTTCTCACGTCACTTCTATTAGGTCACATTCTTGAGTGCAAATTATTATAATGGATGCATATTCTTATAATTTATTTATTAATTTTATCGTAAACAGGTAAAGGTGAGGAAAGAATGCAAGAAATATGTAGTGCCTTGTGTTGAAGATATATCAGAAGTAGCAATTACAAAGGATGTGAAAGAGGAATATCCAAAAATAACAGACAATAAGGAAAACAAAGAAGAACAATTATTAGATGATTCTATAGATGAAGCTCAGCAAATTTCAATGGAGGAATTGAATGAAAGAGCCGAGGCATTTATAGCAATGTTCAGACAACATTTAATATCTGATGCAAAGGCTTATAGTTATAGCAAAAGCTGTAGAATTCGAACTTCAATTTCACTCAAAGGAGGTGACAAAATTTTTCCCAAACGTAGACCCATTTATTAAATTAGATCAACTATTCTAGTTGAGAGAACAAAAAAATCAAGGTGGTTCTTTTCATTCAAAAGCATTTTTACTTGTGTAATGCTAAAGATTTTAATTTCTGAATAGAAAGACCTATCTTGATCTTTAATTACAAGTTACACTTTTTGTTCTATTTTCTTTAAACTATAGTTTTTGTAGGTTGTTCACGAGAGGCGAAATTCACAATTCAGAGGTAGTAAATTCATTATGAGTGTAATTTTATTATATGTGTGCACAAGGTGAATTCTGAATCTAGAGGCAGTGAATTCGTAATGAGATTAATCTTGTTAGAGTATATGTGTATACTTTAATAAGTTCAATTGAAACATAAAACCTAGCCTAAATTTGTCTCTATATATTTACTGTCACACAATTTTGAAGCACTGTTTATCCTTTAACATAATTCAGTTACAACCTTGAAAACAAAAGCTGACATCTTTGAAACTTTCCTATTCGAATGATCTATTATAGGATAATGTGTCAATTTTGAACTAATAAATTAGTTAAAAAGAGCAATAATTTAAGTTAGACAACTTTAAAATGTCATGATTAGTACTGTCTTTTTACTTTACATGCTTCACCACAGCACACCTTTTTGCTTCAAGTAAGCATGAGGCTAATTAATTCAAGTATAAAGTCTTTGCACCTATCATAGTCCCACATTGTGTGGCCTGCTGTAAAAACAGCACGCGCAATGCTAGTTTCTTGTTTATTCTCTAGACTACTCAATTCATCCAAACATTTTTATTGTTCTTCTCATGAATATTTTTGCATAAAGAACGCACACTCCTATGGTGCGATCCTTTTCCAGACCCTGCTGCTTTATGCACCCGACTGGGATGCCATTTTTTTTACCCTCCTTTGATACCTAGACTTTGTGGTAGAGTCGCTGGCCTTAAAAGAAAATATCTATTACGTTTGGAAAAGAGGGACAATGAAAATTGAACCTTATACAACTTTTTGGAAGGCCTATTGGGCCCAAATTATAGTCTTTCTTATCTATTCTAGGAACAGTAATATTGGGCCTAAAGGTTACTCTTACTGAACCCTCAATTATCAAAGTGTAGCTTAAGCACTATACCACCACAAAGTTGCGACTCTTTTTGTCATTAGTCTATCGACCAAAATGATTTTGCATGTTATAGTTTGAAAGCTACTGCAAGTGGCAATAATAATATTAATAATAATAAAAAAAGGTTAGATTTTTCATGGAATTTAAAAAGGAAAATAGACTTTCGAAATTTATAATTTTTGAATTTGTCATAACATTTGCGTGGTAAGAGTAAAATGTGACTTTTATAGTTATATGCATCCAAATATAAAAATGTTTCATTATTCGTAAAACAAACTACTAAAAAATTAGTATCACATAAATTGAAATACACTAAATAATACTCCCTAGTAATTGTTTTTTGAGTAGATATATAATGAATTAGTCGGGTCCCAACTAGATTTCTGACAGCGAAGCATATATCCTAAATTTTGACTTACCAACATGAACATCTCATCCTAGTTTGCATTAAATCATCAACTAAGGCCTTTTTATTATTATTATTGCCAACTAATTAAATATTGAAAAGTCTATCCTTCTTGTTCCTTAAAGAATAAAATTTTAAAAATTCCCTCGAGGGAATCAAGGGGGATGTGGGTTGACAAACATTTTAAAAGAGAGGTGGAATCAACAAGTACTTTTTAATTTCAAATAGGAAAACTCACATTTCCTTACCACTTCCTGACCTATTCATATAAGTAATCCATTTGCACTTTTTTTATTTTAATAAATTTCAACTTATGTTGCTTGTACGCTAGTATGCTTTGAAAATGGGGACAAAGACAAGCAAGTATAAACTTTAATATTATTTACTCTCCTATTAATATAGCAGGGCGGTTGAAGGATTATTAGACTCCGAATGTCATTGCCTTAGATCCGGCCTCATAAATATTATATTATTATCTATAACATTTAATTTATATACGAATTATTAATAAGAGATTTTAAAGTTAATATTTTTTCAATTTGGTTGAGGTTGTACAAATGAGGGGTAAAGAACTTTAATTTTTTCTATCTCATAATTAAGTATATTTAATTCCCTCTTCAATTTTAATTTTTCCTTGTATTCATTTCTTATTCATGTTTTTGACAATTTTCCTTTCTAAACTATTTCAACTCAAGCTATCTGAATTTCTTTATGTCAATTGTTATACCAATTTTATAAAGTGAACAAGTTTAAGAGAGAACTCTTAGGATCCGTTTGATTGCAAGAATATTTGAGAAAATTTTGAAAAGTGATGTTGAGTCATATAGCTAGAGAAATATATTTGCCACGCATTCCAAGTTTCCAAGTACTAGAAAAAACTAGTATTTGAGAATTTTTTAAAATTCAAAAATTACCCCAATTTTTTATATTTTATAAAAAATACCTATTGTTTATTAATTCCAACTAATATTTGTTACTACTTTCTACCTCCTTCGAAAAAGTTTGATTTCTAATTTGAGTGACAAGATTGAGAAAAAAAGAACAATTTGTGTTTAATGAGTTATAGTTATAACCGAATCAGTGACAAATTTGAGTATACGATTAATGTATTGTCTTACTTATGTTGTTATTTTGTATTGTTGATTGTTACAAATTTATGGGTATTTTAATAGTTTTTAAAACTTATGAGTAAATCATATTTTTTGAAATAGTCAAATATTCTTGGAAAAATTTGAAGCCAAACACATGGTGTAATTTCACCAAAAACTTGACCTAAATATTATTTACCAAGAATAATTAAAAATTTGGGACGAAACGCTAGCTTAATATAATTTCTAACTTTTAAGTCATCAATTTTATTCCACACGGTAAGAAGTATTCTGACGGTGAATGAAGAACCACTCGAGAGGTGTCCGCAAAAGCCGGTGTCAGTCCAATCAAAGCTATAATTAATTCTGGTAGAATGTCACAACCTAGGAAAGGTACAGATATTTATGTGTCGGAATCGACCTCATCCTCTTTAAATGTAAATCATACATTTTATTTAAGCAATTTAGGTCTTCTAATTCTCAATGGACCACTTTATTGTTCACGTCTCTGAGCCTAAGGTCATCTTAATATTCCACACACCATGTAGTAGTACTTAAACAAGTACTAAAAATCCTTGTTGCTGCACGGAACACTAACAAATGCCTTCAAATTTTCAACCATGGTTAGGTGGGCGGCTATTTAAGTTTTGAAAAAAAAAACCGAAGAATTTTTCTACACTCCATTGAGGCTGATAATTCTAACGGACTTGGAAAATAAATTGTTTACCTCAATCTGTTTAGGATCTAATTACTGTCACGCTTTCTCTTCATGGGCTGGGGATAATCTAAAATAGAGGATTGGTAACCAAGTAACATTTTATTATAAGAGGTGTAAACTTAGTATAGTATAAGTAAAAAAACATTAAATTATAAATTGTCCAAGAATATGTATAATCAGGTAGCTTAATATGTTGCAAGTCTACATTTATTCACTTGAATGCTGGAGCGATGTCTAACTCGAGGAAAATGGGTATTGGGCTAAGCCATAGCAAAGACGTACTCTTAATTATTAGTGTGATATTACTTGCTTCAACAAAGTCTACTCATATTTCCCCATATAATATTACACAATTAAGAAGTTTGCTTCTTCTTTTTTACCCTTTCCAAGTGCTCCTACATTTTTTTGCTTATTTATTTTAAATGTGAGACTTTGTTCGTGCCTGAAAGCAATTACTGCGACATTCAAACTCTTAAAAAATACTGATATATATATATATGTGTGTGTGTGTGTGTGTGTCAGATCCTCCAAAGCAGTGCATTTTTGGAACATCCGTTACAAATACGACAATATATTTGAAAAGTCCAAGCAACGTAAGTTCTACTTGGTAGCTGATTAAGACGTGATGAATGTTGAGGCTTGGTCTATGAAAAGTCAGCGATCACACAATGATGTATATGTGTACGGCTGTAAAGATGGCTTAGGTGGCGTGCTTGGGAATGAGTAATTAACTAATGCACGACTTAGACAGTTTGCTGAATTGATCTGGCCATGTGGTATGATAACTTCTAGTCATGGATAAAGAGTTACACACAAGATTTATATGAACTGTGCTCGTAAACAACCCCACAATCATAAAACTGATGGAAACTTGTGCGGCCAATAATTCATTGCTGGTTTAACAACTCAGTGAAAATAAATTAAGACCATTAAGGAAGCTTCTCAACTGTGCAATTCAACAACCTTTGACTTTTTCTTCTCTCTCTCTCTTTAAATCTTGGTATTATCGCATAAATTATGGGTTTGTCTCATTCGTCCATTCCACAACATTTTCTATCAAGGCGACCAATACAATAATAGCTTTACCCAGAAAAAGGCAGACATGTGGATATTCTTCAGCCATCCAACTTGACAAGAAAATATGTTGTCATCTCTTTGAGGAAACTGATAATCTTTGGAATGGACTTTATTTCAAATCATGGGTAACAAGGAAAGAAAATCAAGACGGAAAGTGTTTCGGTTGTGGTTTAGCAAGAGAAGAAGCAGAGCTGATGCATCCCATTTAAGCGAAATTTCAGGTTTATTTCGTTTCTTGGTAATCTGGCTTGCGTCGCGCCTCCAGTTTATTCGTTTATTTCATTTTTCTGTAATCAAATTTCTTTCTTATATTTTTTTGGTGTTCCTTTTTGATTGCTTTCCACAGATGACGACGGACAAGATGATGAGTGCATGAATGGTCTTTCTGTTAGGTCACTGGACAGAGGACCATGCATTCTAAACAATGAATTGAGGTGAGCATCAGTTGGAATATCATGTTATGGACCTCTAAAGCTTAACAGGATAATACTTATTTTGACGATCTTTTTGCTGTAGAATCTTTGTGGGTACGTGGAATGTTGCAGGAAGATCTCCTGTGGGAAGTCTAGCTGTAGATTTGGATGAGTGGCTGAATCTGAAAGAAGCAGCAGATATATATGTTCTTGGGTATGTATAAAATTCAAATAACCTTCTTTTTTCATCATTGAGGACTTGGTCATTTAAGAAGAAACTTTTCCACTAGCAGCTTCCAGGAAATAGTCCCTCTAAAGCCTAAAACTGTAATTGGAGCAGAAGATCCAACAGAAGCTACTAACTGGAATGTGCTCATCGGTAAAACTCTAAATAGCAAGTATGGTGGTGCCTGGTTAACACCCATGGTCAATCCAATCACCAATGATGATTATCGATATTATCAAGCCGCTGAATCAGATACAAGACTGAGGAGTGACTACGAAATAGTTTCAGCAAGAGGTCAGTCTAGAACTGAATATAAGATCTCAGATTGTGTTGGTAGTTATAAATTGATGGCGAGCAAGAAGATGGTTGGTGTCTTCATTAGTGTCTGGATGAGAAGGACATTGCTAAAGAAATATTGTGTCTCGGAAGTGAAGGTCTCTTCAGTAGCTTGTGGCATTATGGGCTATTTGGGAAACAAAGGATCAGTCTCTGTGAGCATGTCCATAGGAGGAACTAGTTTTTGCTTTGTGGCAGCTCACTTAGCCTCAGGAGAAAAGAAAGGTGATGAAGGGAAAAGGAACCGTCAAGTCACAGAAATTTTTAGGAGAACATCTTTCCCCCGGCCGTCAGAAGACTGCCATAAAAATCATCCTCTCACCATCTTAGGACACGAGTAAGTCATATTTCTCATACCTAACTAATTACGCCTTTTTAACATATATTCAACATATTTTGTTTCAAAATTAGGGATAAGTCAGATGTATAAAAACACTGGCATAGGAATTTCCTTTGGAATCAAAAACTACAACAATAATAATGACAATTATAATAAAGACTTGGACAGTAATTGGATTCATAGAAAAGATATCGAACTGAGAAGCTAAGAAGATTTCTTATAATTATTAGAACTCCATTGAATAACAAAATGATGAGATTTTTCCACCTAAACTGACAAGATGTATTTTCTTGTAGAACAGCCAGATATTTTGGTTTGGAGATCTCAACTACAGACTGTACTTGGAAGACAATTTAGCGAGGGAATTAATAAAGAAGAAAAATTGGAGTGCGCTGCAAGAGTTTGACCAGTTGGGGAAGGAACTAGAAGACGGTGGAGTGTTTCAGGGTTGGCAAGAGGGAGATATAGAATTTGCACCCACATACAAATATTCTTCTTCCAATTGCAATCGATATTCTGGTGGACTTCCAAGCAGAGCGGGGGAGAAGCAAAGAACTCCAGCATGGTACAGTCATCACTTTACATTTTTATCTAGAACTCTCATCAGTTATTCACCAGTGAATGACTCATCACCCCCACCTCCCATAAAAAACACACACATCACTCCATCCACCAGATAATTGAAAACATCAGGAGTCAGGTCTAGTCCTTTTTCCAAAACTGATGATTAAAATTAAAAAAAAGAAAAAAGACTATTTAGGAATCTGACCAAGTACTGGTCATTGCTAGCCACTATGTGGCTCATACTTGCTATCATGACACTTGGAATGTTAATGACAGGTGTGATAGAATCCTATGGCATGGTAAGGGCGTGAAACAGCTTTCCTATTTCCGCAGTGAAAGCAAGTTCTCAGACCATCGGCCTGTCTCCGCTTTATTCTCTGTACTAGTTGAAGATCAAAAGTGTGCCCATTCAAGTTTGGTTCCATTTCCTCCTTTCAGTCCCCTCCACAATTCCTAGTAAAGATGTAAGAATCCAACTCATTGTTCACTGTAGTTTCTTTGATCTCTAGCTCATTATGGATGATTTTGTGAACATCAATTTACAAGAGCTAATTTTATGTGGCAGGTATAAGGCAAGAGTAATAGAGACGCTAGATATCCACTTTTATCATTGATTGTGAGGGATATAGAAGGATCAACAACATATGTGCAAAAGGGAAAATTGGAAAGATGACTTCTTATTCAGCTGAACAAACAATTCATCTTTTTACAACTCAATCAGTTCAAATCCTTCAGAAAAGCATTCTGGTGGATTCACTTTCAAGCCTCCCATAACATCCAGTAATGGTAGGTTGAGCATGGGTGGTGATGACGATTTTATTAGGATTTAGAAGCAAGTACATATAACTTTCTTCTTTAGAAATACCATAGACAGCTGAAAGAACAGAAATACAACTATCCTTTATGTCTGGTTTTACAGCTTCCATTACATTTGTTCTTTAGGATGTATAGGGGAGAGTGAGTAGAAAAACTAGGAGTGTCAATTATGCAAACTAGCCCTATTTGTAGACACATAAAACCAGTGGAAGACATGAGAGCAGAAGTGTAAGCACCTCAGGGTCTTACTTTTGACTATCATCAGTTATAAATGTCAGGGACTACTTACAAGAAGCTAATTCTCATCGCCTGCTTGAAGAATTTGACTTAATGCAGCTGTATTGTCCTTATGACATCTGGGACATACCGACCTCTTCTGTAGCTCATCACCAAGGGAAGCACATTTGTTTTCCAATTCAGAAGTCTGCTTACTTCCAGTCAAGGACACAATAATTGTTGACAAATCTAAAGCAAGGGTGCTAATTTCATATGTATTTTTTTGAAGTGTGAAAGAGTTTCTCGGTAATACAGTAAGACACAATGAGACTATTGTCTAAATGTGGAATAGTTCATGAAATTTTGAAATCCCCTGTCGACTCATTCTTCTTCTACCAATGAGCTGAACATAATAAATAATTAGCTTTAAAGAGCAGAAGACCAAACAACAGAAATTAAAGGATATCTGGCTAACTCCTGCATTTCCATATTTTCTTTTGTGATTCCCTCTATCAGTGATGCTTTTCTTTCCAAATTATTCAACTCTTCTTCAATCTGAAAAACACCACACTGATCACAGTTCTCCTAATACTAATAACCAGACAACATCAACAGAAGAAAGGTATGAGAACAGACAGGTCTAACAAAAACACAATGACTTGCCTGCCTATGAATATTCTGTTCAACTTGGTATTCCTCTTCTTCCTTAGTGATCTGAGAAACTATCTGAGCTAGCTTACTCTGGAGTTCTCTTTTGAAAGCTTCAGCATCTTCTCCTTTGGCTTTAGCTGGACCTGCTCGTGAAGGTGTAAAACAATTCTTGTTCAGCTTGAAGAAGCTAAGAAAAGCAACAATAGAATTTTTTAACTCTTTAGAGTTGAACATCACATATAACAGAAGAAACTTGCCAACACATCACAAAAAGAAGAGTGCATATCTATGTGCGTTAACAGACCAGGCATTGATGCTGACTCGCTGCAATTATCATTTCGGAATATAGATGCTATTGACTCATGGAATTTCCTGCATCCAGTTTAGCAGAAAAAGGTTCAACCATTTAGCAGCAGTGCAGCTAAATCTAGATATAGTGTAGTCACAAAATTAAAATGAAATGAGCCTCGGAGTTAGAATGAGAATAGATAGGTTTATATCTGGCCACTAAATTTTATGTGGTCGACCTAATGTGTCACTTTGATTACTAGATTGGAGATATCCAGTGCCCTCAGGGAAAGAACTTTTCTAATAAGACTGGAACTAAATAGTAGAGTAACAATTTTTTCTGCCAAATTAAGGAAACAAGGTTTAGAATTACTACCAGTCTACCACAGTAAAGAAGAATATTTACTGTCTTTGGGACTCCATGTCTGGACTTTGCTAGTTGAACAGCTAATGTGCACAAGTCTCAAAGGAGGGTATATGTACTAGTTCAGCGATAAGACCGCTGAATGAAAGCCAGTTTATAGTATTTGTAGTTCAGTAGTTTCTGAGTAAGTACTGAACAATGATATACGATATGGGCTAGAGGACTAGCAGCTCAATAAAAAAAAAATTTGTTTTTGTGACCATGCGATAACCATACAATCGCAACAAATTATGTTTGAAAAGCAAACGAAAAAACACATAATCATTGTATAATTGTAGATGCTAAATCATCAGGTCAAAATGTTTCCCTTTCTCATAACTAGTTGCTAGACAGATATGATCACTCCCCAAGCACAATTTCTTGTTCATAGTAGTCATGACATATCAAAGATTATAAGCATATAAAACAAAAATATTGGTCGATGATCTTCAATCTTCAAGTATTACAGACTGAATCAGCCTTTTTAGAGTAAAGCAAAGTTAGTTACTTAGGCCACGGTATGTGTAAACGCAATCCAGAAGATTTTGCAGCAGCCAAGTAATGCTAAATTAGTAAGTTTTCTAGGTCCAGGTATGTGTAAATGCAAATTAGAAAAAGAACAGTGACTAAGTTAGCTATTCAAACATCGGCACAGCACGGACATGGATTGACCTGAGACTGGTTTATATCTCTGTCTGTACTTAGCCGTTGTATGTTTGACAAAGCAACAGGATTGGAGCTATAAACATGATCTCTAACTTTTTCAAAAAGATATTGACGAACTCTACCTTATTAGTCTGACTTCATCCAGTGGATTTCAATAGTAAAAAACAACCTGTACCTTATCTGTGCATTGAGCTCAAGCATTTTCTCTATGAAGTCATCTCTGCATAAGCAATGATAGATACAATGAGAAAAGGAAATGCAATCAGATTATTTCAGAACACTAAATGGAGAGAAAGACTCCTTTTCTGCATAGTTAAGTGCTTGTAATTGGCCAAAAAGAGTTAAGAGGTTAACTGAAGGAAGCATGTCATTACCGAGTTTCTGCTTCTTTATTCTTTTGACGGTTCAAATATCATCAATCGATCAGTGAATTCATAAGAAGAAACAGTGGCCTTGTTAGCAAGCCAATACTATAATGTTCAAATTTACAAATATAAATAAGTACAATCGATCTAACATTAAGAAGTTAAAACTTCAACAATCATAACCAGAAAAACAGAGCATCAAATGCGCCTTAAAGTAGAACAAAATCTCAAGTAGATTTTTACCTTGAGAGACTCAACATTAGATCCATACGCTGATAATTCATCTTGAATCCAAAGGATCCCTTCCTATAACGTAATTGAAACGGATCTCTTAAATAAACGAGAACAAGTGCTTTTCTGGAGTTCAAATTTCAGCTAATTAGATATGTTTCAATTAGCTCAAAGCATTAACCAAGAAAACAAAAGCGGATATAAATACAAATGAAATCGAAAACCTCTAGGGTTTGAATTGCAGACTCATTCCTGGTCAATTCTACTTCATAGCCTTTGAGCTCTTGCTCAGCACTCTCCTTCTGATTCTTCGCCTCTTCGACCTCCGCATATGCAAGTTCAAGCTCTGATTGCAGCTGTTGATTTCGCTTCTTGTGATTTACTATTCTTCGCTCTGGAAATTTCGAACAATTAGCTTACAAAATCAATTTCCAGTTATTACATCCGTTGAATCATCCGGTGAAAAATTTCACACGAACTCTTTTGGAGGAAATGAAGGAGCAAATACTAACCTCCTTGAGATTTTTCAGATGCGAATTCGCGGAGAAGAGTTAGGAATTGCTTCTGTGATTCGTTTCCCGCCATCTCTTTTTTTTTCTGAGAAGATATCTCAAAATTTCAAATTCCTCTCCGTATGTTTTCTTTTATAGTGGACCATGACTAATTTACCCGTAGTGTGGCTCAATTGGCCCATAACTAATTTCCGCGAGCCCAAGATTTTCCAGCCCATCCGAGCTAATCTGATTTACGAAAATGATCATTTTTTTAGAGCAACTTTCACATATAGCAAACACAAAATTCATATTTGTATGCTATAGCAAAGTTTGCATAACTGCGCTCCATAGCAAACATATATATGTATAATTCGCTATACATATACAAAAAAACAGTTGTATAATTCGCTATACATATACAAAGAAAGCAGTTGTATACAAAAGATCAATTATATAATCTGTGTATGTATAAAACGAGAAAGAGAGAAAGGTAAAAAGAAATTGGGCATGAAAATATTTGTATTATATAATTATAAGTGTATAGGACGAAGATATATGTATTTGCATGTGTATATACAATTTTCTCTCGCTTTTATACAAACAGAAGTATAATTTATACATTTCGTTTCTGTTTGTATAAAGTGAGAGAGGCGAGCGAGATCTGGGAGAGTGTCGAGCGAGATCTGGGAGAGGGGAACAAAAATATATGTATATATACAATTTTCTCTCACTTTATACAAACAGAAGTGCAATTTATACATTTCATTTCTGTTTGTATAAAGTGAGAGAGGTGAGTGAGCGAGCGAAATCTGGGAGAGTGGCGAGCGAGATCTGGGAGAGGGGAACGAAAATATATGTATATGTACAATTTTCTCTCGCTTTATACAAACACAAACACATTTTATACATTTGCGTTTTTGTATAAAGTGAAAGAGGCGAGCGAGACTGCCACCAAACGAGAGTGGCGAGCGAGATTCCACCAGGGAGAGTGGCGAAAATAGCAATAGTTTGCTATATGGTACAATTAAATCAAAGTATATTTATAGCATTTAATTTGAATTAATAGTTTGTTATTATATACAATTTTCCCTATTTATCATCGTTTACATTTTAATCATACTTCTAATTTTGAGAATACATAGTTCTTGAAACTGATAAAATATTGAACTATCTCTAATGTCTACAAATTTTTCGACCAACTTATAATGTTTTTTCATAATTTTTTAGGTTTGCCCAAAGATTTTCAAACGTGGATCTAAAACGTTCATAAGTTACGAGAAAGTAAAAAAAAATCACTCAAAAGAAATAATCGACAAAAATCTATGTCCAATCTTAAGTTGCAACGAACACTCTCGTAATATCTAATAATAAAATTTAGGTGTAATTTGAACCCTTTTGATCTCACTTGATTTGTAGGATAAAAGACAAACAAAGAGAACAAAGTTACAAGCATATATAACAAACGTACGTAGTACTAGTAATAATTGCACAAATCAGCAGGCGGTCACAATTAATTCCGTCTTTCTCGGGTCTGCCATACCCTTTGCATTTGCATCTCTCTCCTCTTCTTTTTGTGCATTTGCATATCCATTCCATTGCATAATGGTTGCCAACTCCTTCCTAACATGGAAGTCTAGTCTGTCTCCATAAGTGAAGTTTAACGTCCATAATTATTGCTACGACTAAAAGTAAAATTTATGTAATGCAAAGGGTTTTTTTTGTCAAATTATATTGGAGCCTAGAGAAAACTCTAGTGTCCGAAGTCAAAAAATTTCACGGAATAAAATGAAAAGAAATATATAAATGATCAAACTGATACGAGACTTCCAAGATCAACATCAATTCTGTTGAGATGATGGTTCATAATAAGATTTTTCGAATTCGAGTCCTATGAAAAAAAAATTTATGGGGAGCATCACCGCCAAAAATAGACCTTAAATGTGTGAATTCGGATCGGACTTTAATATAGATATCGAACAATGAAAAAATAAATAAAAAGCAAGACTAAGACCTACTCAAGAGAGAAATGACCTACTAAAAAAATGCATTAAGCAGGTGAATTCAAACTCTTGTCTATACTTGTGAAGGAAACAACTTAGCTTTCTATTTCTATATATATCTTTTTGCTTTTATAATGCGTGATCCTTGAAAACCAAATTTATAAGCAGCAAGAAACCAATAGATGTGCGGTGTGCCTTTACATTCTTCATGTGTCATTAGTCGATGTCATTTTCGTTTTCGACTTCAATAGCAATATATATATATATATATATATAGATGGATAGATATGACCAAAGGCAAATTCAAGATTTGATATTCATGAATTTTTATTGTTATTTCAAATAAATATTATAATAACAATTGAATTGATGGACAAATATTTATAAATATTTAAATAAATTTGAATAAAAATTATTAAATTCCTATAAACCCATAATTAAGCTTCTAGATCCGACTCTGCTTCTCGGACACGCACTCTTACGCTTAAGTCGTAATGAATGGACAAGGAGTAATGGAATTCGTGTACTCTATTCACTATATCTGTGATAGACAGAAATGGAAAGCTCCCCAACATCGGCATTACATCTGCCAAGTGATCGGTCCAAATTCACTACTCCCTCTCTCCCAAAATCGTTTTACCTCATTTCACGTCTATTAAAAAAAGATGAGAAGATAGTTGCTAAGTTATCTAGATTAATTAGTTATTGTTTTCTTAAAATTTATTATTTTTATTTTAAATTTTTAAGATTACATTTATTTTTGAACAATTTCTTTTTTACCTATTTATTTTGAAACTAAAGGAGGTGAAGAAAGTGGATGGTTTTGATTTGGTTCCAATCCTTGATTGTCAATCACATCCTTAGATATCTCTATACCGTAACTCCCACCTTGTTGCTTGATATTTAATACTCTACTATATATTTTAGAGAAAAAAAAACTACTTATCTTGAGTTCAGTTTTGAATTTAAGGACATGATTTGTTCATTAGACCTACTTGATTTTTCTTTAATAAGGAAAAAATCTCTTATTTTAAAGTAGAATTTAGTACTGTACATAAATTTGAATCAAATGTTAAAAAAAATTGTTTTATTTTTGTGCGCAGTGAAATCATTGCAAAGTGAAAGAGTATCTTTAAGTCGACAAATTTTGTCTTTTTTCCTGGAGCTGAGTTCCACTCTATATAGAAAATGATAAGATAATGACACACTACTACTGAGTGTCTTGTCTTCCCCACCACCCACTTTATCGATGTTGTTTTTGTTTCCTATCGAGTGTTCGATATTTGTATTAAAATTTGACTATTTTAAATTTATATTGTGTAGGGCTTCATTTAAAAGAAAGCGTTAGTTATCAAGAATTTACCTATATTCGATATTCAAATATGAAATTTTTATTTAAAGAAGAAGTTGTTTCATCCCGTGTATCACATCTTTGGTGGTACTAGATCGATGTTCTTTTGTCCTTCTCAGCATATTAAAGTGCCCCAAGGCTGTTATTTTTCAATGATGTGATTTCATGGTTTTGATCACTATCGCTTTTACTTTAATTACCTCACTCTTTATTACCTCTTCATGACATATTTTATAGCCTCTACATCACTTCTTTTAACTCCTCATGTTCCTGCAAATTTATTTGGTGCGATATATTTTAATTATTAAAACTTGTTTGGACATATGATATGAAATTGTAAATCATGATTTGAATTTATTTGAAATTATCATATATTCAAACACAAGCTTATTAGTTTGCTTAGAAAGAATGTCACATTCTATATTCAGAAACATTGTATAAATAATACATTCAACATACATAACTAGACATCTAAATTTAGTTTCAACTAAAAACAAAACACCCCAACTTTAAAAAAAAATACACATTTAAATATCTTAAATTGACTTAAGTTGATCTCGCAAACACCCTAGCTAACTTTGAAAATATTGCACTTTGTAATTGCAAACTGATAAGCTATGTGTCGTGTCCAATGCCAAATATAATCTGAACCACTTGCTTCACTGGTAAGCTATATATGTGTAATGTGTGTGTCCATTGTTGAAGTTGTAAAGTATATGTTTTGTGAAAAGAAAAAAGAAACAAACCAAGACACATGATTGCAAAGATTTTGCATAAGCTAAGATGTGTGCCCATGTCTATCTATCTATTCATTCCTTTTTCCTATTACCAGAATCATGTAAAATAGCCCTACCCTAGATTTCTTGTTCATACATTTTTTTTCCGACACGAACTTTAAAAAATAAAGGGAGATTTCTCAATTTTATGATCTTAAATTTTAATTAAAATTGAAAAACTTTTTAAGCTACGAGAAGAGATATGAGACAAACCAAAAATATTTAAATTTAATCAGAACGAAGGGAATATTTTTATTTTTTTTCCTTTTATGATGATTATTATTCATCTCTACCCAACCCCACCACCATATACTGAGTGAGATCACCAACAAGAAAAAGTACATACATTACTTGGATGTAAACAGCAATATTGTAGTTGGCTAGTTGCAAGATTATACTGTCTGTCTTTTCGTCGCGTGCAATTCTTTTAGAAACTCGTTACAAAAAAAAGAAATTCATCATTTTAAGAACAATATCTAAGTGTTATTGGGAACTACGCTATTTATACTTTTGATATTTAAAACATATCAATTAGAATAGTGAATGTTCTTAAACTAAAGTTAACGATGGGTATTTCGTAGTAATTGGGCATATAAATATGTCCCCAATCAAGGAACGAGTGTATCATTTTTAATTAAGTCGGAGTTAGCACATTATTTAAATCTTGCAAAAATGTCCGAGGCTTCCAATTACAATTGCTTTCAATTCTATTTATTTAGAAGTTTATAATTGACTTCTAAGCAATTGTAAAAGAATTTTATCTGCTCAAATAGATTAAAATTATTATTATGCAACATTTCTTCAACAGTACTCAACACTATCGATCGATAATATATAAATTTAATCTTTTATTTGCGCTTTTGCATACTCCAATATTTGATGGAGTTGGTCAGGAGAAAATAGCTGCTATCATTGACCTCTTTTATCTTATTTTATCTAATGTATATATGCCTGCAAATTTGTCCAGTTTTCATCATACTTTGTGGCAGAGCAGGAAATGTAAATTTAAAGAATTGTTAATAAAATTCAAACCTACAAATATTTAATCACCTTAGAACTTTACATCAAAACTACACTATGTCCTTTTATTATAAGAAATGCATGGACGATTTAAATCAGCTTATAGAAGACAATCGTCGATGGCATATATAGGTAGAGAGCAGATTGAGTTAAAATGGACTCAATAATAAATTAGCGGGCCAATAATCAACTAAAATTTGACCGATAGAGTTGATTATGATTTCAAGAGCTAATTTTATCATCTATGAGTAGAGGCAACCAAATTGTTTGCTCCAATACTTGACGGCCTTTGTAATCAGGTAGGGGAAAATTTATAGGCTAAATATAGGGCATGGTAATTTGTGACTTTTCTGTAATTCTGAAATGAATATAATATTATTTGTTAACACTAATGCAATAAAATAAATAAATTATGTATTAATCGAATATTAAATTATTTATCTAGAGGACTAGGAGCTGTTTTTACTTTTTATATCTTATATCCTGCAACCTGCATAAATCGTCAAGAGTATGATGAGAACTATTGACAATAGGCAACAAACTCCGCCCCTAATGTTGATTTTGATTTGTTGCATATTCTGTCAAATCCAAAATTCTAAATTTGGACATAAAAAAAGTTTGTAACCGTTTGCATACTTTGACGTTGCAATTGCATACTAATGCTTAATTTGTACATATGTGTTTCAGGGAAATTCTAAAATGTCAATATCATACATATCCCTGTGACATTTTACAATTTTGCTTTTTATTAAGGCCGAAGAATCTGGTTCTTCAAGACATTAGGAATAGCTAGAACAATGCCCGACAATAGAAAAATGCTTATTAGAAATCACTTTTTCTTTAATTTTAACTTATTTAGCGTGAATCTGAATTAAGCGAAAAATTGGTGAGTATAGTCCAATATGATCAAGGAATTAATTAATAGTAATTCAAGGTTATATTGGTAATTAAATGAAGGTAATTGGATCTTCAAGTCAACGACATATTGATGCAATTATATCAATGATTCCATATATTCATATTTATAATGGTAATTTTGGAACCTTTGTTTTAAATTTGAGTTACTTTTAAATTGTCTATTGAAAACATATTCTCACTTTTAATTGAATTTTTTTTCAGGTCGTTCGTTAATTATGAAAATATATATTCTTCACTTTAATTTATGACGATCTCAACATCGTGAACGACACAAGGTTATGGTATAGAATATCTTTTTCCTTCAAAAACATTTTAATTTTCCTGTTTATCGAATTTATTACAAGAACGACGTTATTTAAATCAATTTTAATTCTTATTGGAGATGGAATCGTACAGGATTAAAAAGATAGAAGCAACTTACAATTGGATAATACTTTCTTTTCTTTTTTGAATTGTTTTGTCACATTTGAAAAGAATAATCTCTGTGAGATGTTTTTGCACTAGGAAAAAAACTGAAATTAGCTATTAATTTTGTTGTTGATTTGATCGTATCTCACCTAAATTTGTAATAATATAAAATTTACGAGTTATCTTACTATATATCATTTTAGTTACATAATTTGTTCATCACTACTTTCTATTATTTTTTTTTGGTATGTAGTGTTTTTTTTTTTCTTCTACTAGAATTTGTAACTTTTATTTTTATTTTTTTGAGAGAGTATCATGACCACTGGAAGCATCATATATATCTTTATGAAATTATATTTATTTATTTGTTTGTTTTAGAATCCCTAAGTGGCAAGGTTATTTTTTAGTATATCATGTTCCCTTTGGTTGAGGGTTTTACAAGTTGCTGGTTTCTTAGAAGAAGCGGAATAGTAATACGTCTTCGGTCTATTTTTATTTATTTATTATATTAAAAATATTTATTTATTTTTATTTTTTAAATTGAAACAATTATGATATAATTTATAATTTAATTTCTAATTTATTTTTATTATAAATATAATTATTTAAATGTATGTGTTATATTTATTATATTCAAAAATAATATAATAAATTGTTATTTTATTTTGTACTCCTTAAAAATTATGTTAAATCAATACTAAATGAGTAAAAATAAACTAAGGAAGCAGAAACTAATCTTTGCTTGCTTAATTAAGTACTCTCTCTGTCCCTAATTACTTATCCACTTTTGACTTGACAAACATATTAAGAAAATAATTAATGGCATAGTGAGTTTATCATTTTACCCCTATTAATTATGAAGTGGATGAAAAGTTCTACATTTTTCAAAGTAATTAGTCATTTAATTGAGGGTATAATAGGTAAAAAAATTTGTCCTTTCTTTATTTGTCAAAATGAACAAGTAATTAGGGACAACTATAAAAGGAAAAGTGGACAAGTAATTAAGAACAGAGGGAGTAGTAAACTTTTTAAAACTTTCTCTTCGCCAATTGCACTAACTTCAATGATTGAAAATATGTGACTAAAGATTATAAATAATTGAGTCGAAAAGCAATATTCATTCATTGTTTGAAGAATCTTTTTCTTTATTTTCACTTTACTTGTCTTTTGCTTTGACATCGATCAGTCTATTTGTGACTAGTAGTGAATACAAAAATGAATGCATATCCTATGGAAACTCATGCATATTTAATCCTAAAGCTATGTGAAGAAGATATTAAAATTGAAGTAGTAGGAAACCTTTGTTTTTTTCAGATTTAAATTTGATGGGATATATGTCTCGTAAATATACGACAAAATTACATATGTCGTGTTTAATACGTTAGTAAGAAATAATTATATTTACTAGTTAAATATAAAAAATATTCAATTGATGATTTACCTTATTTTGACTTCTTGCTCTTTAAGAGCCATTGCCAATCGTCTGTCGCAAGTTAATTTATACGCACAAAACAAAATGGAAATTTAAAAAGTATATAAAATTTGTTGTTGAATATACACCTATTTTGGATCTTCTGCCACTTATTTGATAAGTATATGAGCTTTTTGATAAACAAAGGTATCTGATATCCATTATTGATGAAAGATGAAAGATATTCTATAAAATTAATCAAGATGGAAAAAATGATTTGAATATTATAATTATTTAAAAAAAATATAGTATACGAGCTTTTTAAAGAGCGCCTATTTTTTTAAAAAAATTATGGGTACTTGTACAGCTTTTTGTGACATTCATGTGACTATCACCAAAATAAATTTAGCCGAACTTAGTGATATACTTTCAGGTTAAATGTGACATGGCAGACCTATCACATTTTATGTAAGACTTTTATAAAATTTCGCCCGTATTTAAAGTATGTAATAATCAAAGCAAAGTAAGATGATTTTAACGTGATAAAAATAAAAGAACATACTCCTTCATTTAATAATAGTTGTCCATTGTATTGAAAACAATTGTTTAACAGTATTTGTCTAATTTAAAAAATCAAGAGATAATTTACTTTTTGTGTTTATTTTACCTTTGTTATTAAATACTCCCTTTGTTCAACGATAGTTGTCCTATTGACTTTGCACACTTCTTAAGAAATTATAAATAGAAAGATAATTTTACTATATCACCCTTTGAATATAATAAATATAATGTCTTGAAAAATATACTAGAGAAATGACTATAATAACTGATAAGGGTAAATTGAGAACTAAGTGTAAAATTATCTATTCATTTCATAAAATGGACAAGTATTGTTGGATATTTCAAAATAGTATAGTGGACAACTATTGTTGGACGAAGGGAGTAGTTGTCTACCATACTATTTTGGAATGTCCGACAATACTCGTCACTTTGAATGAATAATTTTACACTTAGTTCCTAATGTATTCTTATCATTAATTATAGTCATTTTCTTATTACATTTTTCAAGACATTGTAATTATTATGTTCAAAGTGTGATATCGTAAAATAACCCTTCTATTTATAGTTTGTTAAAAATTGTGCAAAGTCAATAGTGGACAAGTATTGTTGGACAAAGGGAGTATATGTTTGTTTATGTCATTTTTACTATAAGAAAAATTATCTTTAGCGGCAATTAATTAACGATAATAGCTTAATTGCCGCTAAAACATATTTTTAGCAACATTTAACTCTATTTGTAAATGTCTCTAAAGCATATAGTGACACTGAATCTAATGAGAATTAACTACTGCTGATAAATATTTTGTCACTCTTTGTTAATATATATATTTATTGCCGCTAAAAAAACTATTTTTGTTTTAGTGTTTGTAGACTATCCCTCACCTATATATATATATATATATATATATAGAGAGAGAGAGAGAGAGATAAATTACTTTGATTTAGACATATTGTCCTTTTACATTACATAGTCAGCTCATAATTTATATCCAATTTATTTTTTTATTTTTTAAAATAGTCAGCTTATATACTAACATTTTCCCCACCTAGAGTTGCTAGAAGAAAAATTAAGAACGCAAAGAAAATTAGAAATAATTGATGGTAGACTTTTGCTAAGTTTCTAACAGCCAGACAAAATATTTGTATTTTATATATACGTGTGTCTTTTGCTAAGTTTCTAACAGCCAGACAATATATGTGTATTTTATATTTATGTGTGTGTCTTTCTGAGTCTTAAATATATATATTCTCACCTTCAATATATATTGGTATAAATTATTAAACGTGATTTATTCCAAGTCTTAACCACGAGGACTCATTAGCTATCATAAACTTGGGCTTAAGTATGTCAAAGGGAAATTTTAATAAATTTAATTAAGTCGAACACTAGTTATTATATTTATATTTATATTAATATTCAATAAAAGATGAACTACTCCAGCTATAAACTACAAGAGTGAAGGAGATCATTAGTGACGCTAAAAATAAAAAATCATTCGAGCTACGAGCGTCATTAATGACGATACTTGAAAAAAATTGAAAAGTCAACCACAATACACTCTCCAGCTCATGTACATTGCATTTTTAACAAAAAAATAATAATAATATATTGGTAATACAATTATATTTTTTTTATTCAATATTTCAATCGGCTGATTTATGTCATTACTTATTTTTGAAAATTATTCCAATATAATCTTGAAATTGAAAAAATATTTGATTGATCTTCGGACGTTGTTTAAGAGATTCATAAATTTTAGCATAAGTAAAAAAAAAAGTGATTGATTAAATAATTATTCAAAAAGGAATCATGGAAGAAAATTTCCCATTCAATACGACTTAATATAGTTGTTATTCACTATTCATTTTATTTGTCGGCTTTTTGAGAGTTAAAATTACATAGATATTGACTAATATTTCATACGTTTTCTTTCATCATCATATTGATATGAGAAAGACTACAATTAATTTCAGACGTTACAATTCAAATCAAATTATATGAATTTTGATCAATAATTTTCAAGAAAGATTATTCCTACTTATAGTGTTTTTGGTATATCTCTTTCAAATATTTAATTTGAAAGATTAAATAAGTTATACTTTAAAAATTAGTCGATTCGAAATAATAGTTTAAATTAGTAGCACCAATCGTGCGAAGGCCTTTCATTCCGCATGACACTCAGGTCTCTTCCTCTATAAATAGCTCACATATATGAGTTGTTTTTTTTTATATAGTTATGAACTGTGTCAATATTTGTTGTGTGTTTAATAGCATAGCATAGCAACAAAAGGATAGTTTGAAGAATCATATCAGAAATCATGAGTTGTAAGAGTAAAACGACGATCCAAGAGAAACGCTATGGTTCTTTTCGGTCAGTTTTCATGCATGCCGATAGCGTCGATATCTTGTTGATGATTTTAGGATTTTTGGGAGCGATTTGCGATGGAGTTTCTATGCCTGTGATGCTTATAGTCACCAGCAAACTCATGAACAATCTTGGTAATAATGACTCTTCCAGTACCGATAGTTTCACGCATCATATCAATGAGGTATATCTCTTTTTCTGACCTTTATCGTGTGGAGGATTAATTTTCATCTGTATTACTAGACGACTGTAAGCCAATATGAACTAATGGTAACAAGAGATTTTTGTTTTGTTTATGTGATTGCAGAATGCTTTAGCTCTGGTTTACCTGGCATGTGGACAATGGGTCGCGTGTTTCTTAGGTTTGTCTAATTTCTTTTTGCTACTTTTCAACGATTCATATGGTTTCTACTTCATATTTATTTTTACTTTATTGGAGTTAGGGATAATAAGGTGAGAAAATGAACCCATAAAAATTGATATAATCAACTAATTGAACTATTGAGTGTATTTATTTTCAACTGAATTCAATATTTTTAATAGTATAAAATGAGTAAAGTGATAAAAATATCAAGAGTTGACCTTTCTCAAATTGGTTTAGATAACGATTTCTTTTGCTTATACTATGTTTTATTAATTATGATATTCTTTTTAGAGGGATTTTGTTGGACAAGGACAGCAGAGAGGCAAGCGTCAAGGCTACGAATAAGCTACTTAAAAGCAGTTCTAAGACAAGATGTGGGATACTTTGATCTACATGTTGCCAGCACCGCCGATGTCATTGCTAGTGTCTCTAGTGACAGTCTTGTCATTCAAGAATGCATTAGTGAAAAGGTTAGCTTAATTTTTCGAAATATATTGCTAACAGAATTTTTTTGTTAATTAATTTTGACAATGTTTTGCTATTAATTTCGTCATAGGTACCAGTTTTCTTGATGAACGTAGCAACATTTATTGGGTCATATGTGGTAGGATTTTTGATGATTTGGAAGCTGGCACTAGTGGGATTTCCCTTTATTATTTTCCTAGTGATACCAGGTCTTATGTATGGAAGGGCTCTAATGGGAATAGCAAGAAAAATCAGGGATGAATATGGAAAAGCTGGAATAATTGTGGAACAAGCAATTTCATCAGTAAGAACAGTTTATTCATTTGTTGGAGAAAATAAAACAATAGCAGAGTATTCTAATGCTCTTCAAGGAACAGTAGATTTGGGATTAAAGCAAGGTTTAGCTAAAGGATTGGCTATTGGAAGTAATGGCATTGTTTTTGCAATTTGGTCCTTTATGTCTTATTATGGTAGCAGAATGGTCATGTACAATGGAGAACATGGTGGCACCGTTTTTGCCGTCGGAGCTGCAATCGCCATCGGTGGACTGTAAGTTGATTTCATTTTATTTGTCTTACTTTGATTTATTCCACCTTTAAAAAGAGAGAATAAAATATCTTTTTTGTGACTTTAATTTTAAATATTTTTTTCTTCGAAATCAAACAAACAAATTGAAATGGTGGGGATACCGTATTCATTTTCATTCACAACTGAAAGGATTTTCGCTAAGATCAGGGATTAACTCAATAGAGTATATATTTTGGGATTAAAATGTATTTTATATTTGATAGTGTGTATTAGATAAAACTTGAACAAACACTTTATCGACGTTATGAAATTTTTCTCCATATTGTATTCATGTGTTATGATATAATGTTATTTTGAATCAAACAATCTCTTAAATAAATGAGTAATTTTTTTTTTGGAAAATATTTCTCCATCTCCAACCATACATTGAGAACGTATTTTTCAATAAAATATTTAATAAAAACGAATTATATTTGAGAACGTATTTTCGAAAAAAATATTCATGATATAACTAACACATTAAATTCAGGAAGTTATTTCAAACTTCAGAAAAATAGGACAAGTTGGATAAACCTCGGAAATGTGTGATAATTCAATATTTTGGACTGTTCATTTATTTCCAAATAAGACAAATTCCTTAAAATTATTTATGTGCTCCGTAGTTTATGGTCGTGTTGTTTCATTTGCTTTATCAGATTTTTGAGTAATTTATAAAACATGATTTTTTTTGCTGAACAGAGCATTGGGTTCTGGTTTGTCCAATCTCAAGTATTTTTCTGAAGCAAATGCAGCTGGTGAACGTGTAGTGCAAGTGATAAAAAGGGTACCTAAAATAGATTCGGACAATATGGAGGGCCAAACATTGGATAACGTGACAGGTGAAGTGGAATTCAAACACGTTGAATTCGCATACCCGTCAAGACCTGAAAGCATAATTTTAAATGATTTTAGCTTAAAAGTGCCAACGGGTAAAACCGTGGCATTAGTGGGAGGAAGTGGGTCGGGAAAATCTACCGTAGTAGCACTACTACAGAGATTTTATGACCCACTTGGGGGTGAAATTCTTCTCGATGGGATCGCTATTGATAAGCTGCAACTCAAGTGGCTAAGGTCACAAATGGGTCTAGTGAGTCAAGAACCTGCACTTTTTGCAACTACAATTAAAGAAAATATACTTTTTGGGAAGGAGGATGCATCTATGGAACAAGTAATTGAGGCTGCTAAAGCTTCTAATGCTCATAACTTCATCTGTCAGTTGCCTCAGGGTTATGATACCCAGGTGTGTGTTCCCTTTTATACTTTACCTTTATTTACTTTGTCCTTATCCTTACAAAATTGGCCATAGAACAAATTTAAACTGGTTAGGTTAATGATTCATTTGTTGACTTAACTAGACGATGAATAGATTGAAAGTGAAATATTATATTAAAAAAATAGTGTTGTTACTACTTTCAATTACTATTTGACACACTAGCACGAAGGAATAGTATTCTTGTCTTTGCTAAAAATGTTATCACGCTGATTTCCACTTTGGCCACAAGCAAGTCGCTGTTAATGGATAGTTTTGTTCCCACGATTTGAGTTTAAATGATTAATTCTTTAGTGTTGAAAGAATTTTAAAAGGCACTTAACTAATGCTTTATTGATTATAAATTAAATGTCCCAGTTCATCGAATTTTCTTAGCTATCATTTGCATGTTGTCAAACAAGTGGATTCTGCTGTGGAGTATGCCATCAAGTGGCTTTGACTAAATTAAACTAATCCAAAATTCTTTTTTTATAATGGTGCTGCAAACGTTTTGTCTCTCATTAGTTAAAGGACTTTTTTTCTCAATCAATTTACAATTATTGCTTAATATGTTACAATTAAGTATATTCCGTTATTCCTATTTGGGACATCACAAACAACAACAAATCCAATGTAGTCCCCACAAAGTAGGGTCTGAGGAAGATGGAGTGTACACAGACCTTATCCCTACCTCAGAGATAGAGGGATTATTTCTGTTAGACCCTCGGCTTAAGAAAAACAGTATTCGGGGAGAACACAAAATTACTACTAATTAGTTCTTAGCTGAATACTTCGTTTTTATGATTCATGATACTAGCAAAGGGTAGAATCTCTAAACTCAATGAAGTGCAAACAGCATTTTACTCAACTATATCAAAACAAAAATTTACGAACTTTGAACTCATAAAGATTAAATCTTAGATCTAACTCTCTGTGTGCGTGCGTACAGGTGGGAGAGAGAGGTGTTCAAATGTCTGGGGGACAGAAGCAGAGGATAGCTATAGCAAGAGCCATAATCAAGTCACCCAGAATACTCCTCCTGGACGAGGCAACCAGTGCACTCGACTCTGAATCTGAACGAGTGGTGCAGGAAGCTCTGGACAAGGCCGCTGTTGGCCGCACCACAATCATCATAGCCCATCGCCTTTCCACTATTCGCAATGCTGACCTTATTGCCGTGGTTCAAAATGGTCAAGTCAAGGAAATTGGCTCACACGATGAGCTAATTGAAGACGTAGACGGACTATACACTTCCTTAGTCCGTCTCCAACAAACTGAAAACCCCAGTGATGAAATCTCAATTGCACCAACCAATAGAAACACAGTTTTTGCTCCATCAAATTTAAATTCTGGATTCACCTCTGACCATGAAGTACAAAATACAAGCAGCCGAAGGCTTTCAATTGTGAGCAGGTCGAGTTCAGCTAACTCAGCTGCGCAAAGCCGTAGATTTGATCAAAATGCAACAATTTCCAATACTCCAGAACAAGTTTTTCCAGTACCTTCATTCAAAAGGCTGCTGGCAATGAATTTGCCAGAATGGAAGGAGGCAACATTGGGATGCATAGGAGCAATATTGTTTGGTGGAGTTCAACCAGTATATGCTTTTGCAATGGGGTCAATGATATCTGTCTATTTCTTGCCAAGTCATGATGAGATTAAGGAGAAGACAAAGATATATGCTCTGTGTTTTCTGGGGTTGGCATTCTTTTCCCTTTTTGTCAATGTACTTCAGCACTATAACTTTGCAGCTATGGGAGAGAAATTGACTAAAAGGATCCGGGAGAGGATGTTGTCCAAGATGCTTACTTTTGAAATTGGGTGGTACGACAAGGAAGAGAATTCCACCGGTGCTGTTTGCTCTAGACTAGCTAAGGATGCCAATGTGGTACGTCTACTAGTACTGTTAGAGTTTAACTTTCATACACGAACAATGTAAATAAATTTTTATAGAATCAGGTAAGATCAAATGATAAAATTTGCTGGTTATACAAATGTGCAGGTGAGATCTTTGATTGGGGACAGGATGGCATTACTCATTCAGACGGTTTCTGCAGTGACTATAGCTTGCACCATGGGCCTAGTTATCGCGTGGAGACTTGCATGGGTCATGATAGCAGTCCAGCCTCTCATCATAGTGTGCTACTATTGCAAGAGAGTGCTATTGAAAAACATGTCTAAAAAGTCCATCAAGGCCCAAGAAGAAAGCAGCAAGTTGGCAGCTGAAGCAGTTTCCAATCTCAGAACAGTAACAGCCTTCTCCTCCCAGTCCCGGATTCTCCAAATGCTCAAGAAAGCCCAAGAAGGCCCACTAAGAGAAAGCATACGCCAGTCGTGGTTTGCTGGAATTGGGCTTGGCACTTCTAACAGTCTCATGACATGTACTTGGGCTCTTGATTTCTGGTATGGTGGCAAACTCATGGCAGAAGGCCTCATAGGAGCTCAAGCCCTCTTCCAGACATTCATGATATTGGTTAGCACTGGGCGTGTCATTGCAGATGCTGGAACCATGACTAATGATCTAGCAAAGGGTGCAGATGCTGTTGGGTCGGTCTTTGCAGTGTTGGATCGATATTCTTTAATCGAGCCAGAGGACTCGGATGGTTACAAGCCCAAGAAAATAACAGGCAATGTCGAGCTGTACGATGTGGATTTCGCATACCCTGCTAGGCCCAATGTGATCATCTTCAAGGGGTTTTCAATAAAAATCGAAGCAGGAAAATCAACAGCATTGGTAGGACAAAGTGGATCAGGAAAGTCCACTATAATTGGTCTGATAGAAAGATTCTATGATCCCTTAAGTGGTGTAGTGAAAATAGATGGCCGTGACGTAAGATCATACCACTTGAGATCATTGAGGAAACACATTGCACTTGTAAGCCAAGAACCAACATTATTTGCAGGAACCATAAGGCAAAACATAGGCTATGGAGCATCAGAAGAAGTGGACGAATCAGAAATAATTGAGGCTGCGAAGGCAGCAAATGCACATGATTTCATCTCAGCATTAAAAGACGGATATGAAACTTGGTGTGGTGACAGGGGACTGCAGTTGTCAGGAGGACAAAAGCAGCGAATTGCTATAGCACGTGCAATATTGAAAAATCCAGCGGTGCTATTATTGGATGAGGCAACAAGTGCATTGGACAGTCAATCGGAGAAAGTAGTGCAAGATGCACTTGAGAGAGTGATGGTTGGGCGGACAAGTGTGGTGGTGGCACACAGGCTAAGTACTATACAGAATTGTGACACAATTGCTGTATTAGACAAAGGCAAAATTGTGGAGAAAGGGACTCACTCTTCTTTGTTAGCCAAAGGACCCAGTGGAGTTTACCACTCTCTTGTTAGCCTTCAAAGAGCACCAAACTCTAACAACACCTTCATCAGTTAATCTCATCATCAAATGATATGGGTTGATAATCCCCAATAATCTTGAAGCTAAACAGCCTCTTCTTTTTCCTTGTTTTCCTACTTTCTTTCCCAAGCAACTCTTTGGGAGATTTGTTGGCTGCTTGGAAATCTTTGTCCCATTTTAATGTATATATATTTTGGTATTGTTAGCAAATAGCAATACATTTAATTTAACTTTCTGTTTCATCTTGTAAGAGAAGAACTTCATAGATAAATTTTTTGATCAGTATTAAAGGTAAAATTTTATGACCTTAATACTAAAAGACCCCAGAAGGCCAGAATAGACTAGAAGTCCGGCATAGTGAAACGTATCAACAACTTAAACACCAATCAAGTAAGAACAATTGTCATCATTGAAACAAGTTGCATTAAAAACAGGAAGGGGAAATGCAGAGAAAGAAGCAGCCAACAAAGTTCTAGGATCCAGGGAAATAGAGTCTCGCATAATGTTATTAGCTGAATCTTGAGAGATCGAAAATCAGGATTTTCACGATAGCAGTGCCTCCCATGAATTTGATGTCAATACGAAACAACAGAAAACATCATCCATACAACCTCAAATAGCTTCAGGAACCAATATTAGATTGGTAAAATCTATCAGCCACACATCAAATCCTAACTCAACAATATAAGTCTGCTAAAACCTCAGCTTCAGACTGCATACTCAGAAGTCAGAATTCTAACACCAATACAGCTTCACACAAGGATGAATCCGCGGTGGCACATTTGCAAAAGTAATTCACAACTACCACCACCTTTTCACTTAAAACTATTTCCTAGAATCTTCTTCATGACCCTTCAGAGGGTTTTCCTTTCATTCAACAAAGATATCAATTCAATAGTTAAAAAGATCCACCTCCACAGAGGATTTCGGACAATCACCAATAGAACGTAATATTTTGATTGGAAAATAGATTTAGCATCATTTATAAGAATTAAGATATGCTAAAGGATGATCTTCAATTTTCCATATTTGGATCACTAAATAGAAAATTATCCTCAATCTGTTAGACAACCTTGGAAGTACATACATTACCACAACTATAGTTCATAAAACAAAAGAGCATTATATTACCACAGAAAATGAAAAATACAAGCCAAAAGAGAAACCATGAATTCAACTTACTACTTTCTGTTGACCCTTTTCAAAATCTTCTATCAGAAGGGGGTCAACATTTTCTTCGGGTTCCCAAGTAGCCTCCTCAATATCAGTCCATTTAACCAAGTACTCGTCTTTCCCGCCCTCGCCCTCTCTCTTCTCCAAGATGCACTCTGCCTCTGCATATTCCAATCCAGCCTCAAAATCTCTCACCAAATCCTCAGATATCAGCCATGCTTTGACCCATTCATTATCCTCCCCATCCTTCCATTTCACTAAATACTCAACATTTTCACCTTTCCCTCTCTTCTCCAATATCTCCTCCACTTGTGCATACTCAAAAATTGCATCCTCCAATACCCTAATAACATTCTCTAATCCCAATCTCCTCGCGAATTGCATTGGGTTTCCTTTAGGTGTTTGATTCAAGACCATCCTCGCTAAGCTCAGCGGTGTCTGCCCTCTGTAATCCTGCACCTCGGGGTCTGCGCCGAGCTCAATTAACAGCTTAGCGACCCCAGGCTTCACATAGCCGGCAGCCATATGCAGAGCCGTCAACCCGCCGCTCCTATCGCGGTAATTGACGTCGGCGCCGGCTTCAGCAAGCAGCTTGACGCAAGGCTCCGACCCGAGTCCCGATACAAAGAGCAAAGCCGTTCGTCCATCGTCATCAACAGCATCCACATCCCTGCCGTCCTCAGCTTCGATAAGTTGCCGAAGAGCCGATTCGTCTGGCTTTTTCGCCGCGTTCCACCAAGGGGTTTCGTACTCAGCGACAACGTCTTGAGCGATGAAATTAGAGGGAACCCAGGTAGGGGCATGCTCATCTTTCCACTCAATCAAATACTCCATTCCTTTCCCACCTTCAATTGCTCGACTCCCAATGATTTTGTTAACTTCTCCATACGTTTCGTCGGCATCGTAATCTTCAAATTCTTTTCGTCCTTCTTCTGCTACTGCTGCTGCTTGTTGCTGCTGGTTCTGAAGCGTGGCAAATACAAGTGGTAAATTATTACTACTATTCAGTTTTTTAAGTGGGAGATAAGACTGATGGGGCATGGGAGAGAAGGTAGGGAATTGAGAAGAGAGTTTGAGTTTGAGTCGGGAGAGAGATGAATTGACAAAGAGAGCATCCATGGGAGAAGTGGGAAGGAGATGTTCTGGCGCTCTTTCTTTTGAATGGCCATGAACATCTCCATAATCCTATGAGAAGGATGCCTTTAGGATAAGATAGTATATCTATTCACTTCAGTAAATGACTGAGTTGGCGTTTACTCAAACTGACTAATCCTGGTATATGGAGAAAATTTGGTTGGAAGCGTCGTCGCCCCTGAATATGACCTACAGAGCGCTATTCGAATTTAATTGAAAAATTTAAGATATTGGGTGAGAAATCAAAAAAATAAAGAAAAGGAAACATAATTTAAATACACAACTTTAATTTCCTTATTATCTATTTTTTCCTACTTTTTAAAAAAATTACTTAAATCTCTTATTTCACTTAAAAATCAAAATTGTCAGATACATAATTCACTTTTACATCCCACGTTCACCACTTCCTATGTCATTCCTTTTTTTGTCCCTAAATTCACTCCAATATCTTTTCAGTTACAAATCAATATCCCAAATTGATTTTCAAAAAATTTCTCTCTCAATCCAATCAGTTTCAAACTTCATCTTCTCCGTCCTCTCTCCCAAAGTTTGTCATATTAATTTTCATCTTTTTCCTTCCATTTTTATTTTGTTTCAAATTTTTCTTCTTGATACATATGGATCCAGATTAGATCAAATCTTTTTATTACTAATCGAACAATATACGACTCTGGTGATGAAAATTGGACAGAAATTAGATCAAAAATTCTGCATGACCCATTAAACTTGAGGAATCAGTCGAACAAAGATATTACCATAAACATTGTTTATTTTTTGTTAATATCTATTTAATCTGCTTATGTACATAAATATTTTAATTTTCTATGTTTCTATTTAGAGTTAATATTTGAGATGGTCACTCAACTTTCAATAGTTCACTTAGAAAGTCACTCAACTTTGAGTTATTCATTTGAAAGTCACTCAACTTTGTTTTATAACTCAAAAGTTACTCAGCTATTAATAGTTCATTTAAATAGTCACGTAACTATTGATATTTTACTTAAAAAGTCACCCAACTAATTAAATTAACTATTTTTAAAAAAAATAATAAGATGCTTATTTTAATTATTTTATTGAATTTTTTTGAAGTATAATTTTTCTTTTTACCAATTATTTTTTTTAAAAAAATGGTATTTTTCTTATTGCACTTCTTATCAATTTCAACTTCTTCTTCTTTTTTGGATCATTTTTTAACATATTTAATTCCAGTTATATAATTGATAAAACGGAAAAAGTTTTTTT
>NW_006238930.1:2498724-2607587 GCF_000226075.1 Solanum tuberosum
AATATTTAAATTGATTGAGTGACTTTCTAAGTGAAATATCAATAGTTGAGTGGCTTACTAAGTGAAATATCAATAGTTGAGTGACTTTTGAGTTATAAAACAAAGTTGAGTGACTTTCTAAAAGAACAACTCAAAGTTGAGTGACTTTCTAAATGAACAATTCAAAGTTGAGTAACCATATGAGATATTAACTCTTTCTATTTAATCTACTTATGCTTATGTTCATAATATTTTAATTTTCTATGTTTTAGGCGAGAGAATCTGGGAAAAGAATGATATAGGACATTTAGAATTTTACAAATTTTCACCTCTTAGGGCATCTCCAACCCTACACTATATTTTACTCTTCAAATATAGAGTTCTCTATTTTTCCAGACAATCAACTCCAATCCAATTTTCTAGTTTATTCTCTAAAAATAATAAAATTTTTCTCTCCTCAATATTAAATTATTATTTCTATTTCATTCTTATTTTCTTATTTCATAATATAAATTATTTGTTTCTTTTTTCCAATAATTACTTTATATAATTCTCATGTGATACAAAAATTTATTTTTCAAATTTTTTATTTAATATAAAATTATATTTTATTCTAAATTTTTAAATACCATAAATTGCAAGAAAATATTATATAATATATAAATTAATGGACAAATTCAAATAAAAGTGAAATACAATTACATAAACACTTAATTTTCGAAATTATTACGTTGCTCCCATAAATGCATTACGAAGTTCAAAATGAGCAATTTTGTCCTTAATTTTTTTAAGTCTAGCTAAAAATTGTTCAAACCGAAGGTTTTCATCTACCATCATTTCTGTCGTGGGAGTTGGAGCCTCTACGACACCTTGAATTGGTGCATTAAGATCACGTTCATCCTCAATTATCACGTTGCGCAGTATAATACATGTAGTCATTATATCATGTAGCACTTCCTTTCTCAAAAAAACGTGACGGTCCTGCAATAATTGCAAAACCTCTGAAATGCACGTTCAACATCTTTTCGACATGATTATTGTTTCATCGCGAATTAATTATTATGTTATGTATTGTATTTTATCTTGTATTAAATTATTATGTTATGTATTGTATTGTTATCTTGTATTAAATTAAATTTTTCATCTTACCATTTTTAATTTTGTGTATTTTTTATAATGAAAATTAATAATAATATTTTTTTTGAAGAATAGAGAGTGATTTGGAGGTGGATTGGAGTACCCATTCTCTATTTTACTCTTCAAATATAGAGAATGGAGAGTAAAATAGAGGTGGGTTGGAGATGGTTAAAGCTGATTCATTTCATTTACTAATTTTATAGATTTTTTTTGGTTATAAGTACTTATATGAAATTCAACCTATTACATCAAGTCAACGCACAAGTCAAAGGAAAGGGCAAATATAGAAAAAATTCGAAATATTCATCTTAAACTTTGAATAATTCAATTATTTTGAACAATAAAAAAAATCTTAAAAATTCAGTTAATATGAAATAGAAATCATTGGGTTCTGGTGAAAAAATGAGTTGCATTTATATGGAGAAAAAAAGAAATATTTGATATTTTAAGAAAAACAATTAATGATTAATATGATATGGATTACACTACTTTGACTTTCTAATCATTTTTTGGTGAAAAAGAAATAAGTGATATTTTACAATAAAAACAGTAAAACTACAAATGAGTTGCATATATATGGTGAAAAAAAGAATTATATGATATTTTAAGAAAAACAATTATTGATTAATAAGATATGGATTACACTACTTTGACTTTCAAATCATTTTGGTGAAAAGAAATATGTGATATTTTATAATAAAAATAGTAAAATTACAAATGAGTTGCATATATATGGTGAAAAAAAGAAATATATGATATTTTAAGAAAAACAATTAATGATTAATAAGATATGGATTATACTACTTTGACTTTTTAATCATTTTTGGTGAAAAGAAATAAGTGATATTTTACAATAAAATAGTAAAACTACAAATGAGTTGCATATATATGATGAAAAAAGAAATATATGATATTTTAAGAAAAAACAATTAATGATTAATAAGATATGGATTATACTACTTTGACTTTTTAATCATTTTTGGTGAAAAGAAATAAGTGATATTTTACAATAAAAATAGTAAAACTACAAATGAGTTGCATATATATGGTGAAAAAAGGAAATATATGATATTTTAAGAAAAACAATTAATGATTAATAAGATATGAATTACACTACTTTGACTTTCTAATCATTTTTAATTCAACAAATTGAATCAAGTCAGTATATAGTCATAACTTGAGTGAATGACTAAAAATATTAGAGAAAGACTAAAATACCCCCAAAGTTTGACCAACATCATACATTACAAGAATTTTATATTATATATATGTGTAGTGTCGTTACTATCTACGCAACATTTTTTTCTCCAAGTAGAGAAGGTATAGAGAGAAAAATACTAGGGTTCAGCCCTTTCTAATATTTTTCCCTTTGTTTGAATAATTTTTATGGTTAAATGGGTAATTCTTTTTATTGATTAATTCTTAATAAAGATTTTATTTACTAGCACAACTTTTTGTTGCTGTACTATTTTTGCAGCATGGTCCGATTGAGAGTAGATGTATCTGGTGGTAAGGAGAGATTTAAGCGGCCAATCAATTATTCTCGTAGAGAATCGTAAGTCTCAATTGTTTTGATTTGTTGAATTCTTTTTAATTCTAATTAAGAAATTAGTGTTTTAATTTAGGTTAAAAGCCAAAAATAAAATAAAATAGGGCTTGATAATCTCATTTTTGGTAGCATTTGTCCATAGCAATGACTACTTACTTATGGTATAATTATGATGTATATGTATTTATTTTTTTCCTCTATGAATTAGGCATGGTCCATCACCATTTCTTGAAAATGGAGCATTGGGCAGCCGCAGAGGGCTAACTTTTCTTGGCCCTTGTAACCCACATCTGACAACCGAGGATGCGTTGTCTTATTTGAAGGAAGTTAAGGACACGTTTCAAGGCAGAGAGAAGTATGATATGTTTCTTGATATTATGAAACATTTTAAGGCTCAAAGGTTTGTTACTACTATTTACCTAGTGTCATGATTCTTGTTTTATCCGTGACTTATTCCATTTTCTTGACAGAATTGATACTGTTACTGTCATAGCAAGAGTGAAAGACTTGTTCAAAGGGCACCCTAGGTTGATCACTGGGTTCAACACTTTCTTGCCCGAGGGTTATACAATAACTCTCAATCAAGAAGATAAGCCTAAAATTGAATTTGGAGAAGCTATCAACTTTGTGAACAAAATAAAGGTTACATTCCTGCTACCTTCCAGTTTAAACAATAAAGGTCTGCCTTTTTCTTCTTTAAAACACTTTAGTCCTAATTTATTTGGTTTATCATTTCCTGCAGACACGTTTCCAAAATGATGATCATGTCTACAGATACTTCCTAGACATATTGAACATGTATAGGAAAGAGCATAAGGGAATCAATGAGGTGTACCGAGAGGTAATAATTATTTTTTTAAATTTTTTTGGAATACATAGATATTATAGATGATCTTTATGTTTTAATTTTTTGTTACTATTTGTCACATCATATGTGTAGGTTGCCGTACTTTTCAATGGCCATCCAGATTTGCTAGATGAGTTCACTAGGTTCTTGCCAGATACTAAGAGGGAAGTAGATCTAACCAAGCAGCAGCATCCTGGTAAAATGAATTCTTTTGGAGAGTTTGAAGATGCCCTGAAATGTGAGTTCATGGTTAGCATTGTTTGAATATGTGTATTTGATGTGCTGCATTAGAATCTTCCACTATTAGCTATATGGTTTGTGGTGACAATGATCTATTAGTTCAGTATATCTCTCTTTGTTTTTTGGTAAAGTTCTTGGTTTATGCATTTGATTTTAGCATAGAGTTGCTGAGTTTGGTTAGTATGCTTTTTAATATGATTTACTTGATCTTGTCAGATTCGTGTAGCAAAGGGTTCATTTTCTGTGAAAGGGTAAAGGAAAGACTACAAAGTCCAGCTGATTATATGAAATTCTTAAAATGTCTCCATATTTACAGCACAGAAACGATTGCAAGGAACAAGTTACAAAGTTTGGTACGTCTATCATGCTATTAATCAAGCCCTTTTGTTCCAAAGTGACATTTATCTTTGTTTATAATATTTGCTATCTGTGGTTCGGTTTTTGGCCAACAAAAGGGAGAAGAAACAGGGGTACTGAATCCTGTTTTTACAGGATTTGGTGGTTCTAATGTCTTTTAAATGATATACAAGTCGATCTAAGCATCATTAATTTGAAGCATGCTACCAATTTCAGGTTGCTGAAATACTTGGAAAATATCCTGATCTTATGGAGGGTTTCAATGAATTTCTGGATCATTATGATCGAGTTGGTAAGTTAAAATTTCATGATGGTAAAACTGTTGTGCCATTTTGATTGGTTCCTGCTTTGCAGTTGGATTACTTGCAGGTGTAATGAGCCTCAGAAAGTCTTGAATAATTTTTCATTAGGATTTTGTTACAAGTACTTTACATTACTAAACAAGATGACAATTGAAATTTCGTAAAAACAATCTCCAACAAGACACATCAGAATTCGTCATGACTAATATTCTATTAGTATGTTGCTAAACGCTCAGTCTGTTTGACTCCGTTTTTGGTTAAGTTCTTGATGTATGCATCTGTTTTTAGCATAGCGTTGCTGAGTTTGGTTAGTATGCTTTTTAATAGGATTTGTTTGATCTTGGCAGATACATATACAAAAGGGTTCACTTTCTGTGAAGAGGTAAAGGAAAGACTAGGAAGTCCAGCTGATTATCAGACATTCTTAAAATGTCTTAGTGATTACAGCGGAGAAATAATTACAAGGGAGCAGTTACAATCTTTGGTACGTGTATCATCATGCATCTAATCTTATCTTTGTTGCTCCTATATGACAGTAATCTTTGCTTATAATTTCTGCTATCTATGGTTTGGTTGATGTTCATGCAAATCATAGGCTAGACCACAGGATTTGTGGTACTAATATCTTTTAGATGATGTACAAGTCGGTCTGTTTGTTGTTTAAGCATCATAGATTTAACTACTCATTTCAGGTTGCTCAAACACTTGGAAAACATCCTTGTCTTATGGAGCGTTTCAATGTATTTATAGATCGTTATGAACGAGCTGGTAAGTCTTTAATGAATTTTGTCACACACACACAATACATATCTATATATATGTAAGATTCTAATTTGAAAGGTTACACTGCTTTGCAGTTGGATTTCTTGTAGGTGTAATGACTAAGTGGAATGAATCCAAGTTAGTAAAGGAAGAAGAGAACAAGTGTAAAACTGAGGCTCCTTCAACTTATCAAGTAAAAGAAGAAACTGAGGCTCCTTCAACTTATCAAATAAAACAAGAAAATGAGGCTCGTCCACAGGGAATTAAGTTTGAAGAAGCTGCCAGTTTTGTGGAGAAAGTAAAGGTTATTCTCCTACCTTCTTTTCTTCTAAATTCATAAATAATTTATTTTTGTCTAATTATATAAAAAATATGCATTATTTTCCAATTTAAAGTTGAGTTCCAGGATAAATTACGCTGAAACAATCTTAATTATAGTGATTAGATTATTAATTAGTCCATATCAATTAAAATACCTTCAATAGTTGCGAAAAGTAGTAATAATATTTTTCTAGAATCATGTTAGCTAGATCTCTCAACTATTGTTATTTCACCTACAAAGCCATTCAATCAAGTATAAGAGTTGGAGTGCTTGGTCCTATTTGTTAAGTAAATGATTAAGTACATCTTTTTAGTCAACATCTGTGGGGGCGATTTGCTCCATAATGCTATATTTTACAAAATCAGGATTATATAATTTGGTATACATGTCCAGTCTCACGCGACAGAGAGATAAAATATGAGTGGTAACTTACTTGTTGGGGTTGTCGCTTTGTGCAGGAACGTTTCCGAAACGACAACCATGTGTATGAATCATTCTTAAACATTTTGAGGATGTACAACATGGAGAGCTATGATGTCTACCATAAGGTGATAAAAACATCTTTCAATTTGGATACACAAATTATATTAGATGTTTTAATTTATTACTTCTTTTATGTGTAGGTTGCTATACTTTTCAAGAATCATTCAGATTTGCTTGGTGAGTTCGCTAAATTCTTGCCAGATTCTTCAGCTGATTTCAAGCTTAGGGAACGTATTGATCAGTTAACCATCCTCTTTAGTTCCTTGTAATAGTGTGATTGGTATGACTAAAGCTTGTGAAGGAGTTCGACTTGATGGGTTTCTTGGGAATTTTTCTTCTGTTTCTAATGACTAGAGATTCAGTTTTATTGGCAATGTAAAATGTTGGTACTATATGGTTTTTTTTAATAATATCATCCTCCCTTAGCAAATTAAGAAAAAAATCATTCAAGGTTGAATATGTGCTTCTATATCTGCAACCTATGGGATAAAAAACTTGTTGAAAACAAAGTCATATCCTCTATACGCGGTAAATATGACGAATCAAGGAGGGGAAAAAAGCGTGAAATGAAAAATATTTAAAAACGAGAATGCTATCGTTGCTTCAATATAATATACTTATCAAATTGTTTATTTAAGAATTTAGATTATTGTATTTAATTATTTGTCGTTAGTTTTCATCTAGCCCCCATTTATAGGATACTAAGAGCCTGTTTGACATTGCTGTTGGAGGCTAGAAACACTTATTTTGAGAAAAAAAAATATTTTTATTGAAAAATTAAGTGTTAAACAAATCAGTAAAAATGTTTTTCTTACTTTTAAAAAAAATAGAAGTAGAAACAAAAAAATATTTTTCTAAAGGCTAAAATATCCTTTTCATATATACATATTTACCAATATATTTCTTGTTAATTAATTAGTATATTTCATAAGTTGGTTAAATTTTATTTAAGAATTTTATTTTTTATTTTATATACAAAAAATCATAATTTATTTTATATTTATATATTATATATTATTTTACGTATTATTTAGTAGAATTAGAAAAAAGGTAACAACAATACTTTTTCAAGATTAGAAAAAATAAGGAAAAAATAACAATTAAATATTTCAGCCTCCCAAAAAGGGTATAATATTGATTGAAAATTTAAACATGTAAATTTTTAAAAATAAAATTTAATTTACTTTTTATAATAGATATTTAAAATAGTTTCTCTCTATAAAATAATTTCAATATTAGAAGTACATTAATAGTTGTTCTTTTTTGTAATTTGATTCTTAAAAGAATTTTTTAAAAAATGATTAGTCAAACACATTTTGCTTATGAAAAACACTTTACAAATGAATTAGCCAAACACGAATTGTTTTTTTTCAAAAGCACTTTTCTAAAAAACCATTTAAAAAGTGCTTCTAAAAATAAGCTGTTTTTAGGAGTTCAGAGCCAAAAGAGCAATTTTTTTCTTTCAAAAAACAAAAGCAACACATCAAAAAAAAAAAATTAACCTAAAAGGAAAAATCGCTCCGTTTTTTGACAAAAATTAACACCGTACCGTTAAATGAAATATAAATCGCTGCCTTGGCAGCGATGTTCTAAAAAAAAGTTTTTTGTCTTTAAAATAGCTGCTAGCAGCTTTTTTATATATAAAAAAAATAAAATACAAGTAAAGCGATTTTAAGAAGAAAAAAATAGTAATGGCAGTGTTTTAATAAAAAAATTAATAAAATTTTGAAGTTGCGATTTTGTTTAAGAAATTAATTTATTTTTTTAAATCGCTACCCTTTCAGCGATTTGATAAAAAAAATTAAAACTCCAAGGCAGCGATTTTCAATTTTAATTTTTATCAAAATCAATGAAAGGGTAGCTATTGAAAAAGAAATTAATTTCTTAAACATTTAACTTCAATTTTTTTTATTAAAACGCTGTCATAGCGATTTTTTTAAAAAAAGTTTCATAAAATCGCTGCCAGGGTAGTGATTTATGTTGTTTTTTTAAATCTCTTAAGCAGCGATTTTACTTTTAACTTTTTTTATATATATAAAAACACTGCTATAGCAACAATTTTAAAGAAAAGAAGAAGTTTTTTTTTTTTTTTTTTTAGAAAATCGCTGCTAAGACACTGATTTTTATTTCTTTTAATGGAATGACGTCAAATTTTGTCAGAAGAAAATCGCTCCGTTAGGAGCGATTTTGCCTTTTTGGTTTAAAAAAATTGATATGCCTTTTTTGTTTTTTGAAAGAAAAAAACTGTCCTTTTGACTCCAAACTCCTATTTTTAGCAGTAATGTCAAACAGACTCTAAGTTTTGATTATATGTGAACTATGAGGTATAGGTTATTTTCCTTTGTTTTATATTTTGTGCCTATGTTAAGGGTACTAAGTTCTAACATAATCAAATATTTTCACCAGTATGGTGACAAAACTAGGACATAACTTGTCCAAGTTTGGAACAACTCTTTCGGGTTTTTTATAACTCAATCTATTTTAATACAAATCATTTCATCTCATACAAATTGGATAAGAAATCCTGTCAAAACTATTTTCTAAAATATTTTATTTGTAAAAGAATAAATAAAATAATTGAAATTTAATAAAAATTGAGCAAATTGAATTATGACCCTCATTCTAGTCCTATCAAGTTAAAATATCTTGTTGATTGTAATAAATAATAATAATAATACATTTTGACCCAATTGTACTCAGCACAATCCACCAATTTGACACATTTGCTCGCCAAGTAATGTTGAGCAAAGTTAGACTTTAGATCATTTTGTCATTTGAAGTGAATTGCATTGACGGCTAACTTATCACATCACCAAAAAAATTACTAACAGCCATTCAATTTGATTTGGCGAAAATCATTTAAATAAATCTCATACGTCATTTAATTCATTATTCTTGAATAATTATTATATATTCCCTCTATCCTAATTACTTGTCTACTTTTGAATTGACACATCTATTAAGAAAATAATGATTGACATAGTAAGTTTATCATTTTACCTCTATTAATTATAAAGTAGATGGATAAAAAATTTAAGATTTTCAAAAAGGTCTATCTTTTCCAAAATTAAATAATTGAGGATATAATAAGTAAAAAAAAGGGATAAGGGTCTGATAAATACTCCAACTTTGATCAGATTTGTTGTTGCGATACTAAACTTTCATGAGGACCTATTACCTCTCTAGACTATTTAATACCGTATTTTAAACATATATATTTTCCCACGTGGACATAAAAAATAATGCAAAATTATAAATAGTAATGTGTCCACGTGGGTACATATATACCTTTAAAATACACTATTAAATAGTTCAAGGGGTAAAAAATACGGTATTAAATAGTCTAGGGAGGTAATAGGTCCTCATGAAAGTTTAGTATCGCAACAGCAAATCGAACCAAAGTTAGGGTATTTTTCATACCTTTATCCCTAAAAGATAATTTGTCCTTTTTTTATTTGTCAAAATGAACAAGTAAAAAAGAAAAAATAGACAAATTATTAGGGACAGAGGGAGTATAATCTAATTCCTCTTCACAAAAATGGAAGTATAATTTCAAAATAGTCTTAGGACTTTGTCGTATACCACAAAAAATATTTTTTCATTTGGAGATAGATTCATTGACCACAAATTTATAACTTTACCAAAAATACTAACAAAAAATCAATAGTTCTTTTTTGGAATATTAATAAATTTTATAATTATAGTTAAATATAGCATAAAATAATTCTAGTATAATCTAAAATAATATAATGTCAAATAATGAAAGTTGGTAAAGGAGATTGGAGCATAACAAATAAAAAATTGGGCTCATTCATGAACTTAAAAATGTGCACAGTATCACTAATTTTGAGCCCATTTTAAAATTATACCTTTTTTCATATCAATCAAGTTTTTTTCTACCCCCTTTGTTATTTAAACGTGTATGTGTTGTAGTTCTTTCGAGTTTAGAAAGAGGGAAAGCGAAGAGACGAAAAGGAAAAGGTAGAGAAAAATGAGTTGGATGATTTTTTATATTTCTAGACCATTGATTTAACTCCTTTTTTTTTTTTTTTTTTTATGATAGATCTACTGAAACATTTCTTTTTTGATTGTAAATCTTCTTGTTATTTTTGCAGCATGAGGCGATTGGGTGGTGATGTATGTGGTTCATCCCGTGGAGAATCGTAAGCTCTTTGTTTTCAGTTTATTTCTGTCTTTAGTGTTTGTTTTTTCTATGTACATGACTTATATTTGTTGAATTATTGGTAATTTGAGGTAGATCGGTGATTCTTAGTTGCTATATGATGTGTGGTATGCATTATCTTGTGATTAAAAAATGTTAGATGTTATTTTCTGCCATATCTAATGACTTAGAGTAGGACTTAAATTTTATTCTACCACAAAGAATTATCAGGAAAAATTGAAGATATATATTTAATCTTTAGATATGTTGTGTTTGTCTAGATGAATCCTTAACCAATTGGAAAAGAAAATTGTGCCTCATATATCAATAATTTTTTTCAATAAAATGAATTAGGGGACGGGATAAGGGAAGAGAAATTGAAGATTACAAATAGAAAATTGAACTCTCACCAATAATATGAAAGATTGTAGGAAACTATAGGTGAAAAACAAGATGGGTGGGTGGAATTGGGTGGAGGGGGCCAAATCGAATATGGACTGATCGAAAATGAGTGAGGTGAAAATGAATAAAATATTCAATTTGAATCATAATTGGTAAGGATATAAATTGATGAACTCAATGGATAATATGGATCTCCATTGCTTCTTATTATATAAAGAAATGAGTACTTCAAATTACAAAACTAATTTTTTTTTTCTCTCTCCTCTTAGGATGTGCTTAGTATGAAGAAATAATTCAAAGGGTAAAAATTCGGATTGGGAGTCTGAGTTGGGGTAGAAAGTATTTTATTCTTAAGTTGGAGGAAACGAAGTTTTGTAAACATTAAAGTAAACCAAACATGAGAAAATAAAAAATATTTTTTTTATACAAAGCACACTCTTAATAAGTTTGATTTAATTCATTTTTCTGATGATAGATCAACTGAAACTTTTATTTTTTATTGTAAATCTTCTTGTTATTTTTGCAACATGAGGCGATTGATTTGTGTTGTATGTGGTTCATCCCGTAGAGGATCGTAAGTTTTTTGTCTTCAGTTTACTTTTGTCTCTAGTGTTTTTTTTATGTACATGACTTATTCTGATACATTGTTTGAAATTTGTTGAATTATTGGTAACGTGAGTTAGAATGGTGATTTCTAGATGCTATATGATGTGTGGTGTGCGTTACTTTGTGATTATAAAAACGTTAAATGTCATTTTTTGTCATATTAACGACTTAATTTTTTTCTATCACTAAGAATTGTTATGAAAAACTGAAGATAAAGATTTCATCTTTAGAAATAAGTGAACTTTGTAGAGATTCCTAGATCCTTGCATACTCTAAGGGGAGTGCAATTGGTGGAATATCCATATATTGCGATTTATAATATGATTGACTCACTTTTATATGATTGGATAACCAACCAATTTAAAATAAGTTGAGTTGAGCGTATAGCCATTTACCACACTTATAGCCAACAAACGTAGTTACTAAGATTTAGTTAAGTCAACTACATAAAATAGTAAAAGGAAATGATCATCAGTTATTGTTTTAACTAACAATATAATGACCAAATTATCAATTAATATCGACAATAACCCAAACTTTGGTATCCACTTTTATTTTTCTCTATCCCACTTTTAAAATGTGACTCTTTTTTATATGTATTTCGATAAAAAAATATATTATTTTATTAAATTAATATTAAAATCAGTGGTCTTTTTTTTTGTCTTCATTTGATTTTGTGTATTACATTATATTTGCATGGGTCTACATTATTTATACAATATAGATATATTACATGGATATTATATACCAATGTATAAATATTGTATAACAATGTGTATAAATGTATATACGTCTCTTACATATAATTATACATCATATATACATGGATATACATTATATATATAATATAGATACATTATATATATTAGCTGGAAAAATTAGTTGCTTGGTATATTTGTGTAAGAAATCCTAAAATAGATTATCTCATTTAATTATATGCATTGAAATCAATAAACCTTAAAATCTTAAACATATTTCAATTGAGATCAATGTATATATTGAAATGAGATAATTTATTTTATGTTATTAATTTAACTATCTAATAGTAGACGTTTGAGAGTGCATACAAAGTTTTTCAAAATTTATCATGTGTTTAGATGCTCAATTGGAACAAACTATAGATTGAACGTCTAAGTAAAATTTACTGACAAATTAAATATTAAGCCTTACAAGTTTGTGCACATACAAATATTTCACTTGCTATCTTCAATCGCTACATTTGTAGTAACTCTGTCTACCAATATTTAATAACAAATGAAGTTATGATCTCTTTTTATTAAAATTTGAGCTCTAATCTTCTATTATTTCATCTATTTTATTCATTATTGGACTGCACTCTTGATTTTGTAGCAATATATATGAGTGGTTACTTATGGTTATTATTCTCATGATTTTAAATTTTTTCCTTGAATTAGATATAATCAATCACAATTTCATGAAAGTGGTTTGAGCGAAATACGAGATGACAGTCGTAAAAATAGTAAGCCAGAGTATTATGATGCGCTCTCTTATTTGAAGGAAGTTAAGGACATGTTTTCTGACCAAGCAGAGAAGTATAACATGTTTCTTGATGTTATGACCGACTTTAAGAGAAAAAGGTTTGTTACTACAATTTGTCTATTGTTATGGTCTTCAATAATTTATGTGGGACTAAGTCTTTAATATTTCTCACAGAATTGATACTGTTGGTGTCATAGCAAAAATAAAAGAATTGTTTAAAGGTCATCCTAGATTGCTGCTTGGATTTAATCTTTTCTTGCCCAATGGCTATGAAATAATCCTCACGGATGAAGACAAGAAGAAAACAGATTTGGAACAAGCAATCAGTTTAATGAACAAAATAAAGGTAACATTTATGTTATCTTTTGATTTTAGTAATAAAAGGTCTTTTTTTATATATAAAAAAACCTTTAGTCCTAACTAGCTAATTTATTACTTGTTGTAGAAATGTTTAGGAAATGACTATGAGTACAAATCCTTCATAAATATTCTATCCATGTGCAAGAAGGAGTGTAAGAACGTCGAAGAGGTGAACCGTGAGGTGATAAACATTTTAAAATTGAATATATATTATAGACGATCATCGTGTTCTTCTTTATTAATAAGTACTATTTTTTATATGTATAGGTTGCTATACTTCTCAAGAATCATCCAGATCTCGTAGATGAGTTCGCTAAATTCTTGGTAGATTCGTCTATTGCCAATTTGTTGTCTAACTTGGATGACAACAAAATATTGAAAAAGTGAAATATTGGAAGTGCTTTTTAGTCTAATTCATAGCGATGCTATGTGAATTTAATTAGTAGAATAATATATCTCAAATTGTTTAATTGAAAACTTAGTTTGTTTTGTTTAATAATCATTATTTGTTTTCATTTTGCCCTGTATTGTTTACTTGATACAAAACTTTTATCATATGTGAGGTATATTTAAAGTTGACTTTTTTTCAACATTATTATGATCAATGTTCTTCTTCTCTAGATTTCGTAAAACTCACGCGTGGAAAAGTTCAAAAATTACAAAAAGAGTTGATAATTTTTTTATTCTTGAAATTGATTGCAGTTAAATCTAAACTAATTGGGATAAAGAATGTTGATGATATGTAATAAATTTATAATGACATTTTTATTGCAATATATAATTGTTTCTTAAGTGGATAGGTTGTGACGTGCTTTTTATAACACTGATTGCTGTCTGTGTGATGAGAAAACAATGGAGACCAATGTACATCTGTTTGAGAAATAGAAGTGCAAATGGACCTCCAATATATGGCTAGAGATGATTCAATGGACACTGAAGAATGTAGGAATCATCAAGACTTTTGAGAGCATCAGGAGGAAACACTGGAAGAAAATGAAGAAGGAAATTATGGCAGCTATAGGTGGAGCTATCCTCTATCACACATGGCGAGCCAGGAATTGAAAGATATTCAAAGGAAAGCAAATAAGTACAAATGAGGTAGTTCGACAGATAAAGAAAGAGATTAAACAGAGGGTAAAATTATTATACAGTTCAAAAAAAGCATAGAATTGTAGGCAGCTTATTCTATGTAATTAGTTTTATAGTTTTGTCGGAGGCCTAACTTCTGTTATCAGAGAATAGGTGCTCTTTAGGTTGTAATTGTTTTTGATGGTTATGGTAATCTTTTACATTTGTTACCAAAAATAAATAAATTATAGTTTCGATAATTGCGCTTCACAACAATAATTTTGTTTGCTATGAAAGCTGCAATTTGTATATTTCACTTGCCCGTTTGTATATAATATACAAACAAAGTATGTATATATAAAATTCCCTAAATTGAATCAAGCCAACATATTTTTAAAACAAAAGACTAAAATACCCCCGTGTTTGACCTAATTGTCAATAACCCGGCAGGACTACGAAGAAGGAAAGGGGCTTACGATTCTTCAGTAATATTATATACGGTGAGAGTCACCTTACTAGGTATTATAATAATAGACGCATTATTTTTTTCTCCAACAGAGAGTAGAAAGGTATAAATAGAGATTTAGTAATGTTTGATTGTATTCTAAATATTTTTTTAATGATCAAACGGATCCTTAATGATTTTTTCTATGGATTAATTCTTAATATTGTTGTATATTACACTATTTTTGCAGCATGGCGCGATTGAAAGTCCAGGTATCTGCATCGGCATCTGCGAACGAGAAATTAAAGCGGCCAATTAGAGAATTGTAAGTTCTATTCACTCAAGTTGCCCATATTTTCAGTTGTAAATTGCCTTGATACAATAATCATTTAAAATATATCATCTCCCTTTATTATACGAATTAACGAAAAACCTTAAGAATGTTCCGATTAAGACTCATGTGAATAATTAAATTTACTTTATGTACTTAACTGCATAGATATTTGCATAATTTTTTTTCAAAAATTTGAATACAAAGTGTTTGATCATGCGCTTAGATACTCAACTTAAACAAAGGCCACAAATGCCTATCAAGATTTCGTCACGTATGAGATACCACATGTCTTTATTAAATTTTGAGCTATTATCCTTCCGTGATCGGTATCCTTGTTGCGTTCGCGATGCCCATGCTGGTTGCCTTATTAGGAGGAAGAGTTTTGTTGGGTCTTGTGTTTCAAGTTTTGAAATCAATTGAGGGCGATTCCATATTTCCATACCTCTAAAGTTGGGACTCCGATTATTTTCCCATTTAATGATATGAGTTAGGATAATGTATCAATCTCATAATTTCATCCTCATTCGTGATGCCCATGTCGGTTGCCTTCGTGACCGCGATCACAGGAGCCCTTCCGCGATCGCGGTGCCTAGCTCAGTGTCGCTTGCGATCGCGATGTCTGTTGTCTAGCTCAGTGTCCCTCTGCGATTGCGGACCCCTCAGCCGTGATCACTAGGAAGAGTTTTGTCTGGTCTTGCTAGTGTGTTTCAACTTGTCGTTTTGTCTGGTCTTGCTAGTGTGTTTCAAGTTGTGAAATCAATTGAAGGCAATCCCATCTTCCCATCCTAAATAGTCTATGGGTTTGAGATAAAGATAAGATAATTCGATTAATTTCCTATTTAATGAAATAAGCTAGGGACAATGTATCTATTCAAGCAATCTCATAATTTCACCCACTTCCTTGCGGCTCGTGATGCCCATGTTGGTTGCCTTCCGCGATCGCGGGTCTAACTTAGCGTCACATCGCAATCGCAGGCCCATCAACCGCAATCGCGATGAAGAGTTTTGTCTAGTCTTGCTAGTGTGTTTCAATTTGTGAAATCAATTGAAGGCGATCCCATTTTCCCATTCTTGTGGTTCGATCCCAACCTCTAAAGTTGGAACATTGTGGAAATAGTTTATGGGTTTGAGGTAGAGATAAGATAGTCCAATTAATTTTCCATTTAGTGATATGATCTATAGATATCTACTCAAGCAATCTCGTAATTTCACCCACTTTATTGATGGTCTGCATCCTTGATTAGTGCTACTTATGAGTTATGGCTATGGTAATTATGATGCATTGGTTTTTCTCTCTCGAATGTATTAGGTATGGTCAATCACAATTTTGTGAAGGTGGTTCGGGCAAAAGAGGAGGTGACCGCGGTAGCGTTGGTGGCAATGCTAGTAACCCAAATGTGACAACTAATGATGCATTGACTTATTTGAAGGAAATAATTAAGGACATGTTTCCGGACCAAAGTGAGAAGCTTAATGTGTTCCTTGAGGTTATGAATGACTTTAAGGCTCAAAGGTTTGCTACTACAATTTGCCTAGTTCATGATCCTCATTTATTTCTATTATGCTTTGGTGATTGATTACGTGAGACTTAAGTCTTCGAATATTCCTCACAGAATTGATATTGTTGGTGTCATAGCACGAGTGAAAGAATTGTTTAAAGGGTATCCTAGTTTGCTCCTTGGACTCAATTCTTTCTTGCCCAAGGGCTATGAAATAATACTCGATGACGAAGTTGAGGCTCCCTCGAAGGAAACAACTGTCTTTGGTTAAGTTCTTGGTGTATGGATTTGTTTTGAGCAAAGTGTTGTTGAGTTTGGTTAGTATGGTTTTTAATATGATTTGCTTGATCTTGTCAGATAGGTATGGTAAAGGGTTCACTTTCTGTGAAAAGGTTAAGAAAAGACTACACAGCCCAACTGATTATCAAACATTCTTAAAATGTCTCCGTTTTTACAGCAGAGATATAGTTTCAAGGCAGCAGTTACAAAGTTTGGTACGTGTATCATGCATCTAATCTATCTTTTTTGCTCGTTTATAATTTCTGCTGTGCTAAGCATAAGGTTGCAAGTTGTACACTAAACAACAACAACCCAATCGTGAGGGAAAAAATCCTTGTGATCGCACTTTCTATATAGTATTTTTCTTCATTTATGTTATTTCTTTTTTGATCTGTTTGATTTGTTTTTTCCTTGAGTTGAGAGTCTCTTGAAAACAAACTCTCTACCTCCCAGTAAAGGTAAGATCTGCGTACACTCTATCCTCTCCATATCTCACTTATCGGATAACACTAGCACTCTGTTTGGATCATTGTTATCCATTGTTTCATAATGTATTGTATTCTATCGTATTGTATTGTATGGTAGATACAATGTTTGGCTAGACTGTATTGTTTGTTGTTGTTTAATAACATTTTTATTGTTTGGTTTGACGGTATCATATTGTATTGTAATTTATAAATTTACTAAAATATCCTTAATTATTCTAGGGTAGGAGGTTTGACTAGAATTAAATAATATAAGGTAAAGGGTAAAATAGTACTATGAAATATTATGTAAAGATATAATTGGGAAAAAAAATTAAGTAACAATAGAAACACACCAAATTGGTTGTTCCATAAAATGGGAGTTTTCATTGTTACGTAACAACGGAATTTAACAATACATTTTAAGTAACAATCAAAACAAACATTGTAGGTATAGTAACGATACAATACAATACAATGGGTAACAATGATCCAAACAGGGTGTAGGTATTTTGTTGTTGTTCTCTATTTTGACCGACAAAAGGAAGGAACAAGGGTACTGAATCCTGTTTTAACAGGATTTAATTTTGTGGTACTAATGTCTTTGAAATGATGTACAAGTTGGTCTGGTTGTTGTTATTTAAGCATAATAATAGGTTTGAAAGCATGCTACTCATTTCAGGTTTCTAGTATACTCGGAAATCATCTCGATCTTATGGAGGGTTTTAATGAATTTATAGAGTGTTACAAACGAGATGGTAAATCTTGAAATTTCATGACGGTAAACTTGTTATGTCACATTCCATTTTGACTGGTTACTACTTTTGCAGTTGGAATTTTTGTAGGTGAAGTGACTAAGTGGGATGAAGGGCATACCAAGTCCACAAAGAAATACAAAGAGCAGAAGTGTAAAATTGAGGCTCCTCCAGTACAGGGAAGTAATTTTGAAGAAGCTATCAGTTTTGTGAAGAAAGTAAAGGTTATTCTCTTGCTTCTTAGTTTATCAACATATCTATCGGATTCTCATATATACTTTTATAATAATACAGATATATGTACTATTATAATTATAATTGTATATGAGTCTTTGCGGTTATCACTTTGTGCAGGTTCGTTTCCAAAGCGACAACCGTGTGTATGGATCCTTCTTAGCCATTTTGAAGATGTACAAGGAACACAAGAACATTGATAAAGTCTATCATGAGGTGATAAACCATTTTTAAGTTGGATACACAAATATATATTATTAGTTATTGATTTGTGACTCTTTTTTTGTTCTTTTTCTGTATAGGTCGCCATACTTTTTAAGGATCATCCAGATTTGCTTGATGACTTCACAAAATACTTACCAGATTCTTCACCTAATGTGGTGCTTAAACGTTATATGGATGAGTTAACCATCCGCTTTAGTTTCTTATAATAATATTATTGGTTGCTTGGAATTATTTTTCCTATTTCTAATGACTAGAGATTCAGTTTTATTTCTATAAAACACTAGTGATCATTTTGTTCTTGATTGTAGTAGAAGCAGGGGCAAACCAATTATCCCACCATAAGCTAGAAGTGCCTACTACGAAATATTAGACAACACTCCAATATCTATTAACCTTCTATTCTAATCTCAATCTACATACCCTCATATCTAGATCATGTCATCGATAAGTTGCAAGTGTGTCGTGTCTTCCTTGTCTAATCACTCCTCCCCATTGTTATTTCGGGCTATCTCTATCTTTCCTCAAATCCACCATAATCAACCTCTCATACCTCACAATTGAGACGTTTGTGCATCTTCTCTCCGAGAAATCCAAATTAACGGGAGATTTTTTTTTTTAGGGATTAAAAGAGTTGGGAAAGAAAGAAGAAGGAGCAAATTATTTTTTTTTAAAATGCAAAAAGATAAAAGAATATTATTGCTTCAATATAGCACTTATGTCATACTTTTTTAGTCAAATTTACAGCTAGCGTTGCTACTCGATTTAATAGAATAACATACTTTAAATTGTTTAATTGAAAACTTATTTGATTGTTGTATTCAATTATTCATCATTTATTTTCATTTTGCCCAGAATTTTTATTTGATATTAAACTTTGATCATATTTAAGGTATATTAATATTTTCTTCTACATGTTTATGGTTTTGGGTGATAAATTAGTAGAAATATACAATTGTTTGTCATGGTGATAAAATTCATCAAATGTTCTCACACATAATGGTGATAAAATTAGCTCATGAGATATAACTTGGCTACTCTGTCAAATTTTGGGTTAATTTATCCATTTATTAGCCCAATCAATTTTAATCCAACCCATAAATATATAGTCCAAAAATGATTCAAGAAAAATATTGTCAAACTATTTTCAAAAGTACTTCTTTTCTTATTTGATATGTTATATATAATTATATAAGGAAAAAATAATTTTATTAAGTCTCGGAAATTTATAAAAATAAATAAATAATGCAACTAAAATTTAGTAATAATTAGACGAATTGGGTTATGATCCGCATTTTACCCAATTAATTTTAATTCAAATAGCTTTTGAGTATGTTAATAATCCATCTATTTATTAACTTTAATTCATTTTGATTCGCCTCAATTTAACACAACTCACCCATTTTGCACATCTACTCATCCGAATAATGTTGAGGAGAGTTAGAGTTCAAATCACACAAAATTTGATGAAAAAATTATATGACCACATAATAACTTATTTGCCATTTGAGTGGAATGCATTGAATGCGGACTTATCACTAATCCTCAAAGTTCAATTCCATTTTATGATAATATTTTAAATAAACCTCATAAGTCATCTAATTCAATATTTTAGAATAATTGTATATTATAGTCGGATATAATAATTCATCATCACCAAAATTGAAGTACAATTTCAAAAATTAAATATCCAATATAGTCTTAGAATTTTGTCACATATCACACAGACTATAAGCATGCATGATGTTGGTAAGAAATAAAATTGAAGGCATAATTTTTTTCTATTTGAGGTGTATTGCATTAATTATGAATTTATTACATAACTCAAAATACTACAAAATAACTAACTATACTTTGAAGATTTCACATGATTATCATTTATTATAGTCAAGTGTGATGCAACACAGTCTAACATGATTTAATTATAAATCACAAAAATCAAGGAGTATAATTCAAAAAATTAAATAACATCTTTTTTAGTCTTCGTCGATATAAATTCCATTATATCCCGAATTTACAAATGAATGAAAAGGGAGTTGTTTAGATATAAATAAATGGAAGTGCTAAATGACCAGAAAATTTGACCAGAATTTGGTCAGAAAATTTTAAAAACTATAAAAAAAAATTATTTTAAAATAAACTGAACTTTTTTCCATTTTTTAGTTAAAATGTATTAAAGTTAAAAGGGTAAAAATGTTTTAAAAGGTAAAATATCATTCTGGTCAAAAAGATTTTTCCTAAATAAAAAACAACCAATTGTTTAGTGAAAAACTACTCAATTAATGTACGAATTTTTTGAAGTAATATAGTTTAAAGATGTCATAGTTGTATAAAAAAAAATATTAGTCAATAATAATTGTATGGATAATTTCTAAAAATATATTAGTCAATAATTATTGTATGGATAATTTCTTCATGTCGAGTATGAGTCCTTTTTTTATATATAAAGTATAAACTTATGGGTCAAACTTACATTTAAAAAATATATTAAAATTATGATTTAGTAAAAACTCCAAAATAAATTGAGTATTATAATTTTAAAAATTAAACATCTACCAGTGCTTCTTATCTTGTTCATATAACTTTATTGGATCTAACTTTGCAAATAAATGAAAAGAATTTTTTAATATGAAAAAAAATTAATCACCGATGAAAAGCCTCTTCCATTATTATTTGATTTCTTAGAAGTAATATTGTTTCAAAAATGGAAAAAACTTACTTATGTATAATAAGTTTACAATGAGGATTACAATGTCGAAATTTAAACGTTCAACAAGTTTAGTATTTTATTGTAAATCACATAAACTCATATTATTACCATAATACGTATATTGGTGAAAGAGATCTGGCCATATAAAAAAAATTCCATTTTGAAATGGATTACATTGACCACAAATTTAGAACTTAACTAAAAACACTAACAAGAAAATCAATTGTTCTTTTGGGGAAAATTAGTAAAACTTATAATTTAGTCATATTAATATAGTGTGATCCAAAATAGTTTAATTTCTAATGATAAATGTTAATAAGAATAATTTTAAATTTTAAAATATTCAACATCGTCTTTAATGTCCAATAAACATGAACTCCAATACATCTTAATTTTTCAAATATACATAAAAAAATTATTTTAAATTCGAATAAATTGACAATCAATTGTAGCATATGTTGTGCTTTTTGAGTAATATTTTTGTGAATTGGTATTGTTTCGTGATGAATTTTTTTTAATTATATGTAATAATTGTATAATTACAATTTTAATGCATAAATCATATGCTTATTGATTACTCAAACACATTTGTTTGTGTTGTGTTAGTTATTTATGAATATATGTATAGATCTCGTCATCTTATTTGCTTGTGAAATACTTATTTTTTATTTAATGTATCAGTGGAACCAACTTATTTTTAAAATATGTATAATTCAACTTCTTTCTAGCTATTGATTTAAGGAGGTTTATTGCCTTATTTAAAATGTGAAGGGAGTATCATTTTCCATACTCAAAATATTAATGGATAAAGTTTTTATTACAAATTTAGTTGAGTGATTTTATAAGGGAAGAGTCATAAGTTGAGTAATTTTATTGATACAAAATAAAGTTAAATAACTTTGAAACATAATTCTTCATAGTTAAAATGACTATAATGTGACATTAAGTAATGTATTCAATTACGAAAAATCGAGTTCTTTGCATTTTGCTCCCCTAACATGTACACTTTTTTGTGATTTAAATGTTCAACGATTTTAGTATTTTATCACAACTCATACAAACTTGTACGGTTGTACCAATATGTTTATTGATGGAAAGAGATCTGATCGTGTAATTTTTTATTTATTTTGAGATGAATTACATAAATTGCAATTTTACCACTTAATCAAAATACTAGTAACAAAAATCAATTGCTCTATTTTGAAAAATTAGTAAATCTTATAATTGCAGTCAAATATAACCTAGAGTAATATAGTATGATCTAAAATAGTTTAATTTCTTATCATGAAAGTTGATAAGTATAATTATAAAGATTCAATGGTATCTTAATGTCTAGTCAGTATGACTTCAATTATCTCAAATTTACAAAAAAAAAAAAAAAAAAAAAATCTTTAACAATTAATCAATCATTGCGTAAGTGGTGCTTTTTGAGTAATATCTATTTTTTTTCAAATTCTAATTAGTTTGAGATGGAAATTTTACTTATATGTAATAAATTTACTATGACAATTTCATTACATAAATCAAATCTATGTTTATTAAAATAATCCGAGCACATTTGTTTGTGTTGTGTTACTTTTGAAAAAAATAATTTAAGAAGAAGATTTTTGTCCATGATATCCTAGTTTTAATTTATCGATGTTATATATTTACATTGTTTCGATATATGTTTAATATCTAGTAAGTTACTTATGAATATTAATATATGTATATCTCGTCATTTCAATTGCTCGTAAATTACTTATCTCTTACTTAGAGCATGTTTGGCTTTGCTGTTATAAATTTAAAAAAATTAAATCATTTTTTAAACGAATTTTCAGAAAAGTGTTTTTGAAAAAAACGATTTGTTTTTGGCTATTCATTTGAAAAATATTTTTCATAAGTAATTTGTGTTTGACTGATCTTTTTTAAATTAAAAAGTGCTTTTGAGAGTCAAATACGGAAAATGACAACTATTGATGTACTTTTAATATTAAAATTGTTTTATAGATAGAAACTATTTTAAATATCTATTATAAAAAATTTAATCAAACTTTATATTTTTAAAATTAAAATGTACATATTTAAATTTTCAATCAAGAATACCTTTTTTGGGAGGGTTGAAATCTTTAATTGTTATTTTCTTCTCTTTTTCTAACCTTGCAAAATTATTGTTATTATCGTTTTTTTTCTAATTCTTTATAATTCTATTAAATTATATGTAAAATATAAAATAATAATATATAAACATAAAATAAAATATAAAATTTATTCTATAAAAATATAAAATAAATTTATTTAATGAAATTTAACCAAACTTATGAGATATGTTAATTAATTAATAAGAGATATATTGGTAAATATGTATATATGAAAGGGATATTTTAGTCTTGAGAAAAATATATTTTTTGTTTCTGCTTTTGTTTTTCTTTTAAGAAGCAAAATTTTTTAGCTTCTTCCCAACAACAACAAAAACTGTTTCTACCTCTATTTAAAAGCGTTTTACTGATTTGCCAAACACGTGATTTTTCAATAAATGTGTCTCTAGCCTTTCAATAGGAATGTCAAACAGACTCTTAATGTATTAGTAGAATCAATTTATACGCGCCACGTTGCATAATATTCCAATAATTAATAATTATTTGGTTTAGATTCGGATAAGATTTTCAGTGCAAAGTAAGAATATTTTTTTTGTCGTCATGTAATTTGGTCATACTCGATTACAATATTTACGAGTTTAGTTACCAAATTAATTAAGGAAACATGATTTGCACAAAAATGAGTGTAAATATATAATTGTGTTGAAATATATATTATTTCTTAAGTAATTAGGGCGCGTGCATTTTATAACCTTCACAAGTTATGACGGTAAAAGTTACTACAACTAAATTAATATATTGTTAGTGCCGTTATAACGTTATCGTGCATGCTTTTTTTTGCTTTTACGTAAACGCATATTATTAGGTTAAAATCTAAACTTAGAAGAAGATTATAAATATAACTCAAATCTTAAAACCTATCAATCAAATTGGGGATAATAGATTGAAAAATATGACCCGGGCATAACAAATGAAAACTTGGGCTCATTCATAAACTTGAAAATGTGTACACTTGTCACTATATTTGAGCCCATTTCAAGACTTTCTCCATTTTAGCCCCTCAACCAAATGTTTTGGACGATATATATGTGCAATAGTCCTATATTACTTATTAATTTATTAAATTAAGATAAAATTTAATTAACTTTTTTTCTCATTTTATCCCTACAATTAATGCTCTTAAGAAAATATTATTAAAAAAATTAATTTAACCATAAAATAATGGACATTTATTAAATGTTTTGAATTTCATGAAAACTAGTAGTACTTACTCAACGTGGAATATAATTACAATAAAATCTTTCTAAATTAAAATTATATTATTGAAATTGTAAAATACTATTATTTTGTAGAGGTATTAATTAATCAATAAATTAATAAATATTAATTTAAAGAATATTTTGAAATTTAATGAATATACCTTGATCCCCCCCCCCCCCTCTTAAAACAATATAGACATACTTGCTCATGAGATAAAATTTATGAGCAAAAATAGTGGGATGTTGAAAAGAAAGAAGAATGGAAGAATAAACAATAATGAAAAATCAAAAGATCAAAAGAAAGGGAGTGAATAGAGTATTGAAGTGAATATAAATAAATGTTTTCTTGGGCAGGATTTTTGATTTGAAAGGAAAAAATTATTGAGCAGTGTAATTTCTTAAAACCATCAAGTGGTTTAGGACTTTTCTTAGTGATTTTACTTTAGTGGACATTTGGGTGGGAAAAAAATGAATTTACAGCAACACCCTTGTCAGTCCTCTCTAATTACGAAAATAACCCCAAAAGTAGAGTCATGCCAAATTTGTGCCTAAATAGTGGTGCCAAATATATTTATTGTTTTACTATATAACTCTTTGAATATAATAAATACAACGTCTTGAAAAAAATAATAGAAAAATGATTATAATTAGTGATAAGGATAAATTAGGAACTAAGTGTAAAATTATCCATTGATTTCATAAAGTGAACAAGTATCGTTGATCATCCCAAAATAGTATAGTGGGCAACTATCATTGGACGGAGATAGTAGTAAGTTACTTATGAATATATGTATATCTCGTCATTTCAATTGGTCGTAAATTTACATATGTTTTAGTTAATGTATCAGTGAAATCAATTTTTACGCGCCACGTTGCATAATATTCCAATAATTAATAATTATTTGGTCTAGATCCAGATCAGATTTTCAGTACAAAGTAAGTATTATTTTTTTGTCGTCATGTAATTTGGACGTACTCGGTTACAAAATTTGCGAGTTTAGTTACCAAACTAAACAAGGAAACATGATTTGCATAAAAACGAGTGTAAATATATAATTATGTTGAAATACATATTATTTCTTAAGTGATTAGGTCACATGCATTTTATAACCGTCACAGGTTATGGCGGTAAAGTTACTATAACTACAGTAATAAGTTGTTAGTTCCGTTATAACGTTATCCTGCATGTTTTTTACTTTTACGTGAACGCATATTATTAGGTTAAACTCTAAACTTTGAAAAAAATTATAAATAGAACTCAAAATCTTAAAACCTATCAATCAAATTGGGGTTAATAGATTGAAAAATAAGACCCGATCATAAGAAATGAAAACTTGGGCTAATTCATAAACTTGAAAATGTGTACAGTTGTCGCTATATTTGAGCCCATTTCAAGACCTTTTCCTTTTTTGCCCCTCAACCAAATGTTTTGGACGATATATATGTGCAATAGTCTGATATTGTAAGTACATATTTTGTGTAACTGTGGCCGCGTTACATAATATATAACAGCACCAACATTATTTTTATCAATTCATTTTTTTCTGCCTCACCTCTTCGCCTTTTACCTCTTTGTTTCTCAAAACTTGTCTTCTGTGTTGTGTGTTGTAGTTCTGAGTCGGAGAGGAGGGAAAGAGAACAGGGGAAAGGGAAAAAGGGGCACAAAGAAAATGAATTGAGAGAATTTTTTTATCTGATCTAAACCATTGGATTAACTCTTTGTTTGTGTTGATAGATCTGTTGTTGAGACTTTTGGTTTTTCATCCTCAGAAAATCTGAGGAAAATCTCAAAAGTGAGTTGTTTTGAAAATGGAAGCAGATTTTTTTCTATTTTTTTCTTTGTTGATGTTAAAAAACTTTTCTTGCTGTTCTGTTTTTTTTTTTTACAGGATGAAACGATTGAGAGATGATGGGTATGATAGCCCTTCATTTAAGCGGCCATTTGGTTCTAACCGAGGAGAATCGTAAGTTGTTTGGCTTGTGTTCATTTTGTATGTGATGATTTTTTTGTATGTACTTGTTTTTGATGGATTTTATTTTTTTGAATTCTTGGTAACTCTAGGTAAATCAGTGATTTCTAGTTGTTATATCTTTATGTGTTGTGTCTAACTTTGTGATAAAAAAATGTTTAATGAATTAGAATAGGTTTATCATTTTTTTTTATCAGTCAGAATTATCAAGCAGATATGAAAATAAAGATTGGATCTTTACCCATGTTGTTTTTGTTTGGGTGAGTTTTGTTTGCTTTTATTTTTTTGTCTGTTAGTTCATTTTTAGGGCAAAGGCTATAAACTTACCAACATAACCATTATTTATTTGGTTGTATCAAATCAAGGGATTAGTCAATTTTGAATGAACTATGAATTTGCTGAATTTCTGGTAATTCTAGGTAAATCAGTAATTTTTAGTTTTTCATCATGTGGTGTGTTGTGTGTGATTATGTTACCAGAAAATATTTGGATGCCATTTTCTGCTTTATCTAGTGTTTTAGGGTAGGTCCTATCATTTTTCTTACATCACTCAAGATTATCAGGCACAATTGAAGATAAAGATTATCTTTATCCATGTTGCATTTGTTTGGGTGGGTCTAGTTTGCTTTTTGTTTATCTATTAATTCATTTTTAGGGCAAATGTGTTAACTTAGCACCACAATCACTATTTATTTGGTTATATTGTATCAACAGTTTTTTCAATTTTGAATGAACTATAAATATCATTGGTTTGAAGTGGATGAGAGTATAATTTAACCTATTGGAGCATATGGGGAGGAGGTCTGTGACAATAAATTTGACTGGCAAATTTTCGCTGTGGTTCTCTGTGTAATGTTTTTCTTCTTTTCTTTTTTCCCCGATGAAGCTACAGTCCATCACAAGTTCCAGGAAGTGGTCCGGGTGGAGGAGGTGGTGGCAGCAGTGCTGGTGGAGCTGGTGCTACTGCTAGTAACCCAAAGCTGACAACTGGTGATGCGTTGTCTTATTTGAAGGAAGTCAAGGACATGTTTCAAAGCCAAAGGGATAAGTATGACATGTTCCTTGACGTTATGAAAGACTTTAAAGCTCAAAGGTTTGCTACTTTAATTTGCCTAGTGCCATTTTCATTTCTATTCATATTTGGTGATTTATGTGGGACTTATCTCAGAAGTCTGTGATTTTTTCTTCGCAGAATTGATACTGTTGGTGTCATAGAAAGAGTAAAAGACTTGTTTAAAGGGCATCCTAGGTTGATCCTTGGATTCAACACTTTCTTGCCCAAGGGTTATGAAATAACCCTCAATGATGAAGATGAGGCTCCTCCAAAGAAAGTTGAGTTTGAAGAAGCTATTAGCTTTGTGAACAAAATAAAGGTTACATTTCTGCTACCTTCCAGTTTAAACAATAAAGGTCTGCCTTTTTCTTTTATAAAAAACTCTAGTCCTAACTTACTAGGTTATCATTTCCTGCAGACCCGTTTCCAAAATGATGATCACGTTTACAAATCCTTCCTAGATATTTTGAACATGTATAGGAAGGAGCACAAGGGAATCGATGAGGTGTACCGTGAGGTAATAATTTTTTAAAATTGGGTTACATTACATAAATATATTATAGATGATCTTTATGTTTTAATTTTTTGTTACTATTTGTCATATCATATGTGTAGGTTGCCGTACTTTTTAGTGACCATCCAGATTTGCTAGATGAGTTCACTAGGTTCTTGCCAGATAATTCAGGAACTGCATCAGCAGCACAAACTTCAGTTGGCAGGCCTTCATTCCATCGTTATGATGAGAGGAGCTCAGCTATGCCCATTCTTAGGCAATCACACATGGACAAGGTTTTCCTTTTTTGCTTTTTCTTTCCTGGTTGTTTTATTCATCTATTAGTGCTGGTTGCCCTACAACTATACTCACCTCCTTCAATCTGTTGTATCTGAAGCGCTTCCGGCGGGATAGGATTATTGGTCCTTATGCTGAAAGAGACCTTAGCATTGAGCGGCCTGATTTGGACGACGAAAAAACAATGATAAAGTTGCATAAAGAGCAAAAGAGACGTGCTGAAAAAGAGAGCAGGGACAGAAGAACTCATGATCAGGATTATAAAGAACCTGATAATGAGAATAATGAAGATCTAAGCATGCAGCGTCACACTGATAAAAAGAAATCTGCTCGGAAGGTTGAAGAATTTGGAGGACCTCATGAAGATAAAGATGCCCTGAAAAGTGAGTGCATGATTACCATTGTCTGAATGTATGTGTTTGTTGTGCTGCATTAAAACTTCCACCATTAAGGGCTATGGTTGTGATAAAACTGATTTGAAGGCCATCTATTTGCTTTGTGTTAATTCATGGTGAATTACAAGGGCTCGTTCTTAACTATTCTAGAAGTTGCTAAATGTTCCCAATTTCTTTTCAGGCGGTTTTACTCTTCATTTTTGGTTTTCTTGATGTATGCATCTGTTTTCAGCGTAAACTGTTGCTGAGTTTGATTATTAACCTTTTAATATAATTTGCTTGATTTTGCCAGATATGTATAGCCAAGAGTTCAGCTTCTGTGAAAAGGTCAAGGAAAGACTACGAAGTCCAACTGATTATCAGGCTTTCTTAAAATGTCTTCACATTTATAGCACAGAAATAATTACAAGGACCGAGTTACAAAGTTTGGTACGTCTATCATGCAATTATTTTAATCCTTTTTGCTCCTATGTGATGGTAATCTTTGTTTATAATTTTTGCTATCTATGGTTTGCTTTGGTTCCGTTTGATTTTTCCATACACAGTATTAGTTGCTCTGCTGATGCTGCAAAATGGTTCTGATGGTATGCTAGGACTAGATCCATTATGCTAAACATATCCTCTCTTTTGACTGAAAAAAGGGATAAAAAAGGTTCCCCTCTTTGTTGAGGTGGAAAATGAACTGAATCATGGTTTTACTGGATTTTGTGGTACTAATATTTTTGAAATGATATACAAGTCAGTCTGGGATTTGAAAGCATGCTCATCTCAGGTTGCTGATCTGCTTGGAAAACATCCTGATCTTTTGGAAGGTTTTGGTGAATTTCTAGAGCGTTGCGAACAAGATGGTAAGTCTTGAAATTTCATGATGGTAAATCTGTTGAGCCACATATATGTGAGTACATTCTGATTGGGTTCCTGCTTTACAGATGGATTTCTTGAAGGTGTTATGAGGAAGAGTAGGTGGAATGACGGGCATGCTTCCAAGTCAGTAAAGGACGATGGGAAAGACAAAGAGCCGAAGCGTGAGACTGATGGAACTAAAGAAAAGGACCGATACAAGGAGAAATACTGGGGAAAATCCATCCAAGAACTTGACCTCTCAAACTGCAAACGCTGCACGCCCAGTTATCGGCTTCTCCCTGATGATGTAGGACATTGGTCTATTGGTTTTCCTAATACGATCATAGATAGAAGAATCTCAATGTCTATGGATCATGTCTTGACACAGATTTGTTAATATCTTTATTCTGCAGTATCCAATACCTACAGCAAGCCAAAAATCCGAGCTTGGAGCTCAGGTGTTAAATGACCACTGGGTTTCTGTGACTTCAGGGAGTGAGGACTACTCTTTCAAGCACATGCGCAGAAATCAGTATGAAGAAAGCCTGTTCCGTTGTGAAGATGATAGGTAAGTCCTTTCCTAAGTTAAGATCCCCCTGGGTTCAATCTCAGAGGAAGAGTCTTGTAAGCTACTGTTTTCTTGACAAACTAAGAAGCAGTGAGCATAAATCATCTGAAGTAGTTCTCTTGAAAATACTCTTTGTGATTTTGCTCTTGCATTTTGTCAGTGATGATTGGAGTTTTTTAATAATTCAGGTTTGAGCTAGACATGTTATTGGAGTCGGTGAGTTCAACTGCTAAGCGCGTAGAAGAGTTATTGAATGCCATTAACGATAATTCAATTGGTGGGGCATTCCGTGTTGAGGACCACTTTACAGGTTTGTCAATGTTGACTTAGACGTTAGCAGGCGGTTTTTTCACCATTCAGTTTCAGTCGCTTACATTAAAAATACATAACTATGTAGCTTGTTGATAAACAATGTTTTTTACATTTTGTAGTCTTAAACTTAAGATGCATTGAGCGAATCTATGGTGATCATGGTCTGGATACGGTGGATATTCTGCGTAAAAATCCATCTCATGCGCTGCCTGTTATACTGACCCGCTTGAAGCAGAAACAGGAGGAGTGGACCAAGTGTCGCACAGATTTTAACAAAGTTTGGTCAGAGATCTATGCTAAGAACCATTATAAGTCACTTGACCATCGAAGTTTCTACTTCAAGCAACAAGATTCAAAGAATCTTGGCTCAAAATGTAAGTCTAGCATTTGTTTTATATGTGATGATCTTGCTTTGGCCGTGGTCTGTTTTCTCTGTTTCTTTTCTACGTAATTTTAAGTAACCCTCAGGTCTTATGGAGCTGAAAGATGGTATTTCAGTTGATGATTGCATCACTTAATGTGTGTTCTTCTTCAAATCTTCCTCTTCCTGACATTACTTTACTTTTTGTTGTTACCAACATCATCAGATTTGATGAAATCTCATTCCTCCGAATCATGTTTCAAGCTTTGGTTATCATATTTTAACTCACTGCATACATGCTAGCCTTTCTATCTGCACTTTTTTCATGTATATAACTTCCTCCCCTTCTTTGCTGGAGCTCGGGGATTTCTCAGTTCTGCTTTTCTTTTCCAAGATAGACACTTCTAGGTTGTGTAGCACACTTATGACACAGTTCTTTGGATTTTTTATTCTACTTTTGCACGTCTTAGGATGTCACTATGAGTTTAGCAGAAGGAAAGTACAGTATGCACATTTCATGAATAGTTGGTGTATCTATCTTCAATTGGGCAGTTTCTGTGGTTCTTGTTTTTTAACTTCCATGTTTCCGATTAACAGCCTTACTAGTGGAGATCAAAGAAATTAAGGAGAACAAGCAGAAAGAAGACGACATGATTCTTTCTATTTCCGCTGGAAGTAGACATCCTATAACACCAAATCTTGAATTTGATTATACTGACTCTGAGCTTCATGAAGACTTGTACAAACTTATCAAGTATTCGTGTGAAGAGGTTTGCTCCTCCAAAGAGCAATTAGATAAAGTACTGGGGTTATGGACCAACTTTGTTGAGCAAATCTTGGGTGTTCCTTGTCGTCCTCATGACTCAGAGGCTACTGAGAATGATGTCTTATTGAAGCCGCATGGCCCAAAAGTTGGTGGAACTAGCATTGATGAAAGTGATGGCAGTCCTAGTGCAGATGCTATTACTAGGAATTGTAAACAATCAAAAGTTATCAGCAACAGAGATGCTAATGCTTCCCCCCTACGAATAACTCCTTCTAGGACAAGCTTTGCAAATGCAGATGCTCTCCCCAAAGAAGATGGTTTGCCAGTGATTGGTGAGCACCTAACTAGTTCCGATGCAGCTCCTGCTATGGGAGCAGATACTGTTCATGGAAGAGTGGAAATAACTTCAGGTATATATGTACCTCACCAAGTCTAAACCTGTTCCAATATCTCAAACTGTTTGGTTTTTAGCCAAAACATAGAATAGCTGATGCTTTTTATAATCCAGGGCGTGGTGCAAGACAGGGCAATGGTGCTGCTGACGATGGTCAAGTATCCAAGTCTAACATCGATAATGTGCCAGCATCGGAGGTATGAGACTCTGAATTGTGTCAATTTTGGTTGGTGCTAATCATCTCGACTACTTATCATTAAGGCATGATTTTTCTTTGTGAGACAGAGTGATACTTCAAGATCGATTCCGTTGGGTAATGGAGGGTTTGCAGAAGGCTCTACAATTAATGGGTACAATGATGATTCAGCTGATCCCTGTAAAAATGAGAAAGAAGAGGGTGAGTTATCACCTAATGGTGATTTTGAAGAGGACAATTTTGTTGCCTTTAGAAGTGGTGCCTCGCACAATGGAAGTGTGCAATATCAAACCAGAGGTGCTGAAGAGATTGGTTCTCAGGATGCTGCTGGTGAAAATGATGCAGATGCTGATGATGAAGATAGTGAAAATGTTTCTGAGGCTGAAGAAGATGTTTCTGGCAGTGAGTCTGCTGCTGATGAGTGCTCTCGAGAAGAGCATGAGGAAGAGGATGGCGGAGAGCATGATGAACTTGATGGTAAAGCTGAGAGTGAAGGTGAAGCTGAGGGGACGAATGAAGCACACTATGCTGGAGGTGATGGCAATGTGTTGCAAATGTCTGATCGGGTTTTGCTTACTTCAAAGCCACTTACAAAATATGTGGCTTCACCTGTATATGAGGGAGTGGTGAAGTACCCACGGGTATTCTATGGAAATGAGACATTCTATGTGCTTTTTAGGCTACAGCAGGTAAGGAGATTCACCTTCAAGTTCAATTTTCTATTTTGCAGTGGTTAAATCTGAAGCCCCCTCTTTTTTCTAGATTCTATATGAAAGGTTATTATCAGCAAAGCTGAATTCAGCATCGTCTGAGTCAAAATGGAGAACTGGAAAGGATACTGGTTCTATTCCCTATGACAGGTAGGTTGCGATTCTTCTTCGCTTGCAGTTATACTAGCCTTTCAGTAAGTTTGTTTTTGAGGACAATGGGTATGCTTGCAGATTCATGAGTGCGCTGCATAGTTTGCTCGATGGTTCTGCAGAAAATTCAAAGTTCGAGGATGATTGCCGATCAATCATTGGAAATCAGTCATATGTGCTATTCACGTTGGACAAATTGATATATAAGCTGGTCAAACAGGTGTCCTTGTTCTCCTCTATCTGAATTTGACTTGGGGTGCTACTACTTGGTATTCTTTGAATGTAATTTGTTTTTTTTTGCTTCAGCTTCAAACAGTCTCGAGTGATGAGCTGGACTGTAAGCTGCTTCAGTTATATGAATATGAAAGATTAAGGAAACCTGAGAAGTTTGTTGATTCAGCTTATTATGAAAATGCTCATTTCCTCCTCCAGGAGGACAGCATTTACCGGTTTGAATGTGTAAGTTTCTGAGTAGTTACGTCCCTTTTTCTTCTCTTTCTGTTGAATATGCTGAAGTTGAAGTGCAGTAAAAAAACTGTTTTTTTTTTTGTGTTGTAGACGTCTTCGCCTACCCGTCTGTCCATCCAGTTGATGGATGATAGAGGTGACAAGTCTGAAGTAGTTGCAGTTGCTGTAGATCCCAATTTTGCAGGTTATCTGCACAATGATTATCTGTCAGTTAAACATGGGAAAAAGGAGTCTTCTGCAGTTCTGCTGAAGAGGTAACTACGCAACTGTCTAATATTCAGTTTAGAAATGCAGCGCATCAGTTCAAGTCTAAGTTGCGCGGACTCTTCACTTTCGATGCCGCACCCGTGTCGGATTCTCCAAAAATACACTACTTTTGGCGAATCCGACACGCACCACTTGACATTTTTGAAGAGTCCGAGCAACATAGGTTCAAGTACTAAGTTGTAGGATATATATAAATAAACTAAGCGGACAGAGATTCTTTTAGAGAGGATGCTGGAGACGCTCATCAGTCTGCTCTGTGATTGAGTGCTAATTTGACTTGCCATCCATTGCTTTCCTTGTCTGATCGTTTTGTTTCCATAACCCACAGAAATAAGCGGAAACGTGCCGACAATGATGAATCAACTGCTTTGTGCATGGCAATGGAACATGTTATTCTTGTAAATGGTCTGGAATGCAAGATGGCTTCAAATTCATCGAAGGTAAATGAGTTTTATTCCTGTTCACATCATTATGTTATCCTGATTTCTTGTCCACTTCATTAATACCCAACTATACTTCTTTTACTTAAATTTTTTAATAATAGTTCACTGAAGATTCCTCCTTTGACATGATAAATCCTTGCAGATATCATATGTGCTTGACACAGAGGACTTCTTTTTTCGCCAGGGTGGTAAAAGAAGAAAAGTTTCAGCTGGCAGATTGCCATGTGCTTACCAGGCTAGAGTAGAACGGTTCCATCGTGTTCTGCTGTCATCTTTATGATGATACATGGCCTTGGTCAACCAGGATGTTGAACAAGGTTTAGACCATTGCTTTAAAGTAAATTCACATTGTGGGATTTAGTGTCACTTCAAAGAACATCTTTTTTAGCCGACTCCAACAGGTTTCTATACTCCAGTATTGCTTGGGTTATCAGTCCAACTACTTACTTGGCCAATTGGTCGAATGCTTTGATACAAGGATTCACGAGTGGGGTTTCTCAGTTAAAGTGTATTATCTTGTGAGCACATGTCAATGGCATTTGAGCCATTCTTTTGTAAATATGGTTTTCCGCCATAAATTATATGTTGCAAGCTGTGTTAATTAAATCTGCTTGCTTGGGATCACAAAGGCACCCTATTTCGTTTCCTCCTCGGGAGTAAACTCTGTGCCAGTGTCCTGTGAGCTGATCAAGTTCTCTAGCAGCTAGGCTTCCTGGATTATAGTGATAAATTAGTTGAATCTAGTAAAAGGTGAAAAGGCTTTATACAGTGGGGTTTGTTTGCCCTGGCTTTGTACAGAGCATACATTTGGATTCCTATACTTCTTGCTGAAAAATAGAAGGTTTATTGCCTTATTTACAAAGGCCTTTTCATTCAAAATGTTCATCTGTTTATTGGTTCTTCTCCTTTTTAGCCTTACTATTCCCAACATGTATAATATTGATTCATATGATCAGCTTTTTTGGAATCGAGGCGTAGTAATTGTTGATTCTCTAACTCTAGCGCAATTTTCTCTCGCTGGGGTATTAATATGAGGAGGTAATTATCACTATTACCAATCAGGGTTGGTTGTGTTAGGATGAATACGATTTTTTTTTATATCAAAGATCTTAAATGCTTCTTCCGTTTTATGCGGAACGAAACTGGGGTTGATATGGATATCGGATACTGGAAAGGAAACCGGAATAAAAAGCTGTCATTGTTATTTATTTGTTTGATGCTTTTTGTTCACTCGATTTGCATAAGAAAAATCCAATAGAATATGGCCGTGCCCACAAGGTACATTCTGTTCGAAAGGGACAACAACGATAAAAACAAATGCTGTTCATTGTTTTTACGGAAATGAGTTAAAATGTTTTCAACGTATTAGAGATGAGTCAAAAATATTCTTCTTTCACTTATTGGTTACATATTTATATAATGTAATATACTTGTACCGTTAATTGAGGGACAATTTTAAGCTTGAAAATATCAACAGGGGTAAATTTGATTAGATTGGTGGAAGTAGAGCATTTTTGAGTCCTTTCTAATACGTAGGAGAAACAATCACCTTTTTAACAAATTCTTTTCTCCCAACAAATTTAAACCATGTAGCTCATAAAAGATTTAAAAAATTTCTCAACTGTCCAGTGCAATAAAAAAAAGTTGGAGAAGACTAAGTGAAACGAATACATTTCTGTTCTTTTTTTCTTTTTTCTTTTTGGCTTTTCATATGATATTTTATAAATATTAAAATTCAATTTAATTTGAATTTGTGTGAAAATCTCATATATTAAAAAGTAAAGTTTTTCCTGTAAAAAACGTAATTTTATCATAATGAAGTGAAGCAAAAAGAATAAAAGGAAATTATCATCTCTGTGCATGAGACAAACTGACTCATTGACGTGGAGAGAATAATCACAAATTTTAGACCTACATAGAGTTGACAAATAAGAAAAATGTACGCTCCACAATAGGAAATTAGCAAAAACAAATAGTGGTCCCTTGTCTAATTTTACATGTCTATATTTGACTAGACAATTTTTTCAAAATAATTAATTTATTATATCACTCTTTAAATAAAATAAATTCAAAAATTGCAAAAAACATACTGAAAAATAATTATAAAAATAAATAATAAATTAAGTGATAAATCATCTAAGTTAGTAAGTAAAACAAAATCACCCCAGCGTGCATATGAACTAGTCAGAAATAATAGAAACGCCCACATATTTTGACTGCACATGCCAGTAAAAAATAAGTTATATTCAAATCACACATAAAATAAATATAATGGATTATTTTCTAATATCTCTCCAAATGTACTCTCTTTTTCTGTAGTTGGTATTTCTGTTTAAAAAATTGCTCGTGTTGTTCTAAAATGAGCAGAAACATTGAGGATACACACGTACGTTGATCTATTCTTAAGACTTCTATTTATGTCATGTCATTTCATGGCCTCAGTTCATATACTTTTGTAAATTTAGACACACATGACTGAAGCTGTGCAAGCAAATTTTAGATGTAAGCAATTATTGAATTGTCATATTCAAATTTTAAACATACACAATTTGAGTTTGAATTGTCAACGTCAAAAAAATTATATACGCGATTGAAGTTTGATATGGTCACTCAATTATGAACTTTTTTCACAGAAAGTCACTCAATCTATTTAATTAATTTTTTCAAAGGCCTCAATAAAATTAGTTTTAAATAAAAGTTTCTTGTCAACAAAGTTTATTGAAAAATAAATTAAATAGGTTGAATGACTTTGTAAGTAAAACACCTATAATTGAGTGACCATATGAGATATTATCTCATGTCTGAAGTTTCAGACATGTATCTACAAAACTATAAAAAGTAGTTTATCTGAAATTTCAAACACGTAAATTCAAAATCAGAAGTAGTTTATTCGAAGTTTGAACTACATGACTTTGTTCCTATTATTATTTCTAAGTTTCTCTAAAAACATTCATATGATTTGAATTTACTTTTTAGACTCAAAATTCCTGAGAGACTTCTTCAAATTGCTGTAGTGGTGATTTTCAAAGTGCGGTTTGATTTTATTCGCCCAAAACAGCTTGTTTATGGGTCCATGATTAATTAATCAAGGTTTACGTATAATTATTACTCTCTTCGTTTCATATTGGTTGATCATTTTACTTTTTACACGTATATTAAGAAATCATAAATAAGAAGATAATTTTGCCAATTTACCTCTTAAAAAACTTTTTGAAATTTTACAAATTAATGTGAACCCTTACAATTAATTACAACGGTAATATAGAAAAAATATAACTAATATTTTCTTGATTTAATAAGGTGAATAACTTATATAAGACAATTAATTTTAGTAAGATGATCAACTAATACGAAGACAGAGGGAGTATTACTTACTTAGTAGAAGAGTCTACAAGCAGGCATGTCTTCGTCAACATGCCTGATTGTATGATAAAGGGTTTTTTCGAAACTTTCTACTTTTTCCTTCTTCAACTCTTTGTAATCTCTTGCTTTAAGGGTGTACTTTTTCTTTATTAGACCAAAAAACCAATCAACATTTGCCTAATGCCTCATATGTCCAATCAAAAAGTTATTCTTTTGTTGACGAATTGTGTGGGCCCAACTCATGGTATGTCGGCTCTTCATTCCATTTTTTCATTTAATAATAGTAATAGTAATAATTTTTCATTATTATTTAGTATTTTCACTATATTAAATTTATTTCTCTTATTCTCTTTTGTTAGTTATAGATTTAAAAATTATATAAATAATACTATAATCACAATATAAATACTTAAAAGTTATATAAAAAAATTCGATTGATTTTTGACATTCTATTGGTACTACATAAAATGGGTTAGATGATAAACATATATTATTTGAAATTGACGTAAATATTTTAAAGCTATATTAAAAAATTCGACTGACTCTTGACATTCTATTGGTACTACATAAAATGGGTTAGATGATAAACATATATTATTTGAAATTGATGTAAAAAGTATAATAAATCGCAATAATTAACAATCTAGAAAAAATTAAAATACATATAAGAAAACCACTTGACTCCAAAAAATCTATCAATGTCACATAATTCGGGACATGAGAAGTAACATATATTATTTGAAAATTAAAAAGGTGCTATAAATTATAATAATTAACAATTTAATATATTTAAAAGACATAAAAAATAGCTAATTTTTGAAATCCTATTTATGCCACATAAATTGAAACAAACAAAGTACTATAAATTATCATAATTAACAACTTATAATATTTTTAAAAATCATATAAATTTTTTGATAGCTTCTCAAGTTTCATGATAGAGAAAATGGTCAAAATGCCCTTCCCAATCTATTACCGGATTCTCAACTACACACTCCAACTTTACGGGTGTCCTATCACCCTTTAAACTGTTTAAAACTGAAATTATTACACCCTTAAAAAGCAACAACCACATTTATATTAACGGGTGAAACCCACGCATTTTACACGTAGATTTCTTAAAAAACTATTATTTTTACCTTTTTCCCCTATATTTTCATCTTCCCTTCCAACACCAAAATCTTTTCACCATTTTTTTCCTTTGCTGCAAGCAGAAATTAATGCTTTCACCATTTTTTTCTTTCAACAAAAGTTTTTCCACCAACATTACCAAGTCCTAAATCTTTTGACATATAAAAAAAAACTCAATTATTAGTGCTTTTCTTTCATTACAATTGCCCATAAATTAATTCGTATCTTTTTGGTGGAACTCTAAACAATTTGGCTACTTATGATAGCAAAAGGAAATTTCTAACTATCTTCCAAAATCATTAGATCTGAATTCATTTAAAAAAAGTGTCACACCATCTCATCACAAAATAACCAGCTAGCTGCTATCGTCAACGGGCGGTAGCAATGACAATTTTGAAGAGGAAAAGGCAAGCAAAATTTTTGATTTATATATGTTCCATACACTATTTGATTGATACTAGATAATTTTTATGAAATTATCTGTAAAATTGCTCAAATTGAGGCTATGTATCCATAACAATGCGACATTGATCTATCCTATTTCATTCTCAAAATCAAATGTGGGTTTCATCGAAAATCCAAAATTCTTTTTGGGTTTGAAATAAAATTGTCAAATTGAGGCATCAAATAATCAAGATATGAATTTCCAACCCAATCGGCCTTGTGGGTTGGCATGTAAAGTGATGATTAACAACTTTAATAATATCAATAAGGAATTGATTTTCAAAATTTTCTAATTTCATGCACAAATTGAAAAATAAAAATTCAAGAATCAAGAGGAATACTAAAATTTCATTGTCAATTATGTGGAGATGATAGTGACGGTGACGATGGAGAAAATAGTGGCGGTGGAGATGTAGAGATGGTGAATGGTGGAAAAGTCTATGTTGTAATGAAGAAGAAAGAAACAAATAAAGAAATATTAAAAATAAAAGTTTACTAGTGTTCACTCTCTCAAGGAGAGTGAAATACACTCATTTGCCACATAAGCGTTTAGGGAGATGATAATTTCAGTTTTAAATAGTTTGGGGAATGATAGGACTCTCGTAAAGTTTAAGTGTGTAGTTAGAAATCCAGTAATAAATTGAGGGGGATTTGACCATTTTTTCTTCATGATATCACATAAATTGAGACAAAAAATATTAATATATATTGAATCCCGTACTGGCACGGAGTCCTATATCTAATATAGAAATAGAATACAAGGATGAATAAGAAAGAGTGGAAGGAGAAGGAGAAGGAGAGAACTGTAGCGGAGGAGACTAGGCAATTTTTTTAAAGTTTATTTATCACCATTGATTACTAGTTAAATATTTTTAAAAAAAAAACTAAATATAACTTAAATAACACGATGAAAAGTATATACCACATAGATATATTATTTATTATATTAAAAAGGATTTAACTTCTAAATATAAATAACCAACACTTTAAAGTCATTTTATCTAAGCTTAATTTAACACTATAGTTAGAATGTTGTGTACGGATTAAAACCTGTCAAGTTTAAAATTGTCATATACTATATTTTACATAAGAAATTATTGCCAATGGGTACAGAGCACGTGGTCACATGTTTTTGCATTGATGCGTGGACCAATTCACTGAACCGGACCGAACCTAACACTTCACCTTAGGTTCCTCGAAACAACATCAAAGAACCAAACATAGTTCTAGAAGAATAATATAATTATGTTTTGAATTTTTGTCCTATATATTTAGAAAATTCATAATCTTTACTGCCTCGGAATCATATTAAGTGAATCGTTAAAACTCTTTTTATAGTTCAAAATAAATGAATTATTCTAAATTTTAAGAAAATTATTGAGATTTTTTGTAATAATTAATTAGTTAAGGTGTGTTAAACTCCAAAAATTCACGTAATATGAACCCAATGGATATTAGTTTAAGAAATTTATTTTCCAATTATATATATATTCAGAGAAAGGAAAATAATTGTCCTAGTAGAATTGAGAAATCCTTTCTCTTATAGATTTATGATTATTAAGACCTCTTAAATTCTCTCTTATAGATTTACGATTATTTAAGAGCTATATATTGTACACTTGTTTTATATTTACTTTTGTCTGTGATGGTGTGCTAATAAACGTTAGAATCTTTCGGCAACATAAAAACATATTACAATAATTAAATTCTCCTAACGCGTTTGTGTTTTCCTAAAAACTTTTCAATTCCCAACAACGCGATACGACCAATAAGGCAAATACTCGTCCAAATTCTGAACCTCTATTTATATCTCAACTTCTCACAAAACTTCAAAACGCGTTTACTTTTAACAAACATTCTTTGCTTTTCTTCTTTCATCTTCTTCTTCCCTTCGATTCAAATTTCTTTTGCTATGATTCTTTCTAAAAAACTCATCTTTGTTCTGTTTTTGTCGATTTCTCTATTTCTAGTTCCAGCCAGTGCTATCAGAGGTTTTGTTGACAAGCCCAGAAATATAAAAATTGATGGGCATTTGAATTATGTTGAATCTCCAGAGTATCGTAATAGCGAAGAATGTCCAATTTTAGATTCTAATTTGTTGATTTGTGACCCAAGTTTGATACATGTAGCTATGACTCTTGATGTCAAATATTTTAGAGGATCAGTAGCAGCAGTTCACTCTGTTCTCAAGCATTCATCTTGTCCAGAAAATGTTTATTTCCATTTTGTGGCTTCGAAGAATAAAGATTTTCAAGAACTGAGACAGATGGTGAAGTCCATATTTCCATCTCTGAGTTACAAAGTTTACAGTTTTAATGAATTTCGAGTGAAGAAATTGATATCATCTTCGATTCGTCAAGCTCTTGATAATCCATTGAACTATGCTAGGACTTATTTAGCTGAGATCATCCAGCCCTGTATTGAAAGGGTAATTTATCTTGATTCTGATGTTGTTTTGGTTGATGACATCCAAAAGTTATGGTCGATTTCTTTAACTGGTTCGAGAATTATTGGAGCTCCAGAGTACTGTCAAGCAAATTTCAGAACATATTTTACCAACAATTTTTGGTCTGACCCGAAATTATCGAATGTGTTTCAAGGGAAAAAACCTTGTTATTTCAATACAGGGGTGATGGTTATGGATTTAGGGAAATGGAGAAAAGGGGATTATACTGTAAAGATTGAGAAATGGATGAAGATACAGAAGGAGAAAAGGATTTATGAATTGGGATCATTACCACCATTTATGTTGGTATTTGGAGGGGAAATTGAAGGAATTGATCATAGATGGAATCAACATGGGCTTGGTGGAGATAATTTGGTGAATAGTTGTAGAACATTGCATCCAGGTCCAGTTAGTTTGTTGCATTGGAGCGGTAAAGGGAAACCTTGGGTCAGGCTTGATAAAGGGAATCCTTGTCCTGTTGATCTTTTATGGATGCCTTATGATCTGTATAGACTTAGCTCAATTGATTCTTTTGACGATCAAGAGCGAAGAGCGATGATTTGATTGTTTAAGCATCAGTGTATAGAAGTTAAAACCCTATATCGATAATTTTTTTATTCTTTTCCTACATTGGGAAAAAGTGAGAACTTAGATCCAGGGGATGATTTTGTTCAGTCCCCCCTTTGAGTTATTTCTTTTGTGTATAAGAGCAAATTATTTTTGTAAAGCTATTATTCTTTCATTTTATTTGTGATAATCAGAGTATTCATTTGATATTTTCTCTTCCATGATTTTGAAGTCTTAATTGGAGTTCGTTGAATAGCTAATGATACACGTTCTAGAACAGAGTTTTGTATAAGATTCAGAATTTTTTTGCCTTCTATCTGCCTAATGTATGGTTCAAGGTTCAGTTAACCAGACATTTGGAAATTAATAAATGGATTGCTGAAGTTTATTGCCGCTAATAATATGCCTAATGGATGAAGATGTACCACCAATATTTATATAATACACCATTTTTTATTTGACATGATGTGTTTACTATGAATATTTTTAAGTATTAGTTCGTGCATAGTTTTTTCCTCCACAAGAAAACATTTGTTCTAACTGATGCATCATTTAATTTAACATGTTTAGAAAAGATACTTCTGTCGAGAAATACTAATTCTAGATCGCTTGTATCTTGACACCAAATATAAAATGAAGTTTCGGACTACCTACTACAATATTAAGATAAACAATACCCCCACTACTTAAAAACAATGCTAGTATTATAATTTCACCTAATTAGTATAGCAGACTTTATCAATCAAAGCAGCATGCCCCTTCTTTTTTTTGCCAACAAAAGCCACTTTTCACCAACCACTTTGAATCCTGAGTGAAGTGTGGACACTTCTCTTTCAACCACCACTCTGAATTCAAGGAAATTCCACCATTCTAAATTCACAGACGTAAAATTGAAATGATCCATACCATCCTTCACGTTTATAAAGCCCCCAACATCATCCCCACCATGCAGCGCACAATGAAAATCTTTCCTTTAATGTTTGATTTTGGTGATAGTCTTATTGCAACCAACTGTTGAAGGTTGATGGGAGATCAGCAAAGAGGTTATACATAGTGGTTATTATGTGACGAATGATTATCCTACATTAGAATTTGCTAAAGGAAAATGCAAGCTAGGATCAACTATCAACTGCAGATTGCATGCATCATCTTGAGTGTACTTGATCAATTTATGCTATCAAGGAAAAGAGAATCTGAGAAATGGATTTATCATTTTCAACAGTACACCCTCCCATGCAATTACTCGTGACTTGCAAGAACAAAATTTTACAGGATATGTGGATTATTCTTATATAAATAACAGGAAATAATTGAGCTAGAAAGAGAAAAAGAGAAGGGGAGTAAAAGAGAAGCAGAATGTACATCCCTCTTTGTACTTCCCAAACTCATAACAAGCCGACGACACAACTTAGATGCAATCTGTTCTCCAATCCTCTCAAATGATGGCCCAATAACATACACCTGCCAATTACAACGATGCTTTATTGACCTACTCAGAAGAATCAGTTCAGATAAAGCTAGAGGATATCTGAGAAAAGCTAAGACAGTTGGTGACTACAAGGGATAAAGTAATAAATAACAGAGAGATGTCACGTTACTAACCAGAAAAGTAGTTTTGCCAAGTAATCCCGAGAAGTGCCTATTGCATCGCATAATTCGGTATCACTACTTTGGTAGTCTTTGGCACCAGTGAAATTAGAATCTTCTTCTTTGTTAACGTCGTCCTCTTTGAAAAATCTTTGCAATATGTTTTGAGTAAGTTCCTTAATAATTTCCTCCACCTCAAAGGATGATGGTCTGGATAGTTCAGTCACCTGTTCCAGTAGCAGACACATCAGGATTCAATCTCATGGATTTCACACAGTATGACATACAAATAACTACAATACCATGTCAGATTCCAATGACCGAAGGTAATCCAGCAAATCATTGTTACTTTCGTTGATATACTCCATTTGCAAATTTTCCTGTTGCTGGGAATGCAGTTCCTGAGAGAAACAGAGAAGGACAGTATAACGTTTAGCTGAAGCTTTTATTTTTAACGTCAAATCGGACATAGCAATGTGCCACTGAAGAAAGGAACAAGAAATTATCAGTTTCAATGAGCAAGTTTGTACCCTAAGGAATTCAGCTGTCTCAATCTTATGTATGCAAATTCAAATGCTTAATTATTGAAGAAACACAAGAGTAGTGAGTTCAAGTAACATGATTAGCCAGAAGCTAAATGTTTGATCTAGGCAAAGATCTGATTTTCCAGCAGAAGTATAACTATTAATTAAATTATGCATAGATAAACTTGGAGCTAAGCAAGTAGCAACACACTCACCCCCAGCATATTTATAAAAACGACAGGGAGAAGAATGGGGAAGATGTAGTAATTCATAATTCCTCTATGCACCAACTCTTACTTGAAAATATCCATTTAACATAATCAAAATAATTTGCAACTGAAAAATATTCTATGATTAAGGTCATGCTTCAAGAATGAACTGCAGAAAGCAGGGCTTAGACACTACTTATCCAGAAATTTGATTTTATTTGATTTACGCACAAGTGAAACTTTGAATGTTTACTTTTTCTAAAATAATGACCTGTCACAAATGTAACTGCTTAACCTTACTAGTTACTCCATCCACCAACTTTTTTGCAATAGCGACTAATTCATAATTTTTAGTAAGATAATTAATAATCTCTACTTTGAGAGTATAACTTCAAAGAAAATTTACATGCTTAACTAACAAATGTGTGTAAAGTATCTAGAATTTCATACTAATTAAGTTTTGCACAAATGAAAGCGCATCCAAATAGCTTTTGTTTTAGACTACTCTTGGCAGTAGAATGAACATAATGGAACTTTTACAATGAAGAGTCTTCTATATGAAAAGATTCATAAATGAGTGAAGCACTTTGGCCAAACATACTTGATAACTTCAGTGGCTGACAACTCTTACACCTCTCAAATTTAACCCATATGGAGTAGCTAGTATTCCAAAAATTATCAGATGGACATTTATCAATGAGTTCTGAAAAAGGAGCCGTTTTAGACGAGCTGCAGTGGCATATTCAATTAACATATTAAGGTAAAAAAATACTTAGATTAATCCATAAACATGAGTTGAAATGCCACAAATATTTCTTAATCAACATCAGTCCACACAAACTCTCTATACCAGATAACGAGAACACTCCTGCAGTAACCAAATGTTCTGTAACTAAAAAATGACAAGCCAATAGTTCACATATAATCAAACACTGACAGTAGCTTGAATAGATTACAAAAGAGGAAGAATTTCACCTGCTTAACTGATGAGAGTTCTTCTTCTAATTGTTGAACATATTTCAGAGCTTCCGGAGATAAATTCCCAAGAGCTTGAATATCCATTCTCTCTGAAACCGCAGAAGACATATTTACACCAACTCCGCTTTCTCCCCCCTCTATCCCCTTGCTCTTTGAGCCTGAGTTCACATCTTCCTCCGATGAGTTGAAGCCTTTCAAATTATCGGATGGGATATCAAAATTCCTCATCAAGGATATCCTGTACTCCGCATTCCACAACGTATACCTACCACCACAAATCAACACCAATTGAATACACCATAACTTATTCAGATTGATCCAGAACTTTAACAAATTAACAATCACTATTTTAGACTTTGTGCATAAATTAAATTTAAGAGATTAGGTACCCGGTAATAATAGAAGAAACAATGAGGCGATCGAGAGCGTGTTTGGAAAACCGAACAGTCACTGAGAATTGATCTGAAGGGAGCAAGCCTAACATAGTAGAAATCGTCTGCTTCATTGAGTCCTTAGCAGAATCAGAAACGCCTTTAGATATAACAGAAGTGTCCAACGGTTCAATTCGCTTGAGCATATTGGCAATAACAGAGAATTCACTGCCGAAACCGGACTTCCTGGTGGAAACAAAGTCGTCCGAAACACCGCCGCCGTCTACGCCGGAAATAAGGCAGTTAACGGACGTACGCCGCCTGGTGGAAGCGGAAAGAGAAGGAAGCAAGGGACGGATGAGGAGATGGTGGGTAAAAGGAGGGGGTAGGTGAGGAGGATGTTGATGAGGCTTAAGTGAGAGGTCTGCTAGACGAGATGCGAGTAAAACCCTAGCTGAGGCGGCAGCCATTAAAGACGGAGATTCTTCTTCTTCTTCTTTCTCCTTCGTCTATTTTATTGTGTGGCTTGCGATGCCTCCGGCGAAGTTCTCACGTCTTCCTTCGATTCTCTCTCCCCCTCATCTTTCATTTCATCCCACCCAATTCGTTTTCGTGTTTTTGTTGGCTTCTGAATTGACTGACTCTATGCCCTTCTTATTTGATTTATTTACGGATTCACCATTCTCGTATGCCTGGTTGTGAACTCCTACCGTAAAACGCGAGAATCTTTGAAAATCTGGTCATTTTCTAATTTATTTTTAGTGACGTTTCGACATAAAAATCCTGAATTTTTTATTTAAAAGAAAGAAAAAAAATACTTCATTAGTTTTAATTTGATGGAATTTTAAAAATTAAATTAAATTTTATAATCTTAATTAGGATATGCTAACTGTATAAAAATAGGCATTTTACGAAAATATACTAAAAAAGCAAGTAATACTAACAAAGTAAAATAGAGAGAATATTGTATTTATTTTTTAATTGAAAATTTAAGTTACGTTTGAACATAGATATTAATTAGAGTTATTTTTAATTTTTTTGGATAGTTTGAAATGAAAAAAAAACAATCTTCAAATTAACAATAATAACAATAATTATATATCCAATGTAATTCCACAAAGTTGAGTTTGAGAAGGATTGAGTGTATGCGGACGTTACTATTACCTTAGTAGCAAAAAAAATATTTACGATGGACTCTAGGCTCAAGAAAAAATAATTCAAATCAATATAGAAAAAAAAAACTAGAATAGAAAAAGTCATGAAAAAATAGTATGGAATATCTGACAAATCATTCTAAACAATAGTCATTTCAAATAAAACGATAATTAAAATATTTAAAAAACATAAATAATAACCAAACTCAAAAACTAATGACCACAAAATAATACTATCACTAATAATATTTTTGGAAAAGATTGAAAACTATGCTGAACGGGCACTTGATTAAATTTTGCTGTAGAGTGAACCTCACCACTATTTTTCATTTTGTCTTCTTACTCATAGACACTAGTAAATCCTTATCAATCAAATGGTCCAACAAACATAGCTGTCTACCAAAGAGTAAATTTATTCAAATATTATTTCATTTCAGGTTATTATAAGTACTTTTTTAACTTTTGAAAATATTTATATTGATATTAATAACAAAAAGTGATGGATATTTTATTTTCAACTCTTATATTCTTTTATCTCTTGATAATGATAAAATAAGTGAATTCATCAAGTTTTTTTTTCACTCAACTAAGAAGTAATTAGAATTATATTTATGATTCTTGTACATTTCTCCCTACCATCTATCCTTGTTTATTGTTGCTATGGATGGAGCCATACTCAAATTACTAACAATTTGAGTATATATGATATACCTAACTAAAATATTAAAAAGGAATGGCATCCTAACTTGCAAAAGTAGGTTAATTTGTCAGATTATAATTAGGAAAAGCCCACATTAATAGTGCAAAGAATAAAGTGTTTTTAATTCATAAATCAGATTATAATTAGGAGAAGCCCACATTAATAGTGCAAAGAATAAAGTGTTTTTAATTCATAAATCAGATTATAATTAGGAGAAGCCCACATTAATAGTGCAAAGAATAAAGTGTTTTTAATTCATAAATTCCTTATTGAAACATGTGCATGTCTTTAATTAATCGCGTTTGAGATGCACGCATAAAAAAATGGACAAAATTTTATTTGTGGACTGTGGCCTCAGGATGGAGGGAGGCCCAAACAGAATTTGTCAATTTGGTTTCTCTAGTGGCAAAAGTAGAAAAATGAGAACCAATTGTTTGAATCATGAAGAGCCAATGAGAAAATGGTCAAATAAGTAGGCCATTTGTTCATGCATGGAGACGCTTATGATAGTTGTAGCTTGCCAGGAGCCACCCAATTGGAATGGTCGGTCCAATCCTATGCATTTCATAGTTTTATAATATTGTTATGTAACGCTTTTGTTGCTACTAGAGGTACTTTTTTCTTTCTTTAAACACTTCTTTAATAGAATTAAAAAGTCTGCAAATTTGCCCCTTAAGAAGTTGTGATTGTTATTCATAGTCCCAAAAGCATTAAAAAATGACCTTCAACTCTAACATTGTTGAACATGGTTGGATTAACATTTGAAATATTGTTGCATAACACTCATGTTAGTAGAAACGCTACCAATTTATGGATTCTAATTTTCTTTCTTTCATCGAAAGATAATAAATTGATAAATATTAATAGGTCGTTTTTTTTATGTAATTTTAAAAAGAAAAGTATGCAAATTAGTCAACTACTACTATATATAGCTTAATAACGTAAAAACAAGCTCTAAAAATATTGAAATTTTGATATAAATATCACAAGATCTTTGTTTGAAAATTTAATTTGAACAAATCAAATACCAAGAGATGTTTTTTTTTTTTTTACATACACAATTTACTTTTTTACTTAATTAAAAGAAAGTAAAGAAAATATATATGATTTCAAACTCATGAGAATATTAATATAGTAAGATCTATTTATAAACAATTATAACATTTTGTTATAACAATTCTTTTTTAAACAAATCAATTTAACATTTTATATTCTATATAACATTTTGCATTCTTTTGCCAGTAATAAAAAAAGTTTCAAGTTGGTCCGTTTGTGTAACACATGTATTTTTTTAATTGATGAATTTCTGAAATTTTGGTCTCAAACTATATGAACAAATGAGCTTATCGACTCAGGTGCTATATTTAAAGCTGATGCCTTTTGGTTTTAAAAAAAAAACACACGTTATATAGAGATTTTATCGTATTTAATGTTTGACTATGTATTCTAAAAAACTTTTCAATTTCGTTCTAGAAATTGAAAAGAAAATTCAGAGCTTCAAAGATTCTTTTAAAAAGTTTATGGGCCTTTTCGTAATTTGAAAATAAAGCAAATTGCAGTCAATGAGGAATTTCGATTTCGCGAGACTATAAATACGGAAGGGGGCGAAATGAACAGGTTAGGTCATCATCATCAACAGTCTCAAAAAGATCGTAAAGTTTGCGTGTTCTTTCCCCCGTTTTTCTATGGCTTCTTCCACCATTAATCGATGGCTGAGGCCCGAGGTTCGTTTTATTCTTCCGCCATAGATCTCCTCCTTTATCCTTCCTTATTATAAAGATTTTTTAAAAAAAACTTCCTATGAAATCGGCGATTTCTTTTATTGGTCATTAGGGATTTTCTTGTATTGGGGTTGAATGTTGGTTTAGCGATTAGATCTAGGCGATTAAATATGCTATATTTGTGGTGGCGCAGGTGTATCCACTTTTTGCTGCCGTAGGCGTTGCGGTAGGGATCTGTGGAATGCAATTGGTTCGTAATATCTGCACCAACCCTGAAGTCAGGTATCTATTCATATGCCCTCTGTATACATCTTCGTTTATGCCTTGTCTAATTTGTGTTAATTTGATTTAACCAACTTTAATTGGATACATGGTACTTTTTGAAAAAGAAAACGAAGAGTATGCTTGATAAAATTTTCTTTTCAATCATTGTTTGCAAGAGTTTTTTTTTTGTCGAATTAATGATTGTTGTGTCAATACAAGAACTAGATCGGGCATGTATGTAGAGAATTTATGTGACAGCTTAGAATATAGGCTTAGTTGATTGATTGATTTGAGAATTCAAGGTTACTAACTCCATTGCTAGGCTGCCCAATCCTCCACCATGTAGTCTGTAGATTATAGGTAAAGCCATTTTCCCCTTTTCATCCTCATAGGTAGAATGAATAATAAAGAAGTAAATAGAAACATAATTTTTTAATAAAATTAGTGATTGATCTACCCTTGATTTATCTCCCTAAAAACTGTATGCCTCCTTTATGTTTATTGTTTGTCTAGATGCTGATGAAAGAATATATGTATGTGTGGGTTAGAGATGGATTCAAGATTTGAACAATATGGGTTCAATTTTCATGATTTTACTTGCTGGTTTCGAATTCTATTACTTTGGTACTTATTTAGTTAATTTTAAACCCACATACTTTGAGTGAACTAAAGCTACTAGATTTGAATGGACCAATTAGTAATACATAGATCCACCACTGATTGTGATTTACTTGAGTGTTCTTTGACAATTAATAATTCGATAAAGAAGAAAAGCCTCTAAGAGTATAACTGGTAGGACTTTAAAGCAACAGATGAGGTTACAATTGCGAGACTGAGAAACGGAAGAAGGAAAACCTGGTAAAATTTCTCTAATTTTGGATCAATTTTATTTGATTCTTTGTTGGTGGTACAAATCCATTCAGTTGATCAACTGGTATAACATCTGCTAGGCAATGAAACCGCCCACATTTAAGTTGTGTCGTACTAGATTGCATCTTTTTTAGCTGTGGCAGAGTTTGGAATATTATGAAGGAGATAATTGAAAAGTGTGAATGCCACACCCGAGATTAGAACACGTGACCGGAACCAATTTTTGAGCCACATTTGCTACTATACTAGAAGCTTCTTTTGTGTCAACGAGATTCCCAATTTATTTATTTGACATAAAATGTTTTACCCTATTTGCACGATATTATCTTTTGAAAGGTGATTCAATTGACCCCTACTGAACTCTCTACATGCAAGTTGCATCCACCCCCACACCCTACTGACCGTGTCTTCTTGATGTTTGCAAAATTCTCAGGGTGACAAAGGAAAACAGGGCAGCAGGAGTGCTGGATAATTTTTCAGAAGGGGAGAAATATTCAGAGCATGCTCTAAGGAAGTTTGTTCGAAACAAGTCTCCGGAGATTATGCCATCAATCAACGGTTTCTTCAGCGATCCAAACTAATGCCCTAGTCAAGTTTAATATGGATTATAACATCATTATTCTTTGTCCTCTTCTTTTCCATTGAATGAGATAGACATGAAATGCATTTTTCTGGCCTGCGATGGGCCTAAAAGATATTGAAAGAAACTTGAATAAATGTAATCAGAACCACAAGTTCCTCCCTTTTGACAGGGCACATCTTTTCATATACTATTGAACTGTTGTTTTCCGGAAGAATAATTCATTTACTTTCATGCATGAATAGCACTATTTTGGATTGGACATTTCAGACGTTCTGATGTATGATCAAAACTGTGGTGCACTAGTTACAGCTTCAAGAGTTTGAATGAGAGCTTGGGACATTCTATTGTTGGAGCACTTTTCTCCGATTCTCGTTGATACACCGTCACCAACACTCAATTATGGCCCACTTCTCTTCACCTTTTAGGCAAGCAATTCTTTTCCTTGTCCCGTATTTGTTTGCACCTCTTTAAACATTCAATATTTTTGCCAGTCCTTAGCATGATTATTTTTCATGAATATATCATTGGTCCAGCATTTGCCAATATAATCAATAGCCAAACAGGCTATGAGAAACCAGACGTCTGGCAGCCCCTTATAGGCCATTTGTAGAACAAGTATTTACATTGGACTAATCTACCAACTTATAATCAATCATACAAATACCTATCTTTGTGAAGCAACCTCTTAACTTGTTCTCTTGTTGAGTTGCTGTTTACTGGCTTTCTTCCCATGATCTATTACATAAATAACCCAACCTGGTCAAGGATTTTGCGTGAAAGTTGTCTAATCTTGGTGATTCTCCAGGTTGTCTGAGGTAAGGTGCCCCTAATCTGTTGGATTTTAAGGCCTTAACTTTTGAACCAAACACTTCCGAAGAGATTTCACCCTTACCCAATGAGTCTATCAATCTTACAAAATTGAACCTGTCAGGGCTATTGGTCTCTTGAAATCCTTCAAATCTTCTATGACCTTGCACAGCAAAAACATAACTTTCAAGGGCTACCATATAGTCTACAGTAGCAAGACGGTTTTGATAATTCTTGAAAGCCTTGGGGTCTTCATTTGTTGCAAGGGTTGAGTGAGAGAACACATTTGGGTAATGCAAACGGAATTCATCCATGCTGTTGTTACATAAATTTCCCCTGCAACAATGTATATTCTTCCATGATCTCAGACTGCATAATTGTACCAATGCTTAAAACCCACTCTTCTACTTTAAAAACAAAAACAAAACCTTCTTTTTGAACCAATAAATATTTAATTAACGGGTGATAATGATGACCACAATTGTTATTATTTGTATTGCTAATTTCTAGGTGTTATTATTATCGTCATCGGAGAAACTGTAATCAGACCCTATGGTGATAACACAGTCAGAGTTGGCGGTGGTGGTGCCACCGGTTAACATTGAGAATTTATACTTGTATTAATTTATATTATAAATGAATAAATTTTCTTCATTTTCCAACAAAATACGAGTGGTAAATCTATATATTGATAGAGAGAGTTAAACATCAGTTATACCTGTACATGAGAAAATCCAGAAATATGATCAAGGTATACATGCCCATTCTGCAAATGTGCAAAGATTTAAGATTTACAACACGATTCAAGAGGTTTGAATACGAGTGAGGGAACCGGAACACAGATACAACATCAATGGTAGGTAGGTATTTGCCATTTAAAAATCTAGTAAGCTCATACGAGAAATTTAAGCATGTAGGAGAAATTGATTGTCTCCCATGGACCTGTGCACGAAACTCATCAAATGACAATGGCACCGAATATTACTAAGCATCAGGGCTTGGATATCACAAACTGATAATAAGCCGCACACTCAACTGATATGTATGCAGGAGATATTCAACCAATTACCACCATCTCTTAAGTGAGAGTAACATCATCAGAGATGTCCTTGTTGAATGTGTTTGCTACCATCTGAAATAAAAAGATCCAAGATGACATTAATGTTCATGTTGTTTGTGCAGCTCGTTGGCACCTTCAACCTGCCTCAACATAATGAGCAAAAAAGCTCATTTGGCAAATTGGAAACATTTTGAGTCTAACAGTAACTGAATTGGATAAACTGTACTTCCATTCAAGAAATGTAGTCTATCATGAGTAAGTCTTAAAATAGCAGAAGCAGTTGCACCTAGAAACCTTTTCAAAGGCATGCTATAACTGTTGGGCGTGCAAAATTATCAGGCTTAATTGGAAAATATAAAACATGAAATAAGAAAAACAGCACCAAGCAAATTGGAGTTGCCATCTTCAGATAAAAACATGACTTAGTGATAAAGGTATAGTTTTCTTATTTCTTCTCTTTGCTTGTGGCATTTCTTATATGTTGTTCAACATTATGAAGTCTAATTACCAAAGATACTTAATGATTAGCTACTAGTTCTTCATATCTCATGGATTAAGAGGTTAAAGACGGTGATTAATCAAAAAAGAGGCTAAAATGTAGTAAAAGTGGGGTCTAGGGAGGATAAGATATAAGCAGAAATAGGTTCAAACGTGTGATCCTGCCTTAATATGAGGAACTTGTGAAATGAGTAGACTTCTGGACCAACATATCATGAATATAGCCAAGAAAGGTGCCATTATGTTACGGTCCCTTGTTATGGATATGCTACAAGATAAAATCTGAAGTTTTCTTCCTACGATCTATGATGCTCGTTCGTTAAGAGAGAACATGCAATCTCTTGAGTCAAAGTACTCAAAAACTGAAATTGTTTTTTGCTTATATTTTCTGAGACAAACAAATATTTTAAATACAACACTATTACATGATCTCCTAATATTACTGAAATGAAAAACTGCACTAGTACAGGAAAATAACTACTACTAAAAAGAAATAAATATTGTTCTAACTATTGGATGACTAAGGAGTGATAACACTACTCTTCTCCAAATCGCGCTTGTCCTCAAGCGCCCTAAGTGCAGAAAGTATTAGTATTTCCCTCCTTTCCAACAAACTCTTCCTCGTCATCTATAAAGTCAATCCAGAATAGTTTCTTGCATTGATAACCTCGGGTGAATGGTTCATCACAATTGAAACAAAGTCCCTTAAGTCACCTAATTTCCTCCATTTCAGATCTAGTCAGTTTCTTCACAAATCTGGCATGTTGTTGAGGTGAGAAATCTGTTGCCTTGGACTTGCAAGCATCTAACAATTGTGAACAAACGGGTTGTTCCTTGCGTTCATAAAGCCGGGATAAACTCATCGCCGTAGCCAAATCTGGAGGATTATGCAGCTCAACCTCAATAGCAACATAATCAGTAAGACCGCTTATATAAAGTTCAATTTTTTGCGACTGAGTGATTATACTAGCCCGCAAAATTAACTACTCAAACTTTTGTTGGTAATCTGCCACAGACCTAATCTGGCATAACTTAGCCAATTCTCCCAATTTCTGACTTCTAATTGGTGGCCCAAAGCACAGGTTACATTGACATTTGAATTCATCCCAAGATGGTTGAGGCATATCTATCTCTAGTTGAAGAAAACCTTCTAAATGAAAAGAAACAAGTCCAACCTTTTCTTCTTCTAGAGTTTGTTGGTGTCAAAAGAAGTGTTCACATTTGTTCAACCATCCCAAAGAGTCTTCTTGGCCATTAAATCGTGGGATATCCAACTTTGTATGTCGAGGAACGATGAAACTTCCTCTTACTTCTGATCTTGACCATCCTGCCAACTGTGATTCTGACTTGTATTTTTAGTTGAATTAGAATCGACCTTAGAATTCTCTAAATCCTTTGCGAGTGCATCCAAACGAGCATTTATTGCTTCCTGTCTGGCCAAATTGGCTGCACGTTCTTCTTGGAACAAGTTCACCGATTGTGCTAGTTGATGTTGAATTTGGTTTCCCACAACTCCCGTCTCTGATACCAAGTTGTTACGGTCCCCTATTGTGGATCTAGTTATGGGACGCTGCAAGATAAATGTGAAGTTTTCTTCCTACGACCTATGATGCTGGTTCGTTAAGAGAGAAGCTACAATCTTTTGAGTTAAGTACTCAAAAACTGAAATTGTTTTTCTGCTTATATTTTCTGAGACAAACATATAGTTTAAATACAACACTTATAAGATAACTACACCTAGAAACTAGGACATGATCTAATAACATTACTGGAATGAAAAACTACACTATTACAGAAAAATAACTACTACTAAAAAGGAATAATTACCGTTGTAACTATTGGATGACCAAGGAGTGGTACACATTCCCTCCTCCCTACCACTCTTGGAATGGGTAAAATGAAAGCTATTCAACTTATTCAAATGAAATTTAGAAATTACCGTTATTCTGATACTGAGGGTGATATTTAGATGCAAGATCCTCCCAGTTCTGAATCTGTTTAAAATTTTCTTTCCCAGGAACTCCTGATCTAGGCAGGCTTGATGGACCAAATACAAAATCCTTTGTACCACGTTTATTAAGCTGCACATCTCCTACTTTTTATCTTACAATTCATCATCTTTTTCAACTTTCAACTTTTATACCTGCCCGTTTGACATTATAGATCAGATGAAGAATTATCGTTGGGAGTTATATTTGTGATCTCTGCCCCAAATGTTCTCCTTGTTGAATCACCTGATTTAGCAGCTGCAAGGGACCACCTAGGATTTTCTTTCCAGGCTATCCACCTAAATACTGGTTTTCCATTATCTGGGCTACAAAGCTATTGCAAAGATCAGAAGAAATAATTCTCAACATTTGCAATATCATACAAGAGTCTGGTTTTTGCTGCCACACATTTTATGAAAGATAAACAAATTTTTCATCATAAGTTAAACATAACAACATATTATGAACATGAATTACTCTTCATAGTCATCTGATCGTGGACATCACCACCAAGGCATTAGCTTGCAAACAACTGACAACTAGTCAGAAAATCTGTATGGCTCCACTTACATCAGAACGATGGAAAAGCTTTACAAAATTTTGTGCAAGAATCATCATAGACTTCTCCTTCCGGTTGTCTACATAATCAGACCTCAAGTTAGTCTCACTAAATATTGAATAGGGATATATGATATCCAGTAGTTCTTTAGAATAATGTTCTCTCCACTGGAAAAGAATTCAATTCAAAAACCACAGGTCCACAACCATCACACCTACATAGAAGAACTTACCTATTTTATGTGATCCAGAAGTTTTGCCTTCTCCTTTTTCCTAAAGATCTGAATGATTACAAGGTAGAAGAAGGTGCAATCGCTGAGGAAATCTAAGTAACTAATTGAGTGAACTAATGAGTAATGGGAGAATATCCACATTTGAACTATTACAGTCCCACTCCAAATCACCCTATATAGATGGCTCTTTGTGGTGAAGGGTGGACAAAGAAAGAACATGGTGTACATACATTTGAAAGCATTGTGGCAAGTGGAGGAGACAGTGGACAGATCTTTTAGTCCTTCTTTCTACAAAATAAGCAAATAATATTAACTAGACAACTACCTTAAGCAAATCTACAGCTTTAGGAATTGCACTATACCCATTCCATATCTATACTGATTCTTAGCTTTTCGTGACAAAAACGGAAATAAACTGCCTTACTCATTCATCATATAAAGATTATGAGACGAAGATGAAAAGATAAAGAATTACCCCAACGCTTTCCAAAATATTGACAATATCATAAATGTGCGCCTCTCGACACCCACAACTACAAAGAGATTCTTTGTAATAACATTCAAGAAGATATCTGCATTTTGTGTTGACACGGTTGGGAAGACAATATGAGGACTTGTAGACCTAATTGATCTGCAGTATTGTCCAAGCCACTGGTGGAGTCCACACCTTCCCGATCACATACTTCAAGAAACTGAATAGTAAGAAACTTATCAGTTCAGGAAAGTAATGATATATAGATGATATGTTGATTTATAGCGAAAAATCCAGATTTTTTTACTTAGGTTTTTCTGTTTTTAAGGCATTTCATCAGCTCCTTCCACACATTTCTACCTAACTTTGTAGATGAAGGGGACAAAAAAAAAAATGGCAAAGAACATACGATCAATATTCAAAATTTTCCAACAAACTGAGACATGATAAAACTCCTACAAAGAGACATGGCCAATTTACAAAAGATTTGCAAAATAGTTTCTTGAAGCTGCTGTGCTAGAAAACCACCGCAGTGTCCCTCCAACATATTAAGGCAGCAAGAAGTCCTAAGTCGCTATGCAAAAGGTGCTCCTTGCATTCTATAAACATGAAGGTTCCGATAGAAAGTGACTCCAAGGAGGTGAGGGACATATTTAGGGCTTCAAGTGGAAGCGAACCACTTGAGGAAGTTGAGACGAAGAAAGAAGAGAGGATCAAGGCCCTTCATTCTCAATCCGAGCATTTTTCTTTGATTGTCCTGATGATATCTATTAAACTTCTCATGGTTTTGTTTAATTCCTTATATTTGAGTTAGGAGTACACGAAAGCAATGTCTATGACTTGAGTTCGTTCAATTGAACTATGAGCATTCGTACTCTTGATGTTCATAACTTGAAATGGTTGTTATTGTCTATTGTATTGCATGCAGTGAGGATGACCTGCTTTGCACACGTGCTTCTCCTTCTCCTTGCCGCTGTTGTCCAGTGGATTTGGGATTCCTCTGAGTTCCCTTAACAAATTGAATGCAAGCATTATGGGCTAAACCACATTTCTAGCTTCTTTTGGTTGCAAAGCCAGACAGGCCAATGTTAACAAGGACATGTCATACATATTTGTTTTACTTATAATCTTACAAATACCTATCTTTGTGAAGCAACCTTCAAACTTGGTCTCTTGTTGAGTTATTGTTTACTGGCTTCTTCCCGTGATCTATTACATAAACAACCTGGTGAAGGATTTGCATAAAAGTTCTCCTGGTGATTCACCGGGTTGTCTGAGGTAAGGTGCTCCTAATTTGTTGGATTGTAAGACCTTAACTTTTGAAGCAAACTCTTCCCAAGAGATATACGAGTCGATCAATCTTACAAAATTGATCTTGCTCTCTATCTCTCTCTTTCCAATGTTTCACTTGGTACACACTTACGAAGTTCTTCAGCCTCTTCAACTGTTAAATTGTTGCTGCAGCTAGTGAAAGCTAGCATGTCTTTCTCGTATCTAGCGATAAATGGTTCACCATTGTTATCTCCAAGTCTGTCAACCAACGAAACTCCTCTATCTTATTCATCCTTTAGAACTTAAATAGAGTGTTTGTTTGGTCATCATCTCCTACTTTTATCGACTCTGTTTCAGAGAGGACTGCATAATTGTACTACCAACGCTTAAAACCCATGGCGGTGGTGGTGTGCCATCGGTTGATATTGAGAATTTTTATTGACTAGACTAGAATTCAAAAATAATCCACAGAAATTATGAGAGTTGGCAGCTGAAACTATTCGAGTAGAAACTTTATCATCAATTTGAAGAAAAATATTCAATTAATGAACTCAATTTCTCACAAACTAAAATAGCTAGCAGCACTATAAATTTGATCTCCTACTCCAACTTTGAATTATCCACAAGGTGGTGATATTCGTTTATTATGGTATATCCAAAAGGTGGTCATATTCCAAAAAACACGAGCGTGTTAAATTTATGAATGAGCACAAGTCCATATATTATACATCATTTATACATAGGCTTGAGTTTGTCAAACTGTGCGTGTAGGATTAGGCTCATTTTAGAGGAATAAGACTCTCGTCAGATCCAAGCTTAAAATAATAAATATCCGTATCAAACATAAGGTAGGCGACATACTGCATATTTCACTCTTGCACAATGAAATGCAATGATATTTCAATTTCTAATTTACATTCCCACACAGTGAGATGACAAGCAAAGATTTAAGATGTCTGCATAATATTTACAACACGATTAATTTAGCTCAATAAAATTAAAGTTCAGTTTGGAATCGCTTCAAGAGGTTTGAATAGGAAAAGGAACCGGAACACAGATAACAACATCAATGGTAGCAGGTATTTGCCATTTAAAAACCTAGTAAGCTCATACGAAAAATTTAAGTATGTAGGAGAGATTGATTGTCTCCCATGGACCTGTGCACGAAACTCATCAGATAAAACTGGGAACTACAATGGCACCAAATATTACTAAAGGGCTTGGATATCACAAACTGATAATAAGCCGCACACGCAACTGATATGTATGCAGGAGATATTCAACCAATTACCGCCATCTCTCAAGTGAGAGTAACAGCATCAGAGATGTCCTTGTTGAATGTGTTTGCTACCATCTGAAATAAAAAAGATCCAAGATGACATTAATGTTCATGTTGTTTGTGCAGCTCGTTGGCAGCTTCAACCTGCCAAGACTCCCATGCCTCAACATAATGAGCAAAAAGCTCATTTGCAGCTGTAACATTTGGCAAATGGAAATATTTCAACCTCTTCATTAATGCAATATAAACATACATTCACATAAACAGAAAAACAATTTTTACTCTAACAGTAGCTGAATTGGGTACTAGAAATTGGATAAACTGTACTTCCATTCAAGAAATGTAGTCTATCCTGGGTAACTCTTAAAATGGCAGATGAGTTAATCAGAGCCGATTCACCTTTTCAAAGGCATGCTATAGCCGATAGACCCTCGGCTAAAAAGAAGTGTAATCAGAGCAGCATAGAAAGGAAATAACGAGCACAAAAATGTATACGAATATCTTTTTTCATTCTTTTTCTTTTGTTCATGAGGAGTAGGGAGAGGGGAATAGAAAAGGGTTCAAACGTGTGATCCTGCCTTAATATGAGAAGCCTGTGAAATGAGTAGACTTATGGACCAACATATATGAGAATATAGCCCAAGAAAGGTACCATCCCCTCCTCCCTACCGCACTTGGAATGGGTAGAATAAAAGGTATTCAACTTATTCAAATGAGATTCAGAAATTACCCTTATTCTGATACTGAGGGTGATATTTAGATGCAAGATCCTCCCAGTTCTGAATCTGTTTCAAATTTTCTTTTCCAGAAATTCCTGATCTAGGCAGACTTGATGGACCAAAAGGACCAAATACAAAATCCTTTGTACCACGTTCATTAAGCTGCTCTGCTGATATCTCCTGCTTTTTATCTTTTAATTCATCATCTTTTGCAACTTTCAACCTTTTTAGCCCATTTGACATTAGATCAGATGAAGAGTCATCCCTGTATCGTTTGGGAGTTATGTTTGTGATCTCTGCCCCAAAAGTTCTCCTTGTTGAATCATCTGATTTAGCAGCTGCAAGGGACCCACTCCTCGGATTTTCGTTCCAGGCTATCCACCTAAACACTGGTTTTCCATTATCTGGGCTGCGTATCTACATATGTATTGCAAAGATCAGAAGAAATAATTATCTACGTCATTATTTTGAGAATACGCAGTTACTGATCATTCAAACTATATGACCAACCTTCTCAATGAGATTCAAAGACACAAAAACATTTGCAATATCATACAAGCGTCTGGTCTTTGCTGCAACATATTTATGAAAGATAACAAGCTTTCTGTCAAATTTTCCATCATAAGTTAAACATAACAACATATTATGAACATGAATTACTCTTCATAGCCATCGGATCGTGGACATCACCAAGCAAAGTTGATGCAGCCTTGTCAAGAGATATCAAGTCAACCTACAGAAGATAAGGCATTAGCTTGCAAACAGTTGACAACTAGTCAGAAAATCTGTATGGCTCCACTTACATCAGAACAGTGGAAAAGCTTTACAAAATTTTGTGCAAGAATCATCAAAGACTTCTCCTTCCGGTTGTCTACATAATCAGACCTCAAGTTAGTCTCACTAAATATTGAATGTGATATATGATATCCAGCAGTTCTTTAGAATATCAGAATAATGTTCCTTCCACTGGGAAAAAAATCAATTAAAAAACCACAACCATTACACCTACAGAGAAGAACTTACCAATTTTATTTGATCCAGCAGTCTTGCCTTCTCCTTTTTCCTTAACATCTGAATTGTTACAAGCTATGACCTAGTAGAAGAAGGTGCAATCGCAGAGCAAACCAAAGTAACTAATTGAGTGAACTAATGGGAGAATATCCACATTTGAACTATTACAGTCCCACTCCAAATCACCCTATATAGATGGCTCATTGTGGTGAAGGGTGGACAAATAAAGAACATGGTGTACATACATTTGAAACATTGTGGCAAGTAGAGGAGACAGTGGACAGATCTTTTAGTCCTTCTTTCTACAAAATAAGCAAATAATATCAAATTCCCAGGACATGTCCATATGAGACAAGGAAAATGCATATCAACTACCTTAAGCAAATCTACAGCTTTAGAAATTGCACTATACCCATTCCATCTATACTGATTCTTAGCTTTTCTTGACAAAACCTGAAATAAACTGCCTTAGTCATTCAATCATATAAAGATTATGAGAGGAAGATCCAAAGATGAAAGATAAAGAATTACCCCAACGCTTTCCAAAATATTGACAATATCATAAATGCGACGCCTCTCGACACCTACAACCACAAAGAGATTCTGTGTGATAATATTCAAGAAGAAATCTGCTTATTGGTGTTGATACAGTTGGGAAGACAAAATGAGGACTTGTAGATGAGAAGACAGAGCAAAGACCTAATTGATCTGCAGCATTGTCCAAACCAATGGTGGAGTCCTCACCTTCCCGATCACATAGCTTCAAGAAACTGAATAGTACAAAATTTATCAGGTCAAGAAAGTAATGATAGTGATGATATGTTGATTTATAGTGAAAAAAATACAGATTTTTTACTTAGGTTTTTAAGTTTTATAAGGCACATCATCAGCTTCCTCCACACATTTCTATCTAATTTTGTAGATGAAGGAAACAAAGAACATACAATCAATATACCAGATAAAAAATCTCACCTTCAACAATTAATTTTCAAAATTTTCCAACGAGTTGAGACATGATAAAACTCCTACAAAGAGACATGCTCAATTTACTAAACATTTGCAAAATAGTTTCTCAGAGCTGCTGAGCTAGAAACCACCGCTGTGTCCCTCCAACATATTAAATCAGAGAGAAATCCCCAAGTCACTATGAGAAAGGTCTTCCTTGCATTCTATAAACATGAAGTTTTCGATAGAAAGTAACTCCAAGGAGGTTATGGACATATTTATGGCTTCAAGTTGAAGAGAACCACTTGAGGAAGCTCACAAAGAGAGGAGACGAAGAAAGAAGAGAAAAAGAAGAGAGGATCAAACCCTTCATTCCAAGCATTTTTCTTTGATTGTTGTGATGATATCTATTAAACTTCTATTGGTTTTGTTTAATTCCTTATAAGAGTGTTTTTGAGTTAGGAGTACGCGAAACCAATGTCTATGGTTTGAGTTTGTTCAATTGAATTCAATCTAACTATGAGCATTCATACTCTTGACTCTAAAACGTGCCTGCTTAGCAGGGCAGATCCATGGAGGGAGTATATATGTATAGGGGCGGGGATTTTATCATGTGTGCACCCAAAGGGTAGCGGCTGCGGGTTTCCCTTGCCATCCAAAAAAATGATTCTTCAATGGTGTAAAACTATATGTATTAAAAGAAGGGTAATTTTGGAAGAATAAGATCAATTCCTTCTTAAAATCCTAAAACATGGAAGAATAAGATCAATTCCTTTTTGAAATCCTCAAGCACCACTTATTTGGAAACAAAATAAAAAGGCTAAAACACCGCTTATTTTGGAACGGAGGGAGTATAAATGTATAAAGTTTCAAGAGTACTATGTATATTCACTAAATATTTATTAATACCTAACTGTGAACTCAATTAATATCATATATCAACTTGAAACTGCTATAGAAACCCATAAATTCAAATCTTGGATCTGTTTGTGCTTCTTAAGGATTTTTCTTTAGTTTCCATATAGAATTTATTTAATTCCTCACCCTTAATCAGAATCTTAAAGTCAAAATAAGTTCAAAACCCTAAAATTCCTCGAGCATCAACATTCTCTCATCAATCAATCACTTACACTAACACGACTAATATACTTACTACGTATTTCACATAAACATCTCGTTCTAAGATTGAATTGTGGCGTAGATACACTTACCACCTATGAATCTCAGGCATAAAACACAAATGCAAAAGAAAAGAAGAGAGAGATTACTTGGAGCAAAGAAGACCGAGCGATTTGTCCTTGCGGCTGTAAATGCTAGGGTTTTTCCATTGAGAATCTTCAGTATGGAGTGACGATGACATTGCTAGGTTTCTGTGTTATCGAAAGTTGAAAGCGATCGGAGAAGAACCCTACGGAAAATTCGAGATAAACCGCTGAAGCTTTGAAGAAAGAGAGAGGGAAATAGATGAAATTGGCGGGCACCATGAAATTACATTTAACTCGTTCTTCATTTTATTCCCCAAATTTAACTATTCACTTTTCCCGAATAAATTTTTACTACTCCCTCCATCCAATTTATTTGTCCATATACTCAAAGTAGATTTAAAAGATTAATGTACCACTTAATTCATCATTTGAAAGAAAAAATTATATTTTATAACTTGATTGTAAAGTTTTCAAATCTAATTTGGATTTGCATTTCAAATTCAATAAAGTATTTTAAAGTGTGTTTTTCTTTTTTTTTCATAAATTTAAAATAAGGTGAAAAAGTATTTAAAATCTATGGTTCAAACGTCCAGTTTTAATTTGAAATTAATATTTATTTATAAAATATGTACAAAATTTTAATTTTAATTTCAAATTATAAATTCTTCAAAAGGTAGGATTTTAATTTTTTTTAAATGTAAAACTTGACTCATATACTTATACTTTTTATAAAAAGAATCCATAATTTAAATTTTGCAAAATAAAAATAAAAAATCACACTCGACATGAATTACACGTGAAAGGATTATATCAAAAAAAGCTACTTTATTACTATTGTTAATTTATTGATTCAATGGATCTAAAAAGTATTAGTATTTAAATGAAAAAGCCTGCTAATTGAAAATATTTATTTATGAATGAACATGGGATATGTGAGTAATTAATCTAGGACATTTCACTACCTTGTTTATGAATCATGATTTTCTCATTTGATAAGATAGTATAAAAGCTGGGGAAATTTTAATAATTTTCACAAACTCTATTTTCTTCATGTTTATGAGGAGGAAATCAAATCATGCAAACAAAATTTCAACTTCAAATCATTTTCAAACGAACCATCAGCTACTCTACTTATAAGTGTCAATCACAATAACAAAAATGGTGGGATAACTAATTCAACGACTACCTAATACCTTCAACCCAATATGCGATAAAATAATCTTACATTTTATCCTGAGATTGTTATTCCTTATACCTCACACCAAACGAGCCCTAATAGACAAAAATTCTCATAACAAGCGAGATTGTTATATAGAGAGGTTTTGACTATATTAACATTTCTTTTAAATATTATTTTAAAAAAGAAGAAGTTTGCATTTAATATCAATAGTCACCTTAATAGAGAAGTTTATTTATCAAGATGAGTTGAGTCTAGTCTATCATTTTTATCTAAATTCAAGCTGAAGCAGGTAAAAATATGTTACATGAATAGATAAAATCTACTCGGTTCAAAAAATTTCGATGGCTATAAATTTTATATATTTCCCTAACAATATAAATTCTGGGGAGAGGGAAATGACAATTCCATGGCATAGTCAAAAAGTGGTCATATAATAAAACCTGACACATTTAATCACCAAGTATATTCAAAATTCAACATAAAAAGGCAGAAAGAAAAAGGTCTATAGCTTAACTGAAATTGGATGCATACTGAGTAAAAGGAGAAGAATCAAATCAAAGTAAACAGTCCTTAATTAAAGGGCTAACTCTCACTCAGGCCTCAGCTAGGAAAAAGGTCTGAATGGTAGAAAGAGAACACAAAAACTTGAATTATATTACTTCCCAAGTTCCAGCTCTATTGGTCAACAGTGGAGGCCTGTTGCCACTCCCCATCAACTGCTTCTTTCCACAAAGTGACATTGTTATCCCCAGCTGCAACTGCCAACAAGTTTCCGGTAAGAGACCATGAGACTCTCCAAACAGGAGATTTGAAGTCTTTAAGAACCTTGCCCTCCCACTGATCTCCCTCCTTTCCCACAGTCCATATGACAACCGTACCATCCTCTGAAGCACTAGCAATTGTAGACTTTGGAAGTCCCAAGTTTGGTGCCCAAGCTACATCTCTCACCCAGTTAGTGTGCATCTGAAGTGCAGGGAAGCAATCCATCTTCCAAACACCATTATACAACTTCCAAACCTTAACAGTGTTATCACATCCACCAGATGCCAGCTTTTGAACAGGTTCAAGCACACCTGCACCAACTAAAGCACCAGGAGCCATTGATGGCGCCCATGAAACTGATGTTACCCCAACTGGATGAGCTTGGTCTATTCTCGTAGTGTCCCAACCACCATCTGACCTGGCGGTATGCACTGAAATATTACCATCAGAAGAACCACAAGCCAAGCAAAGCCCAAGTTCATGAGGAGCCCAGGAGATGGAATTAACCGATGATTTGTGCTCGCTAAAAACATGAGCTTGTGTCCACTCATTCTGATTGCCTTCCTTCCAGATTATTACCTTACCATCATAGGAACAGGACGCAAGGATTGAGCCAAATTTGGGGTGAGCCCAGGCAGCCTGCCAAACAGGGCCGGTATGACCACTCAAAGTAGCAAGGTGTTGTGAAGTAGCATTGTTGCTCACACCAGTTATTTTTATGGTGGTATCAGAAGATGCTGTAGCCACACGTTTTCCATAATAGTCCATAGTAACATCGTGAACTGTGTCATTGTGACCAGTTTCAATCTTCTGGGCTGGCATTTTCTGTTGCCGCTACTGATATCTCACAGCTCCTGCATTTATGCTTAGATCCAATGTTAGTATAGATGTCAGTTAAAAAGATAAAACATTGAAGAGGGTACTCTTCTCCACCCCCTATTTGGTTAGAAAAGAAGACAGACTCTTCATCCAAAATCAGTTAAAAAGCCTAAGAACAGAAATGCAACTCAAACAACTAAACAAACTAAAAAAATATACATAAATCGTAAATAAGCCAAAGTAATAACATAAGAGCCTTCAGGTGAATTAATCTTTGCAAATACAATTTTTTTAGAGAAAATATTATTATGAGCTTTCTCGTGTCATGTTATGAGCTTGTTCGTTTCAATACACCAGAGAGAAAGATAAAGTAGAAACCTTCCTTTATCATAAATGCAGGCAGAATGAAAAAAAGAAAAATGGTTTATTGCTGAACATGTTATATTTGCAGAAGGGGAAGGGGATTATATAGGTGAAAAGTCACTAAAAGGCAATAGCAGTTGATTTGAGGAGGCAGAGAATCTAACACAAAACGGATTAGCTAACATATAACTCATATTAGGCATTGAATTGATCCAATATATCTATACATGATAGGGATGATTATTTCGGGAAAAGAATGCAGCTTAATTCATAAACCCTTTTAAGATGGTCAAAAGAGATTGTTAAGGCAACAAAGTACACACCAAAGTACTTGAGAAACTAAAACTAACTAATGAGTAAATAGTCTATGGGCCCAAAAGTGCAAATCCAAATCCTCTCCTCTACCCCAGTATTCTACTTGTTGCTCTCACCAATAATAAGTTAAGCTGCCCAGATCAGGATTCCTAGTTTTAGTAACAAATATTAGAGCTGGCTTCTGCACTCCTTTTAACGTAATACTCATAAGTGTTCCAATGTCCTTGCGCTGCAGACTAGACTGCTATTAACTGCAAAGGTACTCCATTGAGATTAAAATACTAAAATGACCATCAATTCAATCAAAGATAATGTTATCGTGAAATATCAGCTAAATTCATCAGGATACTCCTGAATATAATATAACTATGTTCTCCAATAAGTAATTCTCCTAAAGTGACTACTATACAGAATGGATAACCATGATACATTTTTCTAGAGAGGACTTCCAATCAAGGTTTATATATTATTATATAAGCATGAGTCATGAAATAAGAAAGCGTTTTCATAGATATAAATAGCAGATTATAGAAGAATTCCTTCATGGCACATAACTAGACTTCAAATCTACCTATGCTTTCATCAATTGTAGAAAACTAAAAAGATACATTTTTATCTGTTCTGCTAGATCTCTTTGGGTAGTATTTCAATAGCTTCCCACACTAAGCAGAGAGAAGAAATAGATTATCTTGTTTGTGGACAGTAATATGGCAGAGAAATTGATCCTATTGGTAACATTTAATGAAAACCCTTTTTGCAGAAGATGCAAAATTCAAACAAGTTATAAGCTTCCACATTTATTCCCTAATAAATGCTCAAGTCCTCAGCAAAAACAATTGCTACATGAGCATCTCATCTTACAGAACTTACTAGACCCATACTCTATAGTTTACGACATAGACAAAGATACCACAAAGATACATAAACAGTCAATCAATTAACACAAAGATACCATAAACCACTCAATAAGATGTGTCTATCTCAGAATTCTTTACTCCTACCACACGAGGTTCTAAGACACAGTTTAACCCCAGTTAAGAACTGTTTGCACTATTGCCTCATCAAAAGCAACAATCTTTCATCTTCTATTTCCTACTTCTATTCATTTCTCCGGCATACCTTAATATAATATTGAATCGAAACTGATCCGATTCTAAGCAGTTTTCCCCCAATTCAGATTAGGATTTCCAGATAATAACCACCAATTCGCGGATCGCCGAAAATCAGACACATAAAACAGAACGGTATAGCTAAAAACGATATATATGGGGAAAATTACGTCCATTGAGGATATCAAAACAAATCAAAAAGATACATGTCGAACTAGATCTGGGATTTCTGCGTGGATCTTAAACCGGGTCGACCCAAACCGAATAAAGCGAATGCTCAAATACAGATCTCAATTGTAAGCAAATGAAGGGGAAAAAGGGATTGTTTTACCTGTAACAGAAAAATTCTGGATGCAAACACGATAGAGAGGAGAATGGCTTGTTCGCGTCGAAGCTGGAGAGAGAGAGAGGGGATGATATTTAAGTGGTTTTTACTGGTAAAATGCCTTTTAAATTAAATCAACTTTTTATGCACATCCCTTCTATACATTCTTTAAAGTTTATTTATTAATCCAAATTTTATTTTTTTATTTTTTTGGGTGTGTGCATTAGAAGTATTAAGACAAATAGTCTCATTATATAATTTGTATAAAATAGTACTATGATTTTTGGTTGGAGAGATCTAACTTTATATGATTAATACTAATGCGATATTTGGTTAAACCTATGAGAAGAAATAGTAATTCCATATAATTTATGGGTAGTATATATAGTTAACGAAATAACTAAATCTTCTCTTCTTCTTTTTTACACTTTTTAATAACTACTATTGAAATAACAAATATCTTCTTCTTTTTTAACACTTTCTATAACTAATGAAATATGCATATACTAACACTTCGTTTGGATGGTACTACTTTTATTTTTTGGATAAAACCTACATTCTTATGCAATAGCTCGCAAATCACATAGGAGAGATAATTCGCTTTAGACATGAGCCTTGCAATAACTCGCATATCACATAGGAGAGGCAACCCACACTAGGCAAGTCCGGTATGACGAGCTTGCAATAGCTCGCAAATCACATAGGAGAGGTAACCTGCACTAGGCAAGCCCGGTGTGACGGGCTTGATCCAGAAGGCAAACCCCTTGCTTTGTTGGCGAGGAGTTTCAAACTTGAGACCTCCAACATGGAAGTCCCAAGCCCAAACCACTAGGCCACCCCAAAAAGGTGGTTGTTACGTATTGTTTCATAATATATTGTATTGTATTGTTTTAATGAACAAAATGTTTAGATAGATTGTATCGTTCTCCGTCGTTATACTGTTACACGTCTATAATTTGAATGATAAACCTGTAAGAAAAGTAGGGTACGAGGTAGAGTTGCTATGAAATGTTAGATAAAAGATGAAATATGATTATTAAATAATAAATAAAGACAAAATGAGGAAAACATATTAAGGTAACGATGCGATCACGCCAATTCGATTGTTTTATGGATCTTTTCGTCGTTATCTAACGATGGATTTAAACGATACGATACAATAGAATTTAAGTAACGACCAAAACAAACATTATATTTAAACTAGCAATACATGACAATACAACATGTAACAACCATCCAAACAAGGTGTAATGTAGCATTGTTTTTATATTGATATATCAGACTTTATTATTTTAATAAATACAATATTATTGATTTTGTAAAATAGTAACAAATATTAAAACCATCTATTTTTAGTAACGACGATAGGGGTGTCAAATGGGCGGGTTGAGTTAAAATTGGAGATATTAAAATGGGTTGAAATTAAAATCGGGTTGGGTCTTGACCCGCCCAAATTTACTTTGGGCTCAAATGGGTTGGGTTCAAATGGGCTAAAAACGGGTTGGATCTTGCCCCGCCCAATTTGGCCCGGTTAATCTCAATAATTTTAACATAGTGATATTTAACTTTTATAATTACAATTCGAATTTCAGCTCAAGTTTTTTTTTTAAAAGTAACAAATGCATAGATAAAATCCTAAAAGATGTTAAATATATAATAATTCATACCTTTAATATAAGAACATATCTTAGTAAAGAGTTTTAAAATGAGTTGAAATTGAAGATTGAATTGGGCTCAATTGAGGATTCTCTTAAAATGGGTTAGGCTTGAATAGACTGAGATTGAACCAAATTCAAATTATCTTGAGCTCAACCCTTAAAATTATGGACGGGTTACATAGGTTTGGGTTCATTTTTGACACCACTAAACGACGACATATAAATATAAATAAAATAAATATTCATATTATGAAATTATCTATTTTTAATAAGGACAATGTATAAATAAAAACGGGAATAATATTAATTATCCAAACATAGCAGCGTAGCTGAATTGAGATTAGTAGGTGATCATTGTGAATTGAGAAAATATCAAAGTTCTGCCTAATTTTAGGTGTAAAAGTACAAGTCTTCCTTCTCATCACATTGGACTCAGTACTTCAGATACAGTTCCGATCACTCAATTTCAGCAGATCTGACTCCTCCACCGCTCATCACCCCCCTTTCACATGGCCTTTTCCTCCCGCCGCGGCGGAACTGGGTGGGCCCATTCACTCCTCCCCACCAGCAAATCATCTTCCCGACAACCTCGTAAATCCCGCAGACGTACTGCCCTCAGAGACTTCTTCCTTTCAAATTTCTTCACCATAGGCCTCTCTTTCTCACTCTTCATCTTCATTCTCATCGTCTACAGCTATGGAGTCCCTAAACCCCTTCTCTCATCCCATTTCCGAGCTGCCCGAACCCGATTCCATCGACTCAGGAAGCCCACTTACCGGAAATCTCCTGGTAGCGACGCTGTGTCAGGTGCGGTTGTTGATATCACCACAAAGGACTTGTACGATAAGATTCAGTTTCGGGATGAAGATGGTGGAGCTTGGAAGCAGGGTTGGAACGTGAACTACAAAGGCAATGAATGGGATTCCGAGAAGTTGAAAATATTTGTTGTCCCACATTCACATAATGATCCTGGTTGGAAGCTTACGGTTGAGGAGTATTATGATAGGCAGTCCAAGCACATCCTAGATACCCTTGTTGAAACACTTCCAAAGGTAATTTCAGTGTCAAGTTTAGTTGAGTTTCATCATGTGATAAACTTAGATTGTTTGGATTGAATTACCATTTTTTAATTTGATCTGATCGTTTTAATTGATCTTGATTTAGGTATGAGCTTAGACAATGCTAATTTTCGAGAACCCCTTTATTGATTATTGGAATGAAACTGGGAAAAATGGAGCAGAATGAGTATTGACATTAATATAACAGGCCTCTAGTTTGAGATTGAGGCGTATTAGTAGTGGTAGTTGTTGTCATTGCTTAATATGGATGTTAAATTTCTGAATAACTTGTTGGTTGTTGAATTCTGTTCCTTTTAGGATTCCCGGAGGAAATTTATATGGGAAGAGATGTCCTATCTGGAGAGATGGTGGAGGGATGCAACCAATGAAAAGAAAGAGACATTTACCAATCTAGTGAGGAATGGGCAGCTAGAAATTGTTGGAGGTGGTTGGGTGATGAATGATGAGGTAAACCTCCATTAATGTTATACAACATTGAAACAATAGAAAATGCAGATTAAAGAAAAAGTCTGGTGTGTTTAAATTTGACAGCTTATTATGAGGGAGTCATGATTCTTCCTATAATTGCAGTCGCAAATAGCTTTTCGGTGCATAAATTTGGATCAAATATTTAAAAGGAAATGGCATAATTATAAGAAAAATTCGTTGAAATACAGATATTTGGATAATTGTAATTGCTTTTGAAGGATTCAAATTTGTTCTGAATAAATGGAGCTTTGGCAATTTTATGCCATAATGGTTGACTTACGGCCTTTCAATTTTTCCTTTTTCTGCAGGCTAATTCACATTACTTTGCAATTATTGAACAGGTAAACAAGAAATTTTCTGTTTATTATTCACTGCCTTGGTATCTTTACATATTTGCAATATCATGTAGTAAGAATTGTATCTATAAATGAAAAAACAGAGATTATTTTCTCCATTTGGTTGTAATATAGGATATCTAAGGTCTTCTTGCTTATGATTTGTAATTTACAACAGATTAGAATACTAGTGTCTGAAATCGAGACTGATATTTCTCTAATTTAGGGTAGTGCTATGGTGATTTTGTCACTCTAAATATTATGCTAGAATTTTTCTCAACATTGTTGTGGTATGGATGCTTATTGCTGGAATACTTGACATGTAATTATTACTCATTAGATGTATACTGAAAGGAATAGTGTGAAGATGCTATATTTTAGACTTTGTGGTAGATAATAGCTCATTTTGAGAAAATTAATGAGATATCGAAATTCTGATAGAGGCTAGAATTGGATATGAACTGGTAGGTTTTACTTTACATACAAGAACAACGACAACAACATACCCAGTGTAAAATTGATATATTTTACTTTATATATTTATCAAAAAGGATACCTCTTACATAAGAAACAGTCGCAGCTTAAAACTTTTAAGTTCATCCAATCCTTTTCTCTAAAAATATGTTATAGGAAATTTCCTAGAATCATTAATCATTGGATTAACCAATGGGGTATCAATTATTACAGGCAACTTAATTCGTCTGGTATATGGTATTTCGCGTCATGACAGTTTCAGTTTCATATTTGTAGGTTTTATGTCGTTTGACTAACAATCAAGAAAAGATTTGTTGTTTGACTCTAGTTAGTCGCTTGATTGTTGCTAATTTATTTGCCAATCTAACTTGATTTGGATCAACTTTTTTATTGAATTGGAGATGAAGTGATTTTTCTACCTTGTTTTGCATTTTTTGGTGGTCATTCTGTTTTCTTCTCAATTCATATTGGTCTCATATTCATTTGCTTCTCATTTCATTTTGTACTATTCACTAATCTAGATCTCGATTTTTTGCATTTATGCTCAGATTACAGAAGGAAATATGTGGTTGAATGAGACTATAGGTGTAATTCCTAAAAATTCTTGGGCCATTGATCCCTTCGGCTATTCACCAACTATGGCATATCTTTTGCGGCGTATGGGTTTCGAGAACATGCTAATACAGAGAACTCATTATGAGTTGAAGAAGGAACTGGCTTTAAACCAGAATTTGGAATATGTGTGGCGACAGAGCTGGGATGCCGAAGAAAGAACTGATATTTTTGTCCATATGATGCCATTTTATTCCTATGATGTTCCACATACTTGTGGACCTGAGCCTGCAATTTGTTGTCAGTTTGACTTTGCTCGAATGTATGGGTTTCCTTATGAACGATGTCCTTGGGGAGAGCATCCTGAGGAGACCACCCAGGAGAATGTGAAGGAAAGAGCACTTAAACTTTTGGATCAGTATAGAAAGAAATCAACACTATATCGAACAAATACACTTCTTGTTCCTCTAGGTGACGATTTCCGTTATGTCAGTGTTGATGAAGCAGAAGCTCAGTTTCGGAATTACCAAATGCTGTTTGATTATATCAATTCCAACCCTGGCTTGAATGCAGAGGCTAATTTTGGTACTTTAGATGATTATTTCCGAACACTACGTGATGAGGCTGACAGAGTAAACTATTCTCGTCCACATGAGATTGGATCTGGTGAGATTGGGGGGTTTCCTTCTCTGTCAGGTGATTTCTTCACTTACGCTGACAGGCAACAGGATTACTGGAGTGGCTATTATGTCTCCAGGCCTTTCTTCAAGGCAGTTGATCGTGTTTTGGAGCATAACCTTCGCAGTGCTGAAATGTTGATGGCTTTCCTATTAGGTTACTGCCAAAGAATACAGTGTGAAAAATTGCCTACTGGATTTTCCTACAAATTGACCGCAGCGAGAAGGAACTTGGCACTTTTTCAGCATCATGATGGGGTCACTGGTACTGCCAAGGACCATGTGGTGCAGGACTATGGAACACGGATGCACTTGGCTCTGCAAGACCTTCAAATTTTTATGTCTAAGGCTATTGAGGTGTTACTAGGGATCCGCCATGAGAAAAATGACCAACCTCCTTCTCAGTTTGAACCAGCACAGTCGAGATCTAAATATGATGCCCAACCAGTGGTTAAAGCCGTCAGCGCTCGTGAAGGAACTGTTCAGACGGTGGTCCTTTTCAATCCATCAGAGCAGACAAGAAATGAAGTTGTCATGGTCACTGTTGAGAGGCCGGATGTAACAATCTTGGACTCAAACTGGACATGTATTAAAAGCCAGATATCTCCAGAGTTGTCACATGATAAGAGAAGTACTTTATCTAAAAGACATCGTGTGTACTGGAAAGCTTCAGTACCTGCCATGGGATTGCAAACATATTATGTTGCGAATGGATTTGCTGGATGTGAGAAGGCAATACCTGCACAACTTAGAATATCAGTGTCTTCTGGAAATATCTCCTGCCCATCACCATACACTTGCTCAAAGTTTGAGAGCAATGAAGCAGCAATCCAGAATGAACATCTGACACTCACCTTTAGTACCAAGTTTGGTTTGTTGCAGAAAGTAAGCCATAGTGATGGTAGACAAAATGTTATTGATGAAGAAATTGATATGTACTCTAGCACAGGTGGAGCCTACCTGTTCAAACCGGAGGGTGAGGCTGAGCCAATCATACAAGCTGGTGGGATTATGGTTATCTCGGAGGGCCATTTGGTACAGGAGGTCTATTCTTACCCAATGACAGCATGGGACAAGTCTCCAATTTCCCATAGCACCCGCATATATAACGGTCACAATACCATACAGGAACACATTATTGAGAAGGAGTATCATGTTGAGCTTCTTGGTCATGAACTCAATGACAGGGAATTGATAGTTAGGTACAAGACTGATATTGAAAACAAAAGGATTTTCTATTCTGATCTAAATGGATTCCAGATGAGCCGTAGAGAATCCTATGATAAGATCCCTACACAGGGCAACTATTATCCAATACCTTCCCTTGCATTTATGCAAGGACCACATGGAGACCGCTTCTCTGTCCACACTAGGCAGTCTTTGGGTGTTGCAAGTCTCAAGGATGGATGGTTAGAGATAATGCTTGACAGGAGATTGGTAAGGGATGATGGACGTGGTCTAGGCCAAGGAGTGATGGATAACCGTGCAATGAATGTTGTTTTCCATATCCTTGTGGAGTCTAATGTTACAGAAGCAAACCAAACTACAGGTCCTCATCCTCTAAATCCGTCTCTTCTATCGCATTTGGTTGGTGCCCACCTAAACTATCCTCTTCATGTATTCATTGCCAAGAAATCTGAGGAAATCTCTGTACAGCCACCCCCTAGGTCCTTTTCTCCCCTGGCAGCTTCTTTACCATGTGACTTGCATATTGTCAACTTCAAGGTTCCTCGTCCTCTCAAGTATACTCAACAACAACTTGAAGAGCCTAGGTTTGCCCTAGTCTTTCAGAGACGACACTGGGATTCTTCTTTCTGTAGAAAGGCCAGGTCAGAATGTTCAAGTGTAGCTGATGTGCCCGTTAATCTGTTTTACATGTTCAAGAATCTGGCTGTGTTGAATGCAAAGGCTACTTCTTTAAATCTTTTGCATGATGACATAGAGATACTTGGCTATGGCGACCATTTTGGAGATGGAGCTCATGATGGGCATGTCCTCATTTCACCCATGGAGATACAGGCTTACAAGTTGGAACTAAGGCCCCACTAGTGAAGGAATAGATCACGTGTATATTCTTTTCCCAACTGAAGCTGAATTAGGATGTGCTAGTTCAAGGACCACCACTGCAACTCTGTTTTCGACATCACAACTTCAAGATCTACTGTATTTTGGAGAGATGAAGGTAGAAATTCTCACAGTTGCGGTTTGCCTAGAGGGTTTTTGACATTGTCAGTTGAGGCTTGAGGGCTTGAGAATTGTTCCTGCTGTAACACAGCTACTTCAGAACACTTCCAGAGAAGAACGTTATGTTATTGAAACTGCGGGTGCTAACAGAAGATCTCATCTTATATGAAGGAGAACTGCTTTGCACATGGTTCTCTTCCAAGAAGATGTTAAAGTAGGCGGGATTAGAATGCTTAGGTAATTTTATAGGGCATAAGTTAAGGTTGTTATTAGAATATAGTAGTACTACATGTTTTTGATATTAAGCTAATGATGACATTGCTCGACAGATTGTATGCAAATGATGAGTCTTTTTGAAACATTTGTTTTTGAAAAAAAAAAAGATTTCCTCGGAAAGTAACTTGCTGTAGCTGGGATGGAAAATATTGTGTTTCTCATTACGTCTTGCTTTCATAAACTTGATGCGCTAATATTCCAATTCCTCCCAGTAGCAGCAGAAGGGTTCAAACATAAAGACATCAAACTTCTTGACTTGTGGGATATTATGATGCGAAAGATCAATACAAAGTAGGGGTAAATGGGTAAATGACCTGTCGAAATTTTCATTCGAGCATGCTGATATAGCTTTCATCTAGTATGCCTTTTTAGCAAATGCAAACAGGTTCTTCACCCAAATAAAAAAAAAGTTCCTTTTCTCTCCCCCAACATATTAATTCATGTTCGCTCTGTTATTTTTAAAGTAAGAGTATTGTATTAATATTGTTGCATTTAATAATTTTTAAGGAATTAAGCTGATGTCGACATTATAGATTTATCTACGTCTACTATTTTTGGTTCACTTTATGGGCCATATTTTGCTCCTCATTTGAATCTGTCAAATGCTGTTCTCATAATGAAAGTATTAACATGTACTAGTAATTTCGTTTAACAAAAGTGAATGAGCAGTTTGCAATTTTTGGTAATTATAAGAGTTTGAATAGATCCAAATTAAAACCCCTTAAAAAGCGCCAACAAAATGTTTTACGTAAGTGGATCCCCAATCCCAATGCCTATTCTTGTTTGTTTTTTCTTCTCAATCTCAAACTTTGGCTGTTCTAGTTATCTGTTTTTCTCTGAATATGATCTCACAATACTTAAACAGCTTAGCGATTCCCACGAGATTTGGGAACAACTAAATGGTAACGACTGAAACTCTCAACTTCTTTCATTCGTAAAGGAAAATAATTTTAATAACATCTCTGCTCTTTCTCATTTTGATTATATATAGATTCATAATCATCAATTAATTTTCCGACGACGAGCATTCCCGATGACGAGCATCTAGTTGGCGCATTCCCGCCTTCTTCTCGTGATTAAAGTTCAAAGCAGGTGCGGTATGTGTTACATAAATTCCTACCTTTAACTTGTTAAAAGTAATTACTATTGAACTTTTAAGTGCCTCTGTGTTTATTGGACTCTTCAAAAACACGGCCGGTGCTTCAGATTCTAAAAAAGAGTCCAAACGGCACAAATTATTTAGTAATACTCACTCTTTTGAGAATCCAACACAAATAGGATAATACTCTTAAAAGAGTTCAAATAACATAGCCACAAATTATTTAGTACTCAAGTGACATTCACTGAGTTAAGTGTTAACATGACATTTTGCAAAAATAAAGATCTCTTTGGAGAATTGACATAAAACATTAAAAAATAAACGAAGTGAGTAAATAGTAAATAAAGATTAAGTTAATAGGCTGTTTAATTATAACAACAACAATAAGATAGCGTAATTCCACAAGTGAATTTTGAAGGTAGTGTGTACACAACCTTACACCTATCTTGTGAAGGTAGAGAAGTTGTTTACCGATGGACCCTCAGCTCAAGTAAAACATAATAAAATGACGAGTGAAAGAAAAAAAAAGTAATGTAAAAGAGAACAATAGCAACACATAATATGATGATCGAAGCATAGAAAAGAACGAATAATTATTGTCAATAAAACCATTGGTGGTCTACTACCCATTGATTCAAATTCTTATTTTGGTGCCTCTGCTTTATATCTACATCTCTTTAGGAAAAGTACGATGTTCAATTTGGTGTTTCACTATTACTCTGATTTTGGACCATGCTCACCTCTATTATGAAACAACTTTTTTTAAGTGTAGTATGTTTAATGCAAGATAGAGAGATGCACTTACACATAATAAAAAGCTGGTAACTCTTATCAAATTATCTATTGCAATAAAGATATTGCTTTATAGAAATGGCGCATAATATATATGGGGTTTGGCGTGAAAATTCAGATGACTAGACGTTGTTAGGCTTCAACTGATTGGGTAGTAGAGAATCTTCGCAAGATTAAATGTTTGGTCTTAAAGTTTGCGAAGAGTCCCACCTCGGTGGTTTAAGGGATGACGGTCTCTTTAATTTAGTTTGAGCAATCCTCCACTCGTGAGTTATTTTTGAGTTTAAGTTAGGTGGTAAAGTTTACTTTTTTTAACATGATATCCTAGTAAGACTCATCTTAATTCTTATTTGCAGATGTTTGACCCTTATACGTCCAGGTCCAACCCTGAATTGAAAGTGAAGAATAACTTTTTAGGTTGAGTTAGTCTGAATGTTCATTTCAATAACAAAAGTTAATTAGCTTAAGGGAGTTTCCAAGCACTAAGCAAAGAGCCAAATTAGGAAAAAGTAGTGGTCTAGTGGAGTCAAAAGGAGAAGGGAAATTGAAGTGAATTCCATATCACTAAACCACCCACCACCACTTCACTGCCAATTGGGAAGCAATTTACTAACACTATTGTCTTGATTGATGATCATGCAAATTAAAAGATTTGTAAATTGTTGCTGTTTGTATGTGTCTTGGTGATGACAACCTTTTCCTTTAGTTTTTATGTTGTCATTGTAACCACTTTATGTCAACAGTACTCTCTTCTTTTGATCCCAAAAGGAGGATCTTGCATCATTTAGATTAGTTGATGACGTGGATTGAAAATTTGGAGTGACCTGGAGTATTATTATTGGATTCATCATTATATTAATTCTTAACTATAAGTATTGGAAATGTGGACAATGGAGCATAGTGAATGATAGAATTCATTAGTTGACCTTAGCTTATAAGTTAATTTTAAGTTTTGATTTATTATCAGGTAATAAGTTATTTGTAATTTAGTTAAAAAAATATTTGGTATTATGTGTACGTTTTCCTGCATATTACCAGCATACGTTGACATAGTGACTGAAAACTAACCGGCCTCCGTAATAATTTGGGACCCTATTCTAGATCGTCCTATGAAATTTTTTTTGTCCATTAATCATTTTTAGTACGAGATATGAATTATAATCTCTAGATAATTTACGAGATTATACTTTTATTCTGTACTTGATGATGAATATTACTTAGGCCTCATTTGTTTGCATTTAATAGAGATCTGAATCTAAATCATTCAGATTCAGCTCATTAAATGTGTTTGGTTTTTAGGACTAAATCTATAATTCAAATTCAGCCCATTAAATCCATTTGTTTCTTTTTTCAAAAAGCCTCTTAATGGATTTGAAAAGGTCTGAACGGATCAAATATGCAGGAGAGTCTTAACACCATTCAGACTTATTTTGTAAGTTATAAAATAACACTGTATCGCCTCTCTCGGTCTTTGCGTGACTTTTTCTCTCTCAACTACAAACTTTCTTCCTCTCTTTTCTCAATCAAACACCAATTTTTTCCTCTTGAACGGGTAAATTTTCATAATCTTTACAAGTATTTTTATTTATATTAATAACTTTCTTAGGGTGTATTGATGTTTGTCAAGAACACTTGTTGCAATAATATTTTTAGTGTATTGATATTCATCAAGGTTTTTGAATGAAAAAAATACTATTCATAATTAAAAATAATAGCTATGTATACATATTTGAGGTCTCTTATTAGAATTTTGTCTTAGGCCAATAATTTTATTGAGACTCTTTGATATATTATTGTTGTTGAACTAGTTGGTGACAAAAATAATGGAGCTCCTAATAATTCTACATCCCAATCTTCAGTTTCAGCTGGAAAAAAAAGTTTTTGGGGGAAAGAAAAAAAAACTTATTCGTCTGAATTGGAAATTGATGAGAAGATGATTACTGCTCTGGAGTTATTGATTAAAAAATAGTGCACCTACATTTGAAAAATATATGGAAAAATTAGATGGACTTGGATAGAAAGAGTCATTATACCGTACATGTGTTAGTATATTTTGTGAAACTGCCCGCTTCAAAAAAGCATGAATGACGTTAGAGGTTCACAAGTTAGAGAATTGGATTAAGGTTATTGAAAAAAAAGGAAGATAAAAATTAGTTTTTCTAATTAGCCAAAATATATGTTAGGCACTAATAATGTGATACATTATTTATTATTTTTCGACTAGTATCTATCATACTCATTGAACTTTTTGATATTATATTGTGCCTATAAAATATTTTTTATGTGATGTTTTTTATGTTATGCTTGATGATTATGATATTTTTTAATCAAAAAGTAATATTTTTTGTTGAAATGAATTTTTTATAACATTTTATTAATATAATGTTTGATTTCATATGCACATTCAGTTATTGAAAACAAACAATAATCATCTAGTGTTTAGATTTGGAGACCACATCTCAATAGTCAGATGTGTATTCAGATCTAGACACCTAGCTCTTAATGCAAATCTTAATATTTAGACGTATTCAAATTCAGATGTCTTAATCTTAATGAAAACAAATGAGGCCTTAGTCTTATAATTATTTATCCCACCACCTTTGTATAAGTCATGAGATTATCTCATCCCTCAACCAAACTACCCCTTAATATTTACCCCTTTATTGTAATGGAATGTAATTAGTTAATTAAAAGAGTGTAAGACAGGTAAAATTTGTAACATTGAAATTACTTTTTAATTAATGATAAATAAGCCTTATATGTCAAATCTTAAAGAAAGTATTACATAATCAAAATTCAAACTTAGGAAACGATTTTTGGAAGTTTTCTACTATAGTGCACGTACAGAATGGCGTTTGCAGCAAGTGCAAGCGTACTCGTATTCAGTACAACACACCTAACAAGTGGTTTACTAGTCAATAAATTGGGAAAAATCGTGAGGTTTTACTTTAAAATTTTAGTAAAAATTGAAAAATAAGAAATTACATACACTACGATTATATTAGTATGAGTATTAACGAATAGTGAAATAATGCACTACTAGTCTACTATTACCTACTAACCTTTTATCTCAATCGATATTTTTTTTAATCTTAATCCGTATCCTTCCAACGGGTGGACCGAAAAAGAAATGTCGTTAGGATTATTAAACCATAATCTATTTCCTACTTATATAGTACATGATTATGATTTGATTAATGCAGTGGGTTTTTGCCAATTTTTGTAAATGAAACTGTTATGATTTTGTGTGCTTATCCAATTGACAGAAGTAGTAAAATATATACCTGGCAGGTTCTGAGGTAACCCAAGTGGTTGCAACAGCCATATGACAAGCATTATAAAGCAATATGAATACATCATGAATGAACTAACATACATTTTTGGAGTCAGAAATGTTAAGAGTTTTTTAGCATCAAGACATAAAAAGATTTAATCGACGTGACGACACAGCCAACTGGAAACGTGGAATGCTGTATAATTAATAATGCATCTCCTTTTAAACTTAAATCAAATTCATTATCAACAACTTTAATTTCCTTAAAGGAAAAATTTAGTGATTGTCCTAGTGTTCCATTTTTAGATCTTTTAGAAAAGTTGTTTCTTTTTTTATTTTTCATCCACTTGATATTCGTTTTAGGGTCGGATTAGTAAATTTATATTGAAGAGTTTTATTTAGGGATAAATTGCATTTAAAAAAAAAAAAAGATTTCAAATTTAGGGCTCGAATCTTTTCTAAAAATTCCTACGATAAAAGGAGCTTTTTAAAAAAATCATAACAATATTGTCTGAGTCAATTTTTGTGCATTTTTCTAGCTCTAAATCACTGATATTTATTTCTAATATCTCAAATAATATAGGTACGGATTAATTTCTAGTTGCTTATAAGACTTGAAGCAGGGAGTATTTTTTTTCCCTCACGATAACAATAATATCTGAGTTAGTTTGTACGTATCTCGAATATTACCGAGCTATTTATTAGCACCTGTTTATCAGCTGCGACAAAACTGTCTGCCAAGACTAAAGTAAGAAATAATTCAGAAACACTTCTTTCCTATGTTGAATCAATGGTCTCTTGATGAGTGCTTTTGGTGATTATCTAGTGTTCCATTATACGTCTCAATATAAAAGTTATCTTACTTATTGAAATAGACTTGACTTCTTTTTTCTACTTTTAGTCACTATATATATGCATATTATTAATAATTGCCTTGTTGGGATGGAGCAAGCTTAGACAATATAAATATAAGATCTTCGAGTACGGCACTATATTAACACTGTTTAATTTGTTTGTGTAGTGACTGAAATAGTAAAAACCAGATGAAAGCAACAACAACATATAATTAATTAGCCTCGTTTATACCTTCTCTCCAATTTCTCCTTTTCAACTTAATTTCTCATGGCTGGAGGACAAAGTACAAGAAATCTCAACAAACCATGTATTCTCCTCATAGGTAACTACCCCCTCCCTTTCATTTCATGTTAATTTGTTTAGAATTGAGGGCGTAGTTATTGTTTTTTCCTCGAGTTGAGGCGCGGGGTAATTAAGGTCGTTTATGTACGTAGGATTATACTGAATATGTTGTTATTGTTTGAAGATAATTTTTTTACATGGGAAGTGTGGATTTTGGTTTTAATTTGACAGTTATAGCGGGAATGGAGAGGTTTTCATTCAAAGGGGTGGCATCAAATTTAGTGACATATCTAACAGATGTGGCCAAAATGAGCAATTCAGCTGCGGCAAAGATGGTTAACAATTGGTGTGGTATTACGTCTATGTTGCCATTGCTGGTTGCTCCACTAGCTGATTCTTATTTGGACCGCTACACCACTGTATTGGCTTCTTCTTCTCTATATTTTGCCGTAAGTTTCCTTTCAATTCGTCTCGTCTTATTGTACGCAATGTTACTCTGCAAAAGATACCTATGATTAAAGTAATTGAATCTCCTTCGTTAGAAAATTATCTAGTTTGAGTAGAGTTAAAAGGCAAAACTTTTTAATTCATGAATACAAATTGTTGAATCCTTCTGAGTTTAACATTAAAGAAGCTTCTAGTACAGCCTAGCTGCAAATGTAGTGCTTAGGTTACAAGTTTGAATGGTAAATGTGACACTCTTTACATTTTCTTCGAAATTTGGTTATTGTTTTTTCGTCGTTGAAAAATATTCCAAACATCTCACAAATAAGAAAAGTTTTGAACACCGTACTAGGATTGTGTGCTTACAAGAATAAGAATAGTATTAGTTTCAATTAGTTAGCATTTATTTCGTCTTTGATTATGAGTATAATTAGTTAGTATCCGTATACATTTTGTTGTTCGCACTACCACAAAAGAGACATTTTGTGACAATAAATTTTCTTTTTAGTATTGCCGCAAAAACATTTAACGGCAATTTAATTAATGTTATTGCCGCAAACTCCTTTAAAATTGTTGTAGTGTAGCAAACCGAACAACCCCTTAGTGCTTTCACGAGTATGCCTTTATTTCATTTTATTATAGAACAAGTGCCTATTTCAATTTAAAAAACAAAGTAAATCTTAAAAAAAGACGACTTTTGCCACTATCGGGGAAGGGGGAAAAATCTATGTTTATTGTTGCATATTTGGGTGTGAGTAGTGTTTGTAGATGGATTATCTACACGGAAATCATTAGTTAACAGCCACGGTGGACTGTAGACATGGAGCCTGAGTCATCACCCACCTCCTTTTTTTAAAAAAAAAAAAACATTGCATTATAACCTAAATCTTGCACGTAATTAATACATTTTTAACAAATTCTATTTAAAGTATGTATAACAGTTTTGTTTCATTGTCAACTCATTTTACTTACGTTATTGCTGATTCAGGTGTCACTTCTTTTGTCGCCCATTTATTATGTCTGCCTTGGTGCTTATAAAAGATTTGCCACTGTTATGTAAACTTATAAACAGTTGTTTGTCTTGGAAGAGGCTTTTAATTTGTCGAATTTTTAATACTCCCCGTTTAAAAAAAAAAGATTTAGTTTGACTTGACACGAAGTTTAATAAAATAGAGAAGACTTTCAATCATGTGGTTCTAAATTAGAGTTATGTCAAATGTACCAAAATGTCTTTTAATCTTGTGAAGATACCATGTGGAAAATTGAATTTAAAATGTTGCCAAAAAAGGAAATGGGTCATCTTATTGAAACAGACTAAAATGGAAAGAGATCATTTTTTTTAAACGGATGGAGTATGATTTAAGAACTTAAGATTAATATTATTGTCTCGATGAAAAGGGAAATATACTAAATGACGATGACTCTTTTTGACAATCAAATAATCAGGGTCTTTTAGCTTTGACATCATTGGCATTACAATGGCCATGGACATCTGTGGACAAATCGGGCTTCTCTTCATCGTTATCATGGTCTCTGCATTTAATTTCACTAGGCCAAGCGGGTTACAACCCGTCCTTACAAGCTTTTGCAGCGGACCAATTGGATGACGAAGAAGAATTGCCCTGTACAAAGAATGACCAGAGCTCCAAGAAAAAGAGTACATTTTTCCACTGGTGGTATTTTGGCATATGTTGTGGCAGCCTACTTGGAGTGTCCATTATGTCGTATATACAGGACACGTTAGGATGGGGATTAGGTTTCGCCATTCCCTCGATTGCCATGATAGTGTCAATTGTAGTCTTCAGATTTGGCAACAGGTTTTATAAACATAACACGGATGGTGAACTTATCCATATCAAGTCTTTGGGAGGTCATATAGTTAAAGCTATTAGAGCGGCTACCTCAAGATTGACCTGTGGTGAGATTGCTGTACCAGATACCAACAAGTCGAAAGTTGTTGAGATCGAGTAAGTTTTTCTTTAAAGCTTTTGTAAACGACGTACTGACAATTTAAAATGTTTTCATACAATCAACTCAATTCTAACATATCGGTAACCTAGTAAAAAAAACTAAAAATGATTTCTAACCTGCTACAACATATTGCCAACTAATGCTCATTGTGGCTTGCCTTTTTGCTCTTAGACTTGAAAATGCACCACTTTGCCAACAAGATTCAGGCAGCACGGATAAAAAGCCGGAGAATGGGATAGTAGAAATTCTAAAAGTAGTACTACCTCTACTGCCAGTATGGACTATGCTTCTGATGTTTGCAGTGATTTTTCAACAACCTGCAACATTTTTCACTAAACAAGGTATGACAATGACAAGAAACATTGGAAGCAACTTCCGAATTCCACCAGCTGCACTTCAGAGTTCAATCACAATATCTATAATCCTGCTCATGCCTCTTTACGACACATGCTTTATCCCCTTCATTCGTGTTTTGACACGTAATGAGAAAGGTATCACTGTGATGCAGAGAATGGGAATAGGGATGTTCCTTTCAGTGATAGCAATGATAATTGCAGCTGTTACCGAAAGAAAAAGACTGGATATTGCCAGAAATCTAGCTACTTTAACTTCAGAATTCGAAGCTTTGCCAATGAGCATATTTTGGTTGCTGCCTCAATACATTCTATTGGGAATTTCAGATATATTCACAGTAGTCGGTATGCAAGAGTTCTTTTACTCTGAAGTTCCGATAAATATGAGAACTTTAGGCATAGCTCTTTATACTAGTGTATTTGGTTGTGGTAGTTTCTTCAGCTCATTCCTTATAACAGTGATTGAACATTTGACAAGTTCAATTGGAGAAAAGCAGAACTGGTTCGCCGATGACATGAGCAAAGCCCGTTTAGACAACTACTACTGGTTTCTGGCATTGTCAAGTGCAACCAGTTTTCTGATGTTTATGGTTTTCTGTCGATTTTATAGAAGCAGGACTGTTAATTAGAGTGTTGGTAGTGACTGATAGTTTGTTATTGTGGAATGTTGTGTTTGCACATTCATTTCTAAGTAGAAAGTGAAGGTTCTGCACAGCTTGTATATAAAGGAAGATATATTTTGACTTCCTATCTATGCATCACATTCTCTTTTAATGAGTAAATATTGAAAAAATATCTACTTAAGTAATTTAATTTTGATTTGTATCAATAAGGTTATTAAACTTAGTGTTTTTCTCTTTAAAATTACTCTTTAACAAAATTTGAAATTAAAAAATCCCACTTAATGTTTTGAATGTGATAGATAATACAGTACCCTTCACATTTTGGATGGGATAAATATTCCTTTGATTTTTAAATTAATGACTAGAAATAAGTTGAATTATAGCATATATTTTTAAAATATAAAAACCCACCTCCAATCAATATGAATTGTAACTGTACTCTTTTAAATTAGAGGAGAACTCCTTTCAGGTTTGACTTCATAATACTGGTCTTCCTTTATAGTTTGATTTCATAATACTACCGGCCTTTCCTTATAGTTTAAGATACTTACATTCACCTGCATTATTTTGATATTTCTGTAATCAAATTAATTTAAATAATAAATTGTTTATAATAATTCAGAATTACCCTTATCTACCACCTTATTAGTTTTAAATAAATATAAAGCAAGTTGTTGAACCTCTTATCTTTTTGTGCATAATTTACAAAAAATAAATAAAAAATTATTATAATTGCATAAACATGAAATTATTAGTGGGCCGTATTGGCACGGTCTCTAGTATTTAGTATTTATAGAAGATATCTAAACTCTCCTGGAATATTCTAAGCAAATAAATAAATAAATTATATACAGTGAATTTTTGCTCAAAATATAATGCTCTATAAAATGAACTATTGAACAGAAAAAGTCACAGACTGTATGGACAGATTTAAACATTTTTTGTTTCTAAATCATACCAATAATAAAAATTAAATGAATAATCTAAATATTAGTTCAAAGCAATAACACAATCTTTTGGAGAGATCAAAGTCTCTGTGTAAACAAATCCATCCCTGGTGGTATCTGTATCTTCATCCGTAGTTAGAGGCACTACTAGATTGCTTCTTTTGTCTGATTCTTTGAATGTTTTAAGCACAATTCTTCTATCAGAACAGAACAACAGTTCACCATCTGCAAATATATATTTCGGAACGACTGGTAACACCTCATAAGCATCCCTGCTATCTCTCATCGTAAATAATTTAGTCCAAGATTCTTCCATACCATACTCTTTCATTACCCACAAATCAAAAATAGTAGCATCCTCCTCCTCATAAAGAAAATTTACACTAAGCATTCCACCTAACACTGTCACACCTTGCTCAATCGTGTCACACAACAAGGGCATTTCCTTCGACAATGGTAATCCTCCAAACACCTCATTTGAAATATTAAATGAAATCAGAGAAAACATCGAATCTACGGAATAAGTAAGCCAATGAAATGATCCTCGTAGTAATGTCAAACATTCCATATTACCGGATTGGAGAGAACAATCACCTCCATAAATTTTTCTCCAGGAACCAGTTTTTAGGGAGAGAATTTCAGTGGGTGCCTTTTCATCTTCTTCAGGAATGTGAACAACCTTATAGTCATCACTAGTTGGGTCATATCCCATTCCATGAATGTAACCATGAAAAAACTTATCCCAATGTGATGGTAGTAATATTGATTCTCTTGTAGAAGGATTACACAGAAAACGTTTCTGCTTAATCCCAATTAAAAACAAGCCATTGCAGCTACCATAGAGATGGTAATTATAGATATCGTAATACCCTGGCACACATTGCGGGACACACACCGATTCTTGTACATCCCTAACGATTTGATGTGGTGTTGTTGTCGTCAATAAAGATGAACAATAGAAGAAAACATTACTATCCTTAGCAATCCGTAGAACAAGCAATTTGTCATTTTTGGCATGATTGAGATGTTGTTTCTTAAAGCTAGGTTCACAGATTAAAGCCTTCCAAGAGTTTGAAACACACTTGAATCTAAAAAGAGACTTCACAGGCAGTCTACTTAAAATATCCATAATTATTTCTTCTTGGATGTGCATGGGAGTTTCCATTCCTAGAAGATGACCAGAAGAGATCAACAAAGTCAATATAAGATTATAGAGCAAAATTCAAAGTAAAGTTATCGTATTTTACTGGTGTTATTAAACCTAAAGTAAGAAACACCCGTAATTGTCAACAAGACAAATTTAAGTTGGTAATCAAATTCTAATAACAAACTAAGGATAGTCCAAATTTCCAAACTATGAGTGAAATATCTAAAATAAATTACCATACTAGTAAGTTATTATTATTTTTTAATTGAGGCACCTTACTTGTTATCGGAAATCATAGACAAGAATTATGGTTGGAAAAGACCAAATCTGACCAGAAATTTGGCCTGAAAAAGCTAGATAATACAAAGGCAAGAAAAGACCTGATCGCTGACAACAGTGGAGGGGTTTGAACTGAAACGGTCACAGGAGAGAGGTATTGTAATTAAGGGTTCGGGAGTTGGGGACTACTTATACTTCTCAATGTACTTTTCCTTCTCTTAAATAAAAGACGGAAAAATTGAATAATTTGATGTTAGAATTAGGTTTTCCATTCAAGGGTGTGCCCTATTTTATTGTTATAAATGGTAAATATTTTTTAATATAGTATATTTATGTAAGTTTCCCTTTTTATTAACTTATATTTGGGCCCAAAACTTTTCATGACCCAAGCAGCAAGCCCATACCCCTAAGAATATGCACGTTGTTGAGTTACATAATTTCATTGATTTGTGGGGGTTCTTTTCCTTTATGTTTGTTCTTTAATTACTCAACTATGAACTCCTGAGCTATTACTCTTTTCCTTTATGTTTGTTCTTTAATTACTCAACAAACAAATGCCCTTTCAAACAGAAAGTCATTCTTCGCAGAATTTAATTACTCAACAAACAACATGCCTACAAAGGCACTTAATGCAACCAACATGTGTAGGGGTGGCAAAATCAAGCCCAACCCGACCCAACCCATTTAGGTTTGGGTTGGTTATTGACCTGCCCATTTGTTAGCTAAATCCATCTCAACCCAATCCATTTCAACTCATTAAAAATTGGGTTGACATGTAACCCAAATTGATTGTTGAGAAATTTTGTCAAAATATTATTAAAAAACTTTTTTTTTGATTTTATATGTTATAATAAAGAAAATAATAATTTTATTAGGTACTAAAAGCTTATAAAATAACAAATAAAGCTATTCAAACTTAGTAAAAATTGCGCAGATTGGGTTATGACCAGTAACCAGTTACCTAACCTGTTTTGACCAAATCCATTTTGGCCCGAACAAATTTGGGTTGGGTCGGGACTTAACCCATTTTGACCCGCTCAATTGTCACCCCTAAACATGTGTAACTAAGTTTCCTCACGGTACTTCCCTCTCATTTTATCAGCAAGTATACTCTCTTCCTTTGTCCTCTGGTTCCTCATGTAAGCGTTAAAAAGCTGTCGGTTTTGCTGCCATAACCGCCAACTTTGGCCCATTCCTCGTTGCTTTATAAGCATCTCTGTAGTCCCCTCCTCGTCCTTGCTCTCCACCAACTTCACATAAGCCAACTTTTTTGCCTTTACCTTTCATTCCTACCCCCTACCCACTTGGTTTCCTGGACACAAGCTATACTAATCTTCCTCTTCCTAAGGATCTTTACTAACTCTATGGATTTCCCCATCAGCGACCCAATGTTCCACAATCCTAATCTCAGCATAGATGCACTCTGAACCCAATTGCCGCCCCTTACCCGATTCCCCTCCCTGAGAACATGACCCTAGTCTATCATCGCAAACCAAAGCACTAAAGCAGAAGAAACAAATCAAGGAAGTAATATACACAACGAGGAACTACCGGCCCAAATCAATAAGACAATACAAGTAGGTAGGCAAGCAACAAATTAGACAGTGACGCAGCCCAAGAACTAATACAATCCAGCAATTAATAAACAATAACATAAATCAGCAAACAATCCAGAAAGCAATTAGCAAGAATGAAATATGATAAGCTATACTACAAACTAGCAAGACATTATAGAAAAATAAATACGATAAAGTATAGAAAACCCGCACACAAATATCAACACCAAAACCACAGCGACAGATGACAAAGATGGAGAGATAGAACCTGGCGGGACACGTTGTTGGGGTCGGGTCGATCTGGAAATCGACGGGAAAGAGCTGGTGAGTTCCTTCGTTTGCCGGTCATAGAGTGCAATATAGTTGATATTTGTTAAATTAGGTCTTAGGCCTAACTCACACCCCAAAAGCTAGCTCAAAGGGAGGAGGATTGCCCAAGCCTTATAAGGAATCCACCCATCTCATTAACCACCGATGTGGAACTTTTGTCATTCTTTAACAATATTCACCAACCAGAATTCTAAAATCTTAAAAGAAAGTTCATTTACAATGTAAAATTCCAAAAATTGAGAATGAGCTGTGAAATGGAAATATAGTAAAGCTCCTTTTGATAAGAAAAGTTAGTTCATCATTAGTATCAAAGAGCAAGTTTTCCATAGACACACAACAAAGGAAAATATACTTAAATCACTTCAAAGAAAATTTCTAACACAACATTGCAATTTGAACTAGAATCATCAAATACAAAAAGACTGAAACTTTCCTTTTCCTATCTGAAATCCTTTATACAAAGGGAACCCCAACCTCTAAACCATAACCCCTCTGCAAAGAATATATCTTTATAACTAGTTACAAAAAAATGAACCATGGATTTCCTCAAGGATGGGTATGATAGCCATTAGTTTCTGATTCAGGAACAGGTACGATAGCCTTTTGCATTTCAACATTCATCTCTTCTTTTATCCCATTCTCATTGTCATCCTCTTCATCAGACTCCAACGTAAAATGAGCTTGACTATCTATTTCCAAGTGTTGCATCTCAGCTCCAATAGGTCTATACCGCATATGTTCACGGCCAATGCCGTGATTTTTACACACAATTGAGTATACAAAAGTAACCACAGCTACAAGAAGAGCAAGGTGGCAATTGAACTGAAGGGTAGCAATAGCTCCACCTCGATGGTACTGAGGATGACCTTTACACTTAACCGTGTAGTTACCTCTACTCCTTTCATGCAAATAGCATCCCTGTGTAATCAAGTCGGAGAAAAAAGCAAACCCCATTTGAAGAGTCCACATCCCTTGCAAGATTAACCCAATCCCACGTCCTAATCTAGTGTAATTCGATTTGGGATTTTTCAATTCTAGAAATGAACAAAATGCACAAATAGCAATAGGCACAAGCAAGAGATCATAGTAACGATTCTCAACTCCACTTGGGTCTTTCCTTTGAAGATAAAACAACACAAATTCCTCAGCAAAAGCGAAGAGACATAGCAAATTGAGGATCGGTGAAGGTAAATCGAATGATTTTTTCAAGCGGGTCATGAGACCTAATACCGAATAGAGAAAGAAAAGAAGAGAAATGGCGATAACCTGCAATTGAAGGACGGAACCAATGTTGTCTTTTGAGTTGAGTGCGTCGAAAAAGGATAACAAGGAATCGAGAACGAAAAGGAATGAAAGGATTAAGATTAACACAAAGGTGATAGATGAAGAAAAAACAGAATCTTGCTCATTCTTATCTGTATATGGGTTTTGTGGCGGCGATTGGGTAGTGGACGACGGTGATGAAGTTTTCAGGGCACCGGAGGAAGAGACAAGAGATTCCCAAGCGCCGATTAGTATGAATCCGCCGCCGGCGACAGTATAGCCGAATAGCCCCATTGTTGACTTTGATTATCGTTAGATCTCAAGAAATTCTATGTTAAAGAGAAGCTTCGTTGATCTGGCCAGGCTGTGCCTGCCTATTTAGTCTGCGTCCCTCAAGTTAGACTTGTCTGAATTTGCTTCTCACCTGACTTTCCAAGACTCAAATACTCCCTTCTTTTCTTTCTAAAAGTATAAGTGAAGTTGTGTTAAATTTAGATAGGTTAAAATAAAGCAAGGAAATGAATAAGTAGGTTATTGGTCCTAAAATTATACTCCGTCCGTCTTTAGTTACTTGTTCATTTTTTTTACTGGTTCATTTTGACAAATCAATAAAGAACATTTTTTTTTACTTATTATATCATCAATTAATTACTTTGAAAAAAAATAGAACTTTTTGAAAATCTTAATTTTTTAATTAATCCGCTTCATAATTAATAAGGATAAAATGGTAAACTCATTATGTCAATCATTATTTTTTTAACAGGTGTTTCAATTCAAAATTGGAAAAGTAATTAGGAACAGAGGGAGTATATGATACAATTTAGGATAGTCATATTCAAAAGCTAGTTATTTAGATTAGAGAGATCAAGGTCATATGAGTTTCAAGTTACTCCATTAAATCAATGTGAGACTTAAATGACAAGTTTCATCCCTCATCACGATCTACTGTTGTCGTGTTAAATTCGTTTTAGCCACATATCAATATTATATTATTGCATTTAAAATAAATCAATTCAATCAAGTTCATAATAACGAATTGTAGGCCGGTGCATGTCCAAACCCCTAGAAGCATGCTCCTTTACACGCCCATAGACGGACCCCTAGGCTCCTACCGACCCCTTGACACATTTATAACTTGTTTGATTAAGTTTATAATATCAACTTATTTTAAAGTGTATAAATTTTTTTCAAAATATTTTTTTGAAAAAATGCTTTTGGTGAGAATTGACAAATAATTTGTACTTAGCTAATCTAATTAAAAGAATTTATTAGCAACTATTAGTATTGGACTAAACTTTTAAAAAGTGCCTCTAACTATATTTTCATAAAATGTTTTTGGGAATTTTTTTTTATTTTTTAGTGTTTAAAAATTAATTCCCGCTACTCCCTCAAAACACTTATTTTTTCCTAAAAGATAAGTATTTTTTTTAAAAAAAGGAATAAATGCTTGACATTTGTTGCAATTTTAAAGTGAATTTTATCATATGTATCTAAATTAATGGAGCCAAGAGGGGGATTTGATTTCATTACCCTTTATAAGGAAAAAATCTTTTTTTTTCTAAGTTTTTTATTTTTATTTTTAAACATAAGAAATCCGAAAATATCTTTTTCTTCCTTATGTGTGTACGCATATGAAATATGGAAACAAACAAAATACTTAACAGATGACACAACTAAAATACCAGAATAGGTACTTTCTTTAAAACCCCACGTTATTTATCACATTTTGGTGCCGGAATCCTCTATTAATATTGCACTTCTTCTCGTGTGCACGCATCCTTTTTCCTGTTCCTCTCCGAAACTTGTTGCTCTGTTTGAGTAAAAAAATTGCACTTTCTGTTTGGCTTTACTCATGATGCAAGTCATAATTTCAAAATCCTAGTAATCCTTATCTTGTACTAGACATATAACAAGTATATAAATACCAGACAGTACTCTCTCATCTATAAACTGCAAATACTCCTACATTTTACAGTTAACATCATGAATATCATCAACAGAGCAGCTTCGATTTTACTTCTTTTCGTGTTCTTCTTGGCTTTTTTCCAAAATTCTGTTCATGGGCGCCCTCTTTTACTGTCAATGTCCAGACCCAAGCCGGATGATGCTGCTTTATTTGCTCGATGGCTCGTTTCTCAGAGTTCTTGGGGTGTTCTCAAGTATGTACTATTGTCCCTTCTTTTCTGTCTGAAAGATCGAATCTTTTACTATGGTTTGTTATTTTTAGTTTGGGATCGAGGGTTGTTGATTGTTCTTGATTTTGCTTCATAGTTCATAACCTAGTTAGATCGAGGGTTCTTGATTGATTGCTTTAAGTGTAAAGACATAATTTTTCTTGTTTCTTGTGTGGTACAACTTCTCAATTAATCCCTTTGTTTCAGTTTGTTTGTCTGATTTTAACTTAAGAAGACACTTGAATCTTGTGGTGTTAAACTAAAGATATGAGGAATATATGGTCTTAAACATGCTATTAAAGAGTGCCCAAAAAAGGAAGAGACCTTCTTTTGAAATAACAAACAAATTGAAATGGAGGGTTAAATCTGCATTACAGATGTTTTCATTTGTGGCAACTAAAGTCAACTTATTGCCTATAACAGATAACAGTACTGACTAAATAAATTATAACATTAATTTTAACTGAAAGCTGATTCAGTGACCTTTCTTTTGCAGTACTATAGCAAGTGATATGGGAGGAGCACCGTTCGGGTATGTATGTTAGACTATATCTCTGTAAATTGTTTGGGGAGCTATTTTGTTTGTCTTAAGTTTTGCTTATGGATGGATCGAGATTATCTGATAGTCCTAAAAGTGGACTCTTTTGGAAAGCTTTTCTGCAGTCATGTATTTCCTGATGCTCAGAATTCTCGTTTTACTACCAAAAAGGAAAGAAGAAGGTTTCGAGATGTCTTTTATTTTATGTTACTTCATAGGGGAGGGGTCAACCGGATTGTCATCATGTTATTTGGTATTAGAAATGTATTTGTTTTTACCATTACTCTTAGCATACAATTTACAGTATTTCTTTTATTGCATTCTAAAGCTGCATGATCGTAAGTCAAGTATCACTTTAGGAAAAGGAAATGTCTACATAAGAAGGTGGAATGGTGATAATTTTAATTCAGGAGATAGTTCTTTGTTCGATTTTGAAGGGGTTTGGACTTTGAATTCTTTGGAATCTATCAACATAGAACTTAATGTTTCTTGAACCCCGAGAAACTTTAGGACAAGAGATGGAGGATTTGTGGAATGAGATGTTTTATGGATTTGATGCTGTTCAAGCTTGTTTTAGTAGTCTCATCTTGAAGTACTTTCTGTTGTGCAGGAATGTTGTCTCATTTAGTGATGGGTTACCAGACAAAGGTCGTGGCATACCATACTTCTACTTAACAACGCTTGATCCCACTGCTAGAAATGCGTTAAAAGACCAGAGATCATCATTTACAATCAGTGAGTACGCCATTGGAACTTGTGGCAAGAAAGATCCTGAGAACCCATCTTGTGCCAAAATTACCCTCGTAGGAAAGGTGGTTGCACTAACAACTCTTCTCCTTTATACAAGAGATTTTGTTTATTTTGAGGCAGCTGTCTTTTAAACAAGAGTTCTTTGTAGCATGCCGAATATTCTGTATCCCACTCTTTCAGGGCATTTTTTTCACTCCAAAATTCAGTGCATCCCCTTAGTGTCCCTTAGTTCTACATTTAGAAATGAACAGTAAAAAGGAAATACTTACAAAGGAGGATAAAAGACCTTAGGGAAAATGGAGCTCCACTTTGTGTTGTGGGTTCTATACAAGGATAATGAGGAAGGGGATCTCTTGCCAAACCTTATAAAAGAAAATTAGAGAGACTCATCTACAACTGAGAATCTCTAAGAAAAATTTGAGCTCTGAGATCTTGACACGTAACTGGACCTACTAAATGCAAGTTTAGCTAGTAGTTAGCTTGACGTTTTATTGGCAAAAAACTTTATTGGATTTTGATCCAAATATTGATATATTCGAGGTTAGTTTCTCAGACGGTCACGCAATACATGAGGATATATTATTAAAATATATTTTTTTCACGCAATACATGAGGATATAAAAGACATTTCAGGGCATTTTTTTCACTCCAAATTAATTGTGCATTTTGTGGATGATAGAACATGATAATGCTCTTCTATGAACCTTATTATGGTAATTTGAGTCATCCTGAAAACTCAATATTATGCTTGCTCGCGGAATTTTGAAAGTATACTTGCACATTGCTGCACACATTTAATTTTGAAACAGACTGGTAGTCTGAACTTTCCACTAACTGGTTCCTTGGTAATCATTTGCCCTCAATTTTTCACTATAGCACTGTAGTTGGTCTGCATCAATGTCGAAAGATAAGAGGAAACTAAAAAACATAATATTTGATCTAAATGCTTGAAAATGTCATAATATGGATAATTGGAGAATCTGTTTTCACCATGGTTGTTATCATTCTATGTTGTGCTAATTAAAGCAATTACGACGTTGATGGGTTCAGTATATGCTGATATGCAAACTTATGGCTTGGATGTCCAGAAAACTAAAAGTTGCTTGTTTCTTTTTGTAGTTCCTTTGTCCTAAAGTGTAAAAATATCGCCCACATTCTTGCTAACATTATCACTGTGCTGTTTTAGTTGAAAGTGGTTACTGGAGATCCAAAGGAAACTAGCTTTGCTCAAACTGCTTTATTCACAAAACACCCTGAGATGGAAGGTAAATGTCTTGATCTGCCATTCTAAAGTACTACCATCGTCCTATGTTTACTCACATGTAACTATTTTGAACCAATGGCAGGTTGGCCCAAGGGTCACGATTTCCAGATATACAAATTAGAGATCGAAGAGATATTTATGATCAATTGGTTTGGTGGTCCCAAACCTCTCACCGTGGATCAGTATTTGCAGGCTAAAATGTGAGTTTAAGACTTTAGAGCAGTAAGAAAGTTGCTAAAGAAAATGTCAGATGTTGTAGATTCTCAATAATAAATAAATAAATGAAAAGATTACTGTTTGTCTTGCGGTTGATGTCATTCCTTATTTTACATGATCCATACGCAGGGATAGTCACACGGTCATTGCATGAACGCCTTTACGTATACAATCTGCTGACAAGTCCTTTCCAAGTGAAGGTTGAAACTGGTTAAGGAATGTGAAAAAAGGTTTTATGATATCAATTCAGTGATCAATGAAATTCAACTGTAAATAGGAGATACTTGTGAAGCTCATTATCACTCATTCACTTATGCATTTGATATATTGTATGATTTCTGTTTTGTAAAATAATGAAAGTTGTATGCAAATAATGGGATGCAACATCCCTTTAACTATTCCACAAGTCTCTAGATATGGGGGCCAGAGGAAGAGAACTTTTTAAAATGTAATAAGATGGATGTACGTTAAATTTGTGCAATTTATCACAATCTTGTTTTATAACTTCTAATACTTCCTTGTTGTTTTGGAGACGAGAGTTGCAGTACAACAACATACTAATGTAATCTCACAAGTCCCCGAGGAGGGTGATATGTATGCAGCCTTTCCCGCTACCTTGTGATGATAGAAATGATGTTTCAAAGTGCTTAAGGAAGAAACATGTTTAGTTTGTTGAACCTGATGTGCGTTGTAACTAAATTTTATTTCCTGCCTCCTGAAAGGACGGGAGATTCATAACTAGAGTCAATCCTTAATATGCATTTTTTTTAAAAAACAATGCTGGTATCTGAGGTTTTTTTATGTTTTGTTTAAGGTATCTAAGTTGCTAACATCGATTAAATACCGAGTAAGAAATTATCTAGTATTGTTTCTTTGTTGAAATTTGAACGTGACATCTCAAATTCTTAACCACTTGATTAGATCACAATTTTAAATGTCCATTTTATATTATCAAGAGAGTCACATATCAAGAGTTCAAGCTATGAAAACAAAGTAACCTTTTTTATGAATTTGTTTAGTAGTCTTTAAATGTTAGAAACTTAACAATTGATTAAATAATTATTTAAAATTAACAAATTAAAATAAAATAAAATTGTGATTAATAAGTTTTAAAAATTATTTATATAAATCATATAATTTGAAGTTCATTAATTAACTTAATATAAATAGGTATCCAGTGGCCAGTGCCTAGGGGCAAAAATCTTTCGAGGCATTTTGATCATCTGTCAATGTAAGGATAGCATCATCTTCCCCAACACCAATGTTGCTTCCTTTCTGCAACTTCCATCCCATAAACCCTTCTAAAACCCTCTTAAACCCCTCACCATCACATTCCCTCTTCTCTACTACACCCTCTTTTTCCCTAAAACCCTTCTTTCCTCGTAATACCCTTCCTGTTTTCGCCACATCCCCTGATACTGAAGCTTTACCGGAATCCGCCATCCGAAGAATCGCCGACAAGCTACGCAGTCTTGGATTTGTTGAAGAACCCAAGAATCAAGAAACCCAAGAAAATGCTTTGAGTTCTAATCCCACTGCTAACTCACCCGGTCAAATTTTTGTTCCTTTGCCTACGCAACTACCCAAGTACCGTGTGGGTCACACACTTGACACCAGTTGGAGTACGCCTGAAAACCCAGTACCGCAGCCTGGTTTAGGGAACTCTATACAGAAGTTTCATGAATTGAGGGATGAGTTCTTGAAAGAGAAGGAGAAAGAGAGGTTAAAGAATAAGGAGTATAAGAAAGAGAGAGCACCAAGTTTGGCGGAGCTTACTTTACCAGCTGAGGAATTGAGGAGGCTGAGGACAGTTGGGATTGCGCTCAGGAAAAAGTTGAAGATTGGAAAAGCTGGGATTACCGAGGGGATTGTGAATGGTATTCATGAAAGATGGAGACGTATGGAGCTCGTTAAAATTACGTGTGAGGACATATGTAGGTTGAATATGAAGAGGACTCATGAGTTGTTAGAGGTTAATACTTACACCCCAATACTCAATTGTCACAGTTTAAAGAAATTGAAACTGCATTCTTGGGTTTGCTTTTATTGGATGAACTCATTTGAGACTTTTCCAAGATTTTCCTGTGTAGATTAATGTAAGAAAATAATTTGAACAGATTCACTTTGGCAATTTCTTGATCCCTCTGTGTTGCATATTCAATTAAAGGAAGTGAGTTAATTTGCATAAGAGGACATGAGTTAATTTGAAGAATGTATGCAGGTGGTTTACTGATCCTTGTATACCTATGGTTGTTTGCCTTGCACTTTTCTATATCACTAATTCTGAGTATATGAATTTACGTTTCCTTTGGATGTCTCAGATATGTTATGCTCCATATGACATGAGTTTACTTATCAAGAATTATAATGGTTTGGTTTTTAACCGTATTGCTTTTTCATAGGTAGAATTCATACCTCGTAAGTTAGTTTTAATGTGCAGTACACCTCTGCCATAATTCTTATCATTACTTTGGCTTATTTAAATATTCACAGAAGAAAACTGGAGGTCTTGTTATCTGGAGATCTGGAAGTAATATAATTTTGTATCGAGGAGCTGATTACAAGTATCCTTATTTCTCTGAAATTAGCTTTGAGAATAACAGTGCACAAGATGCTACCCCGGACTTGTTCATGGGTACGGAAGAGCATATGACTAACTCATCTGGCACAGATGTGGTAAAACCTGATGCATCAGACAGAAAATCTCCTCCACGTGTAATCCAGGGTGTAGGTTCTCCAGACAGAGTCCGATTTGAATTGCCTGGAGAGGCAGAACATACTGAAGAAGCAGACAAGTTGCTGGAAGGACTTGGTCCTCGCTTTACCGATTGGTGGGGTTGTGAGCCACTGCCTATCGATGCAGATCTTTTGCCAGCTATAGTCCCTGGGTACAAGAGACCTTTCCGTCTACTTCCTTATGGAGTAAAACCTAAATTGACAAATGATGAAATGACAACACTGAGGAGACTTGGTCGACCTTTACCTTGCCATTTTGTATTAGGTAAGTTTAATCTGATTTCAGACTGTTATTTAACTAGAAAACACTTGTGATACTTGCTCGTGTATTTTTGTCAGGGAGAAACAGAAAACTCCAAGGATTGGCTGCTGCAATTGTGAAGCTTTGGGAGAAATGTGAAATTGCAAAAGTTGCCGTCAAAAGAGGAGTTCAGAACACTAACAGTGAACTGATGGCGGAAGAGCTTAAAGTTTGTGAAATTAGTTTAGTCCTTTGATGAAATAATTTTGTTTTTATGCAACTCTTTGGTCTTTTCTAGAAACTGATTATACATTGTAAAACTTATCCTATTGTGTTTCACATGAAAGTAAACTTTGCAGTGGCTGACTGGAGGAACCTTGCTCTCGAGGGATAGGGAATTTATTGTCTTCTACCGAGGGAAGGACTTCTTGCCCTCTGCAGTCTCTTCAGCAATAGAAGAACGGAGAAAGCAAGTTTTTGAAGAGGAAAAACGGAATGGTTTTAATTCATCAGTAGCAAATGCTAAGGAAAGGAAACAATCCACTACGGGAAGTGTTTCTGATGATGGACATGCACGCAGAAATAACCAGAAAGGTGTCCAAGAAAAAAAGAAACTTACTTCCATGGAAGCTGCTATCAAGAGAACTGCAGATAAATTAACCACTGTATGTGTTCATAATGGTTGCGTCTGTCCACTTGCAGATTCTAATATTTATTTTTAAATGTTTTATGTTTTCATGCCAGGCATTGGAAAAGAAAGCCGAGGCAGAGAACCTCCTTCTGGAGCTTGAGGAGGATGAGGTGCCACAACAATCTGATATGGATAAAGAGGGAATAACTGAAGAAGAAAGATTCATGTTGAGGAAGATTGGCTTGAGAATGAAGCCTTTCTTACTTCTTGGTGAGTGCCTCTGTACTGCAAGCCTATTTCTTTTGCCAACAAATTTATGGAAGTTGACTCATGTATTTCTCTGCTCATGCTCAGGTAGGCGGGGAGTCTTTGATGGAACAGTCGAGAACATGCACCTTCATTGGAAGTATAGGGAATTGGTAAAGGTAATAACCGGGAGGAAAACCATTGAAGAGGTCCACCAAATAGCTAGGATGTTAGAGGCAGAGAGTGGGGGAATACTAGTTGCTGTTGAGCTAGTTAATAAGGGTCATGCGATCATTGTGTACCGAGGAAAGAACTATGAAAGGCCTGCTTCGTTGAGGCCTCAGACTCTTCTAAGTAAAAGAGAAGCAATGAAGCGCTCTATAGAGGCTCAGCGACGTCAGGTAATGTTCTAGTAGTTAAGGTACCAGTAAATGCTTCTAGAAGTTTCCAGATATAATACCTCTTTATTTTAGTAATCGACTTTGGCATGGTTTTAAAATTTGAAGTAGATTTGATCCCTTTATCAACTATACTTTTCTCTCCTTCCATTCAAAATCTAACATTCTGATTCTTTTGTTAATCTCAAAAAAAATAATTCAAACGGTCTGATTTACCCGCTTAAATATCATTGCAGCTATACATCTCACTTTCTACTAAAAGACTATAAGAAGAGTTGCAGCATTGAAATGTAACTTATCCCAGCCATTTCAGAGTTAGAATGCATAGAAAGAAACCAACTTTACTCGAAAAAAGGAAAATCTCCAAAAAAAACTTTCCTCATGTGGTCTGAAGAATAACCAACTTTGTCACTCAGTATCAAAATCGTATTATTTTATGTGATCCACTTTTGTTCATGGAAGTACGTCGAGTCATTTAAACGTCTAGGCATAAACATGGGGGTTTTGGTTAAAAAGGAATCATGGTAAGTTTAGCTGTGAAAGAATCCAACGTCTAGCCCATCTTTTTATGGACTCCATTGGAAATTCTTGCACAGCCCAAAGTGCGACAACCATATAACTCAACACCGTCTTGCATGTGTAACCTGATTCGGGTGCAATGATAGACTTACAAAGGTTATCTCTAGTACCATGTGAAAGAATTTGAGCTTTAAGCCCCAAATCGTATGGTCATGCTTAGACTTTGGAGTAATCCAAGACCTCGATAAACCACTTTGGAAGCCTTTAACCAATCTAGACATTTAACTAGTAATCCAAGACCTCGATAAACCACTTTGTAAGCCTTTAACCAATCTAGACATTTAACTACGTAACTCAACATAAGGAATAGCTTATGTGTTGGTACTTTGATGTTTTTTTATTAGTGAAAGCAACTTCCATTTGTTATGTATCTGTTTCTAATTCTTGTTCTCACAACTAGTTAAATTTGCTGGCACTTGTTTCTAGAGATGTTTTTCCTTCTATTATTATCACTGTACCTTTACCATCGAAAAAAATAGAAAGGAAAATAACGAAAAAGTATCAATGTATTTCTGCAACACATTTGAGTTGAGGTGCAGGTGAACCATTTTGAATGACAGTCTGTAAGCTTCTCTACCCTTGTGAGGTTTCTTGTCTTTCTTTCTGATGCTTCTACCAAAACTCTTCCACTGCTCATCTTTCTTTTACTTTGTTTTCTGATGCAGTCGTTGAAATTACATGTCTTAAAGCTTACACAAAATATAGAGGCTTTGCAGTCACGGTTGGTGCGTTATCTTACCTTATTGGAGTTGCTTTGATTTTTGTGTTCCAGTTACTAGCTCATTTCTGAATTATATTGAAATGTTGCACGATTTGCTTTGATTCAGGCCAAAAATGAGGAGATGGTTCATATTCAGTCCCCGGATATAGTTGATAGGCAGGTACCAGTGACGGGAATATCTGATGCTGCAGGCGGAACTAATTACCAGTCTAGTTCAGCAAGTCCTACTGAGGTGAAAATTAATCCATTTATTGTACACTATATTCTGTTACTGTTGAAGGAACAATTTATGTTTCCCGTTGCTTCTCATATCTTTGATGCTTGTTGGATTCGAGATCCTTTATCACCTATATATAAGGCACAAGCTAGAGTGTCACCTTCAGAAGTTTTTCAGATACCCCAATAGGCACAAACAACTTGCCTTCAAGTCGTAGGCATTTCTTTATGCTTTCATTAAGTTTATTAGGACAACATGTGTAGTTAATACCTATGTTTAAGAGATGGATGGATCTGGAGTTAAGACGGATTGTGGACATATAACTACCCGCATTCTTATTTTCACGTATGAAAACTTGGTTGTAGAATCCTGTGTCATTGTCTTCTTTAGTCATCATAATTAATGATAAGCCAACATAGCTGCCCACATGACCCAAATTTGTAGTTTAAGGAATTTGCTGTTCGTAACCTTTTCTATCTGTCATAGGTGTTCCTGCTACCTAGCCACATGCTGAATATCATTGTAAAAACAATCCTTCTAGAATCAAACATTTTTAGATGAGTACTGAGCAATATGGAAAAAAAGCGCTATGCCTATTATGAAATATGTTCAAAATGCTTGATATCAATCAATGGTTAAATGTTTCATCTGTATGTGGTCCTCACATTCTCCGTAGTATCATTTCTTGCATCTTTTTCTCTTTTGCAGTGTGTATTGATAGAGAGAAGCTTATTTAGCTTTTATATTCAGGATTCTGGGGATGCTGCAGAAGACACTGACCCCAGTTCTCAGAAAGAATTATCAAGTGATTCCTCAGACACGGACCACAATTCTCAGCAAGAATTTCCAATTGATCCTTTTTTCCAATATGAGGGCAAGGTTGAGGCTGTGGGTGATACAATTCAACCTGAGCATCAATCTATTTCATCAATCAAAGAGTCAAAAAGTATGTTCAATGTGAATGTGGATCAAAAAACATTTGGCAGTGCAGTGAGTGAATCTGTTTCTAAGTCTTCCAGGGTAAACTTCGTTTTCTCTTCACAATTATTACCCTCTATTTCTTTTCCATCACAAGGTTAATTGTAAACAAAATTGGATGCTTTTCTCATTGATTCTAGGGAGAAGTTAAGATCCACTTTTCTGAGACCAGAAGTTTCAACAAACCTCGGGAAGTTGACGATAAAAAGGAGGTGTCTCAACTTCCTTCTGTAAAACCTCAACAAGCACTTAGATCCACCCGGAGTAGGTCCGAAGGGATGCCTACCAGAAAAGTACAGCTTTCCAACAGGGAGAGGTTGCTTCTCAGAAAACAAGCCCTCAAGATGAAGAAGCAACCAGTGCTTGCTGTTGGTAATGAGAACCTCTTTTATTTTCTCTGTATTCCTCCTACCGTGGTGTAGTCTGTTGTATAGAGTTGCAAAGCATTAACCTTTTGCCAACCGTGGGGAGTTTCCATCTTAAGCGAGATGACACTGCAAGCTTTAGCTTTCACTGAGTTGGACATTCACTCAAATCCTCATTGTTATGAGATTTGGTTTTGGGATATTAGAATATTTCACTTGTGGTGGACCTGATGGTAAACTGGGACGCATTTAGTTTTAGTTTTCACCTTGAAAGAGCAGGAGAAATTTATTTGATGCGATTGGGAATTCCGCATTTTCTGCGTTTCATGTTGCTGATCTTTCTTTCCCGTAAGCAGTCTTGGCTACTCCTGACCTTAAACTTTGTCTTCCTCTGCACCTTTATATCAGGGAGGAGCAATATTGTTACTGGAGTTGCAAAAAATATTAAAGAACACTTTAAGAAGTATCCTCTTGCGATTGTGAATGTCAAAGGAAGGGCAAAAGGGACTTCAGTTAGGGAGGTGGTTTTTAAGCTGGAGGTTTGTTTATTGGCTATTTTAGTTGCTCGTTTAATTTTGCACCACCCCCATATTCACTGAAAGCCTATCTTTTGACACTTACTGCAGCAAGCTACAGGTGCTGTTCTTGTTTCTCAAGAGCCAAGCAAAGTCATATTGTATAGAGGTTGGGGACCAGGTGGAGAGCGTGGTGCTTCTAATGGAAATGACACCAGAAATTCGAGAAACAGCAGAGAGCAAAAGGAACTGATGTCAATATCTCCTGAGCTTATATCAGCAATCAGACTTGAATGTGGCTTGCAGTCCAACCATGATATGGAGGTTGCTTCATAGGCAACAACCTGGTAAAAGGGAAGTTGCCAACTGGTTTTGTCAGGGTCAAAGCCTTGAGCTCTCATCTAACAATGCATTTGTGCCCCCGATGATGGTCTCTGAATTGTCTGTGCATGCATCTAACAATTGCTTTCTTGGTGTGGAGTTGGAATCTAAATTGTGCATCACCTCTCCAATACAAATGAAAGGGAATCTGCTGCCACCGAGCTTCTCTCCTTGCAGAATTTCAGTAACTGGAGTAAGTTCCACATGATAATTCCTGTCTCATGGTCATTGTGCATCAACTGGAGAGATTCTGGGATGAAACCTATAACTGTATGTCAGTTAAGTGGCGCTGCTAATTTAATTGTTTTCGAACAAGCTCCATCTTTTTTTGGTTTCAGATAGGCGCTATCAGTTCTCAATTATCCCTAGTTGCTGACCTACATTTTATGTAAATAGAAGTTTCAATAGAACGCATCTGTTACCATGTCATCTATTTAATTTTCCCTAGTAATATAGAGACATAAATGTCACACATTGCACATGTTCCTTTAGATTACATACTGGTTTTAGATTAGTTATGTTCATGACAAAACAAGTATGTAAACAACTAAATTCACCAAAAACTTAATATATGACATTGTCTTTAGCAAATTCTTTTTAATAAACATTAGATATTCAAATATTATTTAATAGAACGTAATTATTTTTCATATCAAATTTTAAAAATAATACATTTAAAATGTTGGTCAATTTTTTTTTAGTTGAATCTCACCCGCAAAATGAGAGAAGATAGAGTTGTCAGCTTCATATACAACGAAGCAACCGATCTAATACCTCGGTGGAGTAATTCACAGCATTCCCTGAAGTATTTGATCATTTCTCAAAGATGTGACATCTAAGTGGGAGTAAGAGCGTAAGACTATGAGCAGTTCGAGGCCAAAAGTACAAAAGCTGTTAATGGGGAAGATTGGAATTGCCAAAGTGTAGCTCTTATTCAACATGACAAATATTAAAGCATCTTTCAACTATCAAAGCCATGGCAATGATAATGTAAGGAAACATTAAGACATTAGATGTACCAGCTCTGAAACATAAATTACCCATTGGGCCAACAATGTAACAATAGTTTTACACAAGTTTGACAATAAAAAGCGGCTGGATATAGGGAAGCTCTGCGTCCTGCTTTCCCCTCCCACATTCATACTTCTGGTACTTCTCAAAATTTATTCCATGGTATCAAACAGCAAACTGAAAAGCAGAGACATGAAACGATTATGAAATAGCCATGCCATGACACATACAAGTAATTTAATTATTTTTTTGAGAATGGAAAGTAATTTAATTATTCAAACCCTTAAGTATGAAAATCAATATTTGAGGGACATGACCAATGGGGAAGGCAGGGGTGGTAGGGAGGAATCAATCTATTATAGCATTGTACCAACAATGATCAGAGTGGTAAAGTGTGTATGCTTAAATTTGTCAAAGGCAGAGCTGGTTACAGAGGCTCTGTGTAGCAATTCAATAGGATGTGACTATTGACGAGTATATTTAACTTCATACGTGAAGATGGAACATGCAAAATGTTGAAGATCACAGAGTTTTTTAGATCATTTTGCTATTTCAATTAGATTATAACTACAGGCACACCTTTCAAGCTTTTTTTCATTAATTTCTTAATTTTTGGAGAGGCGTGTCCCTCAATTTCAGTGATCAAAGAACACATCCCCATGCACAGGGTTGTCATGCAACATCCACTAAAGTCGCCAGTGTTATGACTGTTCCTGCTCCTTTCTTTTTTTTTGGTTTGTTTCTCCTTATATTGGTCAAAAGAAGAGTTGCTTTCTCTGGGTTGGGAAGGAAATTTTGGTACTTCTTTGTCATGACGGAAATAATTGAAGTTGCATTGGTCTAGTGAGAGGTCAGTAGTACTACAAAAGGGCAGGACATAAAGTCCCCGAGAGGTGTGCCTTGGGCTTGGAGTATTTTGTATATGTTACTATGATCTTTGACAATCCAAACAATAAGAGCATAAAAAAAGACCCATTATCCCAACAAAAAAAGGGAACTAGATGTAAAGAGTTTGCAAACCAATTTCACTTTATTAAAGTTTACAGCATGCAACGAATAATTTTTTTTAGATGAATGTTTTATTAAGATGATGATCCATGGTTACTATCAACACTACAATGTAAATGTAACAAAAGTTAAAGAACCAACCTTTTAAAAAAATCAAGCAGCAGCTGCCTGTTGTAGCTCTCTCTCTGCGTGCTCCCTGATCCTCCTTTCTAGCTCTGGTCTAAAGTGCCTAATAAGACCCTGCACTGGCCAAGCAGCAGCGTCACCCAAGGCACAAATGGTATGCCCTTCAATCTGTTTTGTCACCTCTTGGAGCATGTCAATCTCTTCCAACTTTGCATTGCCAACCTTCATTCTTTCCATGATCATCCAAAGCCACCCTGTGCCTTCCCTACATGGTGTACATTGACCACAGCTCTCGTGCTTATAGAAGTACGAGAGCCTTGCAATTGCATCTACAACATCAGTTGACTTGTCCATGACAATTACAGCAGCAGTCCCCAACCCTGACTGCACAGCTTTGAGTGCATCAAAATCCATAAGTACATCCTCACATATGTTCTTGGGAAGCAATGGAACAGATGAACCTCCTGGTATAACAGCAAGCAAATTGTCCCATCCTCCACGAACACCACCACAGTGCCTCTCTATTAGCTCCTTCAATGAAATACTCATTTCCTCTTCAACTGTGCAGGGCTTGTTAACATGGCCTGAGATGCAAAACAGCTTTGTCCCAGCATTATTCTTCCGGCCAAAACTAGCAAACCACTCCGGCCCACGTCTTAAGATGGTTGGTGAAACAGCTACTGTTTCAACATTTGTGACAGTTGTTGGACATCCATATAGTCCTGCATTAGCTGGAAATGGAGGCTTCAACCTTGGTTTGCCTTGTTTGCCCTCAAGGCTCTCCAGAAGAGCTGTCTCTTCACCACAAATATAGGCACCAGCACCAAAATGAATATATACGTCAAAATCATAACCAGATCCACAAGCATTTTTCCCCAACAATCCAGCTTCATAGGCTTCTTGTCTAGCCTTCTGAAGGCTCTTCCTTTCATTCACATACTCTCCCCTGATATAAATATAAGCAGCTTTAGCCCTCATCCCCACTCCTGCAATCAGACAGCCTTCCAACAACTTGTGTGGGTCATGCCGCATGATTTCCCTGTCTTTACAGGTTCCAGGTTCACTTTCATCAGCATTGACGACAAGATATGAAGGACGGCCATCTGTTGTCTTTGGCATGAAGGACCATTTGAGACCAGATGGAAAACCAGCACCACCACGTCCTCGAAGACCAGATTTCTTCATTTCATTCACGATCCAGTCAGAACCCTTGATGACAAGATCTTTTGTTCTGTACCAATCTCCTCGCTTCATGGCACCTTTGAGGTAAGGGTCATGCAATCCGTAGAGATTTGTGAAAATACGATCCTCATCTTTAAGGCCACCAAAGTGAGTCCTCTCGGGAGGTGGGGGTGGGGGTGTAGGTTGGGGAGTGCTAGCAGTTGATGCAGCCTGAGTGCTAAATAACCTACCATATAGGCCCCATCTTTCACTAGAACGTTGAGCTAATGCAGTCCGTTGCAGAGAAAGAAGGCCCTTTATAGGTGCCTGTTAGAAGAACATGCCATACATAAGTAATTTTAGCCTCATAAGAGGCGAGATTGAGCACGCATAATCACAAAGGTAAAAGATTGTATTGTACTGCACTAAGCGATGGGTCTATACATCATGATTGCAAAATACTCGGTTTCAACTGTTCTAGGAGATCATCCACAACCCACCTCTTTTCCAGGCTTTAGATGGGGTACACTTTGCTAAACTCACCGAAGCAGAGTTGATTGAATGGAAACATAAGAAGAGAGTAACAGTAACATCTCCAAAATTATTCAGAAAATAGATTGTTAAAATATTTGATGCTAAGGGAATTGTGCAATAGGGGAAGAAACAAAAACCATATCCTCCTTTTGATGTGTATGTGTCCGTGTCCTGGGGTGGGGGAGGGGAAGGGAGGAAACTCTGATGCAAGACATCTTCCACTAACTGTTTTCAAAGTTTAGGTACTAATTTAATTTACATCTACCTCTCTCAAATAATTACATAAGCCTTCAAAAGTAATAAGAGTAAAAAACTTTTCTTTTCCCTGAAAAAAAGAAGCTTACCTTGAAAGGGCTTAATTCCAAGTACAATGGAAGACTACATAAACTCCTTATTAATCTATATACATATAACTCATTCTAAACTACAAAGTTAAAAACACACACAAACAGAGAAAAGAAGCTACAGGATATATGAATTAGAGAGTTCTGATAAGGAAGTTAGGTTCAAAATATGAACTTGCATAACCTCTAACATACACAAATCTCAAAAAATAACCCAAATTTTTTCAATGAAAGCAGATTAATGAAGCAACAGCTATCCTTAACAACTTATCCAGGCATCAAATAAGATCAAAAGCAATACCCACATGTGCTAGCCAAATATAATTTAGGGTTCCTAATCATTCTTCTTTATAGGAATACAATGGCCATTCGATCAGTTAAAATTAACCTTAAGCCACATCTCTGAAACTACAAATTTGCAATTAAAATCCTCTGAAGAATACCAAAAAAGTAATAAATGAACATACCAAGGACGCATCAAAATGCACCTAAGGCATATTTTCACAACAACTTTTCATTTGGACTTAGGTGGCACGTACAGAACGATACAGATCAGATAGAGGAACTTACCATGAATATTGAAGCAGAAATGTGATGAATCGGTGAAATTCAGCTGATTCTCCAGCAGATTAGGGTGAGATTGAAGCTGTCTTTCTCAAAAAAAAGAAGGAAAAAAAAGGGAGAATGAAGCAGTTGCGATTAGTGAATCATGACGGTCCACGTAGTGGGCTTCATGGGTAGGAAATAACATGATGGGCCTTGATGTTCAGGAAATGTCGTAATGGGCCTTAGTGACAAACGTCGTTAAAGGATATTTATCGTCCGGCCATTAATTTACCAATATGATCGAAATATACACATCATGTACACCAGTGATATACATATTCTGTAAAAGTGTATAATATATATATATATATATATATATATGTATATAAAA